>NC_092807.1:86206357-86537607 GCF_040954645.1 Diabrotica undecimpunctata | reverse complement strand
CACCTCAGACTTTTAATATAGCATTTACTGGCTTCCAAAACGTGCGGCTTAAAAATATCGCAGCTTTACATTTGATGGTAGGGAAAGAGATCTGGAATAAATACAGGTGATCCAGAGATTAAAAAAATAACATTAAGGGGAATTTGAATTTGAAAGTATTTTGACAATTTTTCCAGTGGATAAAAATTTCATTTATTGATTGATCGTAGTTAGTTGATATTTACTGCTATTGAATTATTTGATTTTTATTTTCTTTACCAATCGTACATTTGATATTTATTTTAAATTATTTGAATTTTACTGGTTGCATATTTGATATTTGTCGTGACAATTTATTAAATTTTTGGGAGAAATAGTTGTCGTGTTCTGCAACATATAGAGTGTTATAAAATTTTACATTTGGCGGAAACAAAAACAGTAACGAAAAGAAACAACATGTCGACCACAAGGAGTCAAAGCAAAATGCAAGAAAGGAAGAAGGATAACAGAGAAGAGGAAACAA
The DNA here is from genome assembly GCF_040954645.1 of Diabrotica undecimpunctata. Classification (NCBI taxonomy): domain Eukaryota; kingdom Metazoa; phylum Arthropoda; class Insecta; order Coleoptera; family Chrysomelidae; genus Diabrotica; species Diabrotica undecimpunctata. Next base: position 86,537,105 of record NC_092807.1, on the reverse strand, counting down.
TTGTTGAAGAAGGATCGGATAACGAAGGAAATGCTACAATAATGGAGGAAAGAAAAGGTACAGGGATGTTAGAAAAATTATTAGCAATGATGCAAATACAGACACAACAAATACAAGAATCATCGCAAAAAATGGAACAAAAAATGGAAGAAAACCAAAGACAAATATCACCACCGAGAATAGAACAGAAATTAGAAGAAAATGATGAAAATCAAGTAAAAGTCTGTTTAGAAAAAGTTAGAGAAGAAACAGAGAGGAGACTAGAGATGCAGAGAGAAGAAATAGAAACTAAAATGAAGGATATTAGGACTGTGCAAAAGATGGAATTAGAACAGTTAAAAGAAAATTTTGAAAGTGCGCTACAAAAAGACAGGAAAGAAATGGAAAGGAAACTTAAGCAAAATGAAAAACAAATGGCAGAAATTGAACTAAAAGATGTAGAGAGAAAAGTAGTTATCGTCCATGGAACAAGCGAGGCGAAAATACAATTTGGCGGGGATATTAGAAAAACACACCCAGTACCGTTTGTTAAAAATTTGAAAACCAAATTGCAAAATGTTATATATTTTGACGATTGCAAAGAAACAATTAGAAACAATCTGAAAGAAGGAGCAGCGTTATGGTATGAAAGCAGAGAAGATGAGTTTGAAAATTGGACAGATTTCGAAAATAAATTTAGGGAAAATAAACAGAGGGAAATCAACCAAGAGCTACAGAATGGAAAATATCACGAGCAAATGGGAATATCTGAAGAAAGATATGCTTTGCAGATATATAACAATTCAAAATATCTAGATTACAAATACTCTACCGAACAACTGGTAGAAATGATAAGCAGACATTTCGAAGAAACATTGGAGGATTACGTAATTTTGAGAAACTATCAAGATATTAATAGTTTGTGCCAATTCTTTCAATTAAAAGAAGCGAAAAGAAGAGAAATGAGAAACAGAAGACAACATAACCAATATAATGGACCAAAAAGGAGGTATCAATCAAATTATGACCAGAGAAACCGACATCCCCGATCAAAAAATGAATATAGGCCAAGAGAATACCACAATTAGACTAGACAACAAAAATATGATAACAGGAATGACACACAAAATAGAACATATTTGAAAATCACAACAGGAACAGAGCTGCACAAAATCCTCCGAATAGGAATACGAATGAACAAAGGGACGGTAGAAATAATTAGGGCTTCCAACGACAAAATAGAACGGAGATGAATCATGTAGCAATAGAGAACAAGGAAGAAGATGTATGCAATGAATCCAGACAGGATTTTCAATAAAGCATTCACTAAACAAAAGTAAAAAACTCTCCGGTATATTTTGTCACCCGAGAGAGTTTATACAGTTGGCGGGAAACGAAAGACAAAATTCTAATTCCAATCTAATATTTTTAAATGCATTTATAAAACATAAAGCGATTAAAATTTTGATTGATTCCGGATTGCAGATATCGTTAATTAATAAAAAACTAGTAAAAGAATTAAATTTGGACAGATTTGTGTATAAGATTCCTAGGGTTGATTTAGTGGGTGCAAACAATAAAAAATTGACGACAGTAAACGAAGGTTTGGGAGTACGAATCAGAGTGGGAAACCAATTCTATATTATGCAATGTGTGGTGATCGAAGATTTAAATTATGATATGATAGCGGGAATTAATGAATTGAGTGAAAAATATATCACCATTAATTTTTCGGAAAATAAACTGGAAATCAGAGCAGAACCAGGCAACACAGAAGAAGAAAAGGAAACAGATAGACAAAAAATTTTTGAAAGGATAAATGAACAGGAAAAACATCAAGAAATCAGTATGACTGTAGAGGATAAACCGAAAGTATAAGAAAAAAATTAATCAGAAGAGAAAAAGAGAAGGAAGAAAAAGAAGAAAAGTTCATAAAGAAAGCCAAAAAACAAGGTGGAGTCAAGAGAAAAACAGGAAATAGAAGGTACAGAAGAATTGTTGGCAACCGACGATAAAACAGAAAGGAAGCAGCAAGAAAAGGAAGCTATCATAAGAGAAATGAAAGGAGTAGAAACGTGGTGTTCGGAATACCAAATGGAAATTGAAGATAGAGAAAAAACAGAAGAAGAAATAAAGGATGAGGACAGAGAAGAAATGGCAATTATGGACGAGAATCCAGAATTTTGTTTAGAAATATTATGGACAGTGAACACATGTGAACAAAATGAGGATGAAAGAAAAATAAAATGTGGAGAAAACATAGAAAAGAAAATAGAGAAGATTTTAGAAAATTATGGAGATCTTATTAATGAAGAAAGCCGAGTAGCTAAAAATTATGAACATTCTTTTAAAGTTAAAAATTTAGAAAATTTTAAATCGAAAACATATCCAATCCCGTATAAATACAGGCAAAGCGTCGGACAGGAAATTGAAAATATGATCAAAGACAAGGTGATCGAAAGATGTGACTCTCCATATATTAACCCGATAGTAGGCGTGAAAAAATCGAGTGGTGATTTGCGATTATGTTTAGATGCAACAAACATTAATTTGCACACAATCGCTCAATACGAAGCGCCTTTGAACATCGAAGCCATATTTGGACGAATCACAGGATCACACATTTTCTCCAAAATCGACTTGAAACACAGTTTTTGGTTAATACCTTTGGCAGAAAAGTGTCGAAATTATACCGCTTTTTCTATCGACGGAGTGGTGTACCGATTTAGGGTGGTACCAGCAAGCAAGCAAGCAATTTAATTAAACCCAGCCTGTGAGAAATGTTCACCCCTAAGAATTACGTTCGGGTGTAACAATTCATTGGAGCGAGGTGTATTAACTCGAGTAAAAACAGGAGTCACTCCACCGCGCTCGAATGCTCCAGACCATCCCTTTCCCCCCTATAGCACTCTGATGCGCGATAGGGGCACAACTATCAGCCAAATGCTCTTCATGTGGAGATCCTGGGTAATAGAACCCCAACATGGTTTCCTAACCGAATTCAAAACTCAGGACAGCGCATTGTCGCTATATTCCTGTTATCTTAATGTGGCTTATCCGCGAACTAAAATTGCTTACTTGGGCCTCAAGTCTCCGCTCTGAGCTAGGCTCAGTTCGGCGACTTGGTGCTCAAGGGGTTGGGCCCTACATGCCCGAGTTTTTAGTGGTTTTTGTTAATATTTTTTTGTGGCTTGCGCCGGATTTTGTTAGTAGTTTTTTGATTTTTTTGGTGGCCGAAGCCGTTTTTTTTGTTGTTTTTTGGATTTTTTTTGTAGGATGCCTGAAACATAAAATCAGAATTAGTGCATATTTATATAATAAATTATCTACATAAAATTTACTGGGTCCACGCTGTACGTTGCGATTGTCCACAAGGGTTATGAGCTACGAACTATCTTCATTGTGCGTTGTTGTTGTTTTTTGAAGTGTTTTCTCTCTGGTGTTTTGTTTTCTCTCTGGTGTGATTGTTGATTTTCTCTCTAGTATTATGATTTTATTCTACTATTTGTTGTTTGGGTCTTTTGTGCTTCCATCTGTGGAAAGCGTCATACCTCAATATCTCTCGCAATATGTGGTTGGGGTGGTTCTCTATCTCCGCGAACTTTGTCCTAGCTTTTTCTTTCATTGTGTCGGTCACTCTAATTTGTTGTAGTTCTCTAAAGAGAAATCTTTCTGCTACGTATCTCGGTACGTTGACTGCTTCTCTTAGGCTGTTGTTATGTGCCGCTTGTATTTTCTTTTTTGATGTATTGCATATGTGTCCCCATGCGAGAGATGCATATGTTAGTATAGGAAGAATTATACAATTTATTAATCTTATTTTTGTTTTCAATCTAAGTTTGCTTTTTCTTCCTGCTAGGCCTCTTATTGATGCTCTTGCCATGTTGGCTTTTTGTACTGTAGCTTCTACATGTTTGCTAAATGTTAAGCCTTTGTCCATGATTACTCCGAGGTATTTTGCTTCACTTTTCCACTCGATAGGATTGTCTTGCACAGTTACCTGTTCTTCTGGTTGTTGGTGCCTCTTTTTGAAAAGTACAGCCTGTGTCTTTTCGGAGTTTATAGCGATTTTCCATTTTAAACTCCATTCTTCTATGTCATCTAGCGCTGTTTGTAAGTTGTTTACCGCTATGTCTACATTTCTGTGTTTGGCCGCTATCGCTGTGTCGTCGGCATAGAGGCTTAGTAGTGTACCTGGTGTTCTAGGTATGTCTGCTGTGTATATCGTATACAGTAGAGGTGACAGTACCGCTCCCTGTGGCACTCCAGCCTCCGGGTTCCCGAGTTCGGATAGGACTTGTCCTATCCGGACTCTGAAACTACGATTGCTTAAGTACGAAGAGATTAGTCTTGTCATTGCTCCGCTGTAGCCGTATCGTCTCATTTTGTAGATAAGTCCTTTATGCCAGACTCTGTCGAAAGCTTTGCTTACATCTAGGAAGACAGCTCCTGTGAATTGTTTGTCATTAAATCCAGCTGCTATGTACTCTGTTAATCTGAGTACTTGTAGCTCACTGGAGTGTTCTGATCTAAAACCGAATTGGGCTTCGGGTATTATATCTAATCTATCTGTTTCAGCTTGGAGTCTGACGAGTATTATTCTCTCTACAATCTTGCTGATTGCAGGTAGTAAGCTTATTGGCCTGTAGTTTTGCGGGAATGTGCTGTTTTTTCCGGGCTTTGGTAACATTATGACATGAGCCTCTTTCCATCTGTTTGGGAATTTCTTGAATCTTAGCATCGCGTTGATAATATTTGTTAGATATACTATGGCTCTCGCTGGTAAGTATTTTAGAGCCCTGTTCGTTATTTGATCAGGACCAGGTGCTTTTTTCGGCGAGCTATTTTTAATTAGCTCGTTTATCTCCTCCGGTGATGTAGGAGGGATGATTTCGTTCGGGTTTTCAGGTCTTCCTCTTTGTCTTTCGACTTCTTCTATGAAGTCGATGTCCTCATCTGGGTGGTAATTTAATGTACACTCTCTTTCGAGAGTACTCCTCATTACTTCTGCTTTGTCCTCTGTGGTGTAGACTATTCCGTTTTCTCCATGTAATGGAGGGATTTGCTTTCTGTCGTTTCTCAGTATTCTCTGGAGCCTCCAAATATTTTGCATATTTGGTCCTTGCTCCTCCATGTCTCTTATGTGGTTTTCCCAGCTTTCACTACGGTGTTGTTGTAGTGCTGTTTTGACCTCTCTGTTTAGCCTATTTGCTCTATTTTTGTCTGCCTGGTTCCTTGTCCTTCTCGCTGTCTGCTTTGCTCTGTTCTTTTCCCTTATTAAGTCTTTTATTGCTTGTGGTATATCCTTAAATCTTCCCGTGTGCATTTCTACTTCCTCTTCTGTAGTGCTGTTTCTGAGTGCTTGTTGGATGATGTTTTCCAACTCTAGGACTCTGTCTTCTATTTCTCGTGGGTTGTCTATCACTGGAACTATGTTAATTCCAGTGCTCACGAGTCTTTTAAAGTTTGTCCACTTTGTTTTCTTTTTAACTCTTTTGATTGTACTTTCTTCTTCCCACGTTCCTAGTTCTAATAGGATGGGGTTGTGGTCCGTTGTGCCTTCGTTTAATGTTTGTATTTCTGTTTGTAGTCCTAGGTTTCTTGCTACTACAATGTCTATGTGTGTAGGAAGTCCGTTTCCTGGGTAATGCGTTGGGTCTGTGGGGCCCATTGCCATAACGTCGTCATTATTTTCTATGTATATGTTTAGTAGTCTTCCGTTTCTGTTCGTAGCTCTGTCGTTCCAGTTTGGGGATCTTGCGTTTAGGTCTCCTATTATGATTGAGGGTTCGTTGTTTAGGAACATATTTAAGTCGTCTTCAATCAGTAGGTCTTGTGGTCTTACGTAGGCGGAGGTAATTCTGACTTCTCCTTGCCTCATTTGTACTCTTATTGTTGTTGCTTGCATAGTATTTAGTTGTAGTGTTAGAATTCTGATGTGACCTATGCCTTTTTTCACTAATATTGCTGTGCCACCTGATCTTGCTGTGTTGTCGTTCCTGTATATGTCGTAGCCTGGAAACTTGATGTTGATGTTGTTCGTGAGCTTTGTTTCCTGTATTGCCACGACATCCATTTCATATCTATTGACCAGTTCGTCCAGTATATTCTGGTTGGTCCTTATGCCTCCTGGGTTCCAGGAGCCTATCCTCAAGTATCCCCTGTTTGCTTGCACTAGTTCAGTGCTAGCTTTATATCTGCAATCGCCTCGTGGACAATTCTAGTGACCAGTTCCTTAACTGAGTTCACTAGGCCGTCTTGCTGTTGTTTCGAGATCAAGATGGTGTTCTCGGTATTTTGCGCTTTTGCTGCCTGTGCGTAGGAAGGTCCGCTTGATGTTTGTTGCGGCCTTGTTTGCGGGGCTTGTTGTCTCTGTGGTTGTTTTCTTCCCCAGGTTGGGCATCTGGGGCATCCTCTGAAGTTTGCCGGGTGTTGACCCTGGCAGTTGTCACATTTTGCCTTTTGTTCTCGGGGCATTTGGCAGTTTCTTGTGGAGTGATTTTCTCCGCATCGTACGCATCGAGGTGTCTTAAAACACGCTCTCTGCGCGTGGTGGTACCCCTGGCAGTTGAAACACTGCGTGGGCCCAGTTGCTTTTCTGAGGTCTTCGATGTGAACCTTCATATGCATCAGATTAGTAATGCGCCTGGCTTTTTCCACGTCCTCCTTCTCCAGTGTCAGCACAAACATTGGTAGATTTCTTTTATCACTCTTTCTGGAAATCATATTCTTTATTGATTCACATTCGATATCATACTCTTCTTTGAGAGTATTGAACATTTCTGTAACGTCTGTGTTTGGAGGTAGTCCTCTTAAAACCATTCTTGGTTTTATGTCTTCCTCTAGTGGGAAGGCAATCCACTGTATAGGTGTTTTTTGACTATACTCCTCTATGATTTTTACCATAGACCTATAATCTTCTGGATTTTTCGCTTGTATTAACGTTTCTCGTCCACTTCTCGATAGTCTATTCGACGTTATCACCTTCTTTTTCTGAGCAATGTCTAGTATTGCTCCTGTCTGGCTGACGCTCTGTAATTTAATTACAGGCGGCTTTGGTTTCCACGTTGGTTTATCTTGTTTGGGTGGTACCATTTGCACTACAGAGTGCATGCGCTGCTTTGGTTCGCGCATTGTACACAATCTTAAATAGGCATGGAGAATTTGTTGTACATTACATAGATGATTTATTAATTTTCTCACCCAATATAACAAGCCATCTGCGACATATTCATACTGTTCTCGAAGAACTTGATCAAGCGGGATTAAAATTAAATATTCAAAAGTGTCAATTTTTTCAAAAAGAAATACTGTATTTAGGATTCAAATAAGACACAAAAGGGATTAGTCTTGCAGAAGATAAAATCGAAGTCATAAATAACTTCCCTAGGCCAACCAATTTAAAAACTTTGCGGGGATTTTTAGGCATGGTAAACTATTTCCATAAGCTGATACCAGACATCAGCACAAAAGAGATACCGTTGATAGCATTACTTAAAAAAATTTCAGGTGGAAATGGGGAACTGAACAAGAAATGGCTTTCAAAAATTTAAAAGGGCGGTTTTCCACAGCTGTAAGAGTACATTACATAAGATATGATCAACCTTTCATTCTCAGGACCGATGCTTCAATAAAAAAATTTGCAGGGGTGTTATCACAGATCCATGACGATATAGAGGTGCCAATCTGTTGTCGGGTGTCTCCCGTGTAACCAAAACGTATGAGAGAAAATAGAGCGTTACTGAATTAGAGTTTGCCAGTGTGTTATTTTGTGTAAATAAATTACGTTTTTATTCACCATTGAAACAGACCATACAGCGTTGGTACACATAATGAAAAATAGGCTGGTAAATAATAGAATTCATAGGGGCATTCTTTTACTTTAAGAGTATGATTTTGAATTTAAATATATCAAAGGAACTGACAATATCTTGGATGATGCGTTGACGAGAGATGAACAATTCCGCAAAGAGGATCACAAAACTCTCCACGTCGGCATGAACATAATGAGAGAAGAAGCAGGCTTATTTTCTTTGGCCCAGATCAGGGAAAATCAGGAAGAATTGGATGGAAGAGAAAAGCAAAAGGCTGAACAAGAAGATAACTTATATTTTAAGAGGGTCGATGGTAAAGAACTATATGTAATCACGGAGCAGATGGCAAAAGAAGTTTTTTTAAAGTTACACTGTGACAACGGACATATTGGAATTTCAAAAATGAAAACGTCACAAAAAACGTCATATCTCGGAAGAAACTGGATATTGTCGCCATTGATATGTTAAGCGACTTGATTACAACAACACAGAGGAATAAACACATACTAGTTATGGTGGATCTTTTCTCAAAATATGTAAAATTGTACGCATGTCGAACCACGAAAGGAATTAAAATACTTCGGAAGATAGACGATTTTATAGAAACAGTGGGAAGACCAGACAATATTTTATTGGACAATGCGACATACTTTAGGAAGGAACGCTTTAAAGGGAAGTTAAGAGAGAGAGGCATCAATACAAAATTTATAAGCATCCGCCATCCAGAGAGCAACCCATTGGAGCGTTTTATACAAGAAGTCACAAAATTTCTACGAATTGCTGCTGAAGAACATCATCGACATTGGGACAGAAAAGTGTTTGAGATTGAGACGTATTTAAACTATGCACCAAATACGGTTAACAAAGAGGCGCCTTTATATATAATGAAAGGAACAATGCCTACAAGACCGTAGGAAGACACCGCCCCCAGACAATACGAAGAAGTGATCGAGGTGGTTCAAAGAAGATTGAGACGAAGTGGAGATAAATATCTCCAAAGGCAAGAGAGGACCCGAAAAAGAAGGCCGATCACATTCCAGAACGGGGGTAAAGTGTCAGTGAGGGCACTGAGGGTGTTAAATTTACAAAATGGTATTTGTGCTAAATTGATGCCGGTATTTGAAGGTCCATACAGGGTCAATAAGGAAAATGGGGTAAATAGTTAATGAATTAGCGCACATAGAGACAGGCAATATACGTGGTATTTTTTACATTCATCACATCTATCAGTATCTTGAGTAGATTTTAATAACATAGTGAAATAATTTGATCCTGGAAAACTTGTGTCATTTAAAAACATAACAAAGAGTTTTTCGGCTAATCAAATAGCGGAGAGTTGTTATGCTATGTAAAATTGAAAATAATATTGGTTTGCTTTTAATATATATCAAAGTACAAAATAAAAGATATTTCGAAGAAATGAAAGTCCATTATCCTGGATTACCTGTAGTAAACAAAACTTAAAGATATGCATAAATTATTTTGTTTGTAAAATATATTCGATTAACGTGAGTGAGCTTAGTGAAATCTTTAACAATGCGAGCGGGTTTTCCAAATAGACTTGTACGTCGATATACAGTGAATAAGACAATAGAATAGAAATATTTAGAAAATATAATTCTTCGTTAGTTTTTACGAATTTGTAGAAACCGATTAGCATGTTAAAAGTTTTTAGGAAATTTATAATTGTAGGTAAAATTGTTGTTTGTTATCTAAATGGTAGATGGGGATAAGTGTGACGAACTTTGATTGGAGGAGATTGAAAAAAGTGGCATAGGTATGTAGAAATGAGAGTTTAGCTAGATTTTTGAGGGAGAAAAGATAATCAGTTGTTTTTCCAAGGGTTCAAGGCGAACAGTCGTTGTTCTCTGGTGATTCTCCAGAGGTAGTACGCAGTAGAAGTGAATGTTTGTGAGTTTTCGTGGAGTAAGTATATCTGACGGAAGCTGATCCAGTAAAATAGTGTAAGTTATATTTTTCTACTTATATTCCAAGAGTCACTGTTCAGGCCGGAACGAGAGATTCAGTTTATCGAGAGGAGAAGACGCTAGCATCATTTGAACGATACGTGCATTTGAAGGAGATCATTAAAGACGATAGGCTCGCAATTATTTGTTGTAAGATTGCTGATTACCTAGGGGACTGCTAAGAATAAAAATAGTGTAGGCTACAAGGAACAAGGATTTGGACAACTCATCATCAGAGATATAGTTTTACCATTCGTCAGTTTTTCTTTATTAACAAAACATTTTTAACAATTGCTTTAGAAAAGATAGGAATATTGATCAGGAGATTTAGAACAACAATTTTGATTTGAAATTTTAATTTATCATGTATATACCATTAATTTTTGAAGGTTCACGTACGTCGAACAAAATTTTGATAATCATTATATGAGATATTTTTATTGAAGTTATTTGAGTGTGAATTTTATTTCAATATAATGTTGTATCATATATTTTTTTATTATTACGGTATTCTTTGGACCTCACCTATCATATGTAAATCATAGATATTAAAGCACGAGTATAACCCTGAGATAAGAAAATTAAATAGTGTGATAGAATCATAATTGCATCATTTAAATAGTTTAATTAATTAATTAATTAATTAAGTAAGACATTTGTAAATAAAACATTTTACTCTACATAATATCTTGGACGTACCTTATAATGCATATATTGCACTTTGATACGTTTGAATACACATAGCAAAATTAATTACTTAAGAAAATTTAACATCTTATAGACTTATAGAGTTGCTTTTATTTAGGAAAACATTTTGAGTATCTTAAATTAAAAAATATTACTCTAGAGATTTTAAACAATTTTGACACGTCGCGTCGTCTTCGAGTTTAATATTACCCGAGATAGCTGTAAATATAACAAAGTTTTTAACAACTTAGTGACGTATAACGCATAATATATATGAATATGTTCTTTTTTTATTATTATTATGTTCACGTTTTTTAAAATGTAAGGAAACTTTCGAAAAGTGTTATAAGCGTGTTAACGAGAATTACTTTCTAGAACTAATGCTATAGATATGTAGATATCTATCGGTAATATTATGGAAACGTTTTACAACTTTAATTCCTTTAATGCTATACCCCTTTTTCAAACGCTTATTTTGTAAATAATTTCGATGAAAACGCAATTAGCATTTAACTTCTGCGATAGTTTAAGTCTTAAAGAATCCTATGAAATTTGCTAAATGTATCTAGCATCATTCGTAGGGCAAGTTCAATAGTTTAAATATTTAGCCTCAGGGATAAACAAATTAAATAACTTTTAAACCATTTGACCGATCGGGGGAAATTTCGCAGAAATTTAAAAGACGGTAATTCCTCGATGTTCAAATGTATTAACATTTTATTTTGTTAATAAAAAAATTAATAAAATTTATAAATTAGTGCAAAAAAAAGTGCTTTTTTGCAAATATCTCCGTAAATTATTTATCAATTTTAATTGAAAAAAAAAAACGGAAGAATAAAGATATTCTTGATATGAAAAAATGATATAAATATTGTTTATTTAAAATATAAAGGAAAACCTTGTAGACAAAAAATCAAATTGTGACCATAAATTATTGTTTAAAAAAAAAAACGCAAGGTAAAAATACGAGTACCTTTTCATCTATTCGTCATCTAGTAACCCCCACCTATGTCTTAAAAGCTTCAGATATCTGCGAAACATTTTTCGACCTTTTTTTTTAACCAGACTTAGCTATTAGTATTTTAAAGTATTTAGATATTTCTTCTTTGATAAGTAATATTTTTATAAAAAATTACTCAGTACTAGTTAATGATCTGATTCTATATTTGGCGATGTTAAAGTCCTTCGTCCAGAATTTGTTTTGAGATTTTTTGTTAAATTTGCTATTATGCAGTCTACAATTTACTGTTAATCGTGTGTATTGTGACAAATTCACTTGTGCTGAAGCTTGTAGGTAATAAAATTCATATGTATTTCAAAAATATATTTAACTCTTAATAAAATGAAATGTCCACTGTTAAAATTTAAGATGTCTTTGTTAAATCGCTGTTTTATATTTTATCTATTTGTTATTATTTTCTACTCTTTGTCCAATGCATTTTAAAGTCTTCTGACTTTTAGGATTATGGTTGTGGATGATATCTTCCATATCTTTTATGCCATTTTTAAATTTCTGTTGCAGTACGATTCGGAAATTTCTGATATTTTGGCTTGGACTCTGCTACTTGATCTAACTAATAGCAGCTTATACAGAGCTTGTTGACAGATCTATTTCTCTTCTTTTGTTAAGCGTTCAATACCCAGTTTCTTTGTTATTTTTTTCTTTCGAAAGATTCAGATTATTAGGTGTGACGAAAAATTATGATTTACAACCGATAAAAAAGCAGTAACAAAAATTAAACTGATAAGAGTAGGTAGTTAATAACATAGTAATAATAGCAAAGAAAATTGATAATTTACTAATGAGGTACTAAAAAATTTATATTAGATTATATAAAACAATAATTATTTATATTTTGTTTCAGGTAAGCAACGCAGCATTGCATTTAAAAAGTAATAAGCTTTAGTAAGTATATTAAAGTTTATTTATATCCAAATGAAAGTTAAAGCTGATTTAATTAAACAAATGTAAATCCAATTGTAATTTAAACGGTGTAATGGACTTTAATCATAATTTTGATTTAATTACAATATAATTTTATACTTAACGTTCTAATGGTCTTTTTTGTGCTATTGTTATTTTACATTCTTATTCCGATTCTTATAGGGTGACCTACCCAGTGCAATCTTTCCTTTTTTTATAATTTGCTCTAAAGGTCCTTTTTAATATAGATATAACTAATACACAAACCTTATTCTTCATGTACCATTGTCAGTAATGATATTCAATATCCTTCTTAATGCCTTTTTTTCAAAAACATTTTTTTATTCTTTTTCTTGTTTTATACAGACACGATTCTGTCTGCTTTTGTATGTGAAATTTTCAATCCTCCAGTAAGTTTTCGCTTAATCTTTTTTGTGGTCTTCTCTTTCTTATCCACTTCTTAATTTTCTCCACTTTGCATCTTCATTGTATATATGCATTTTTATTTTTTTCCCATAGTGTCTTACCATCAATTTTTCTAAGGGTTTTTATTTTTGAAAAATATTTTAGGGGGTTTATAATTTTTTCTGTCATCAACTACATTTCTGCGCCATATGTTGTTATCTTTTTTTTTTAAGAAGTTTATTATAAATCGGTCTTACTGTAGCCAGTTGACTAATTTTTCATATTCCATTCAGTCATAATACATAGTTTAGGATCCTAGAACCCTGTACTAGCTTATACAGACCTAAAGGATGGTTGTTATAAGTTTTTTGAGACACTGAATCTTCCAAAAGTATGCGCCGCCTGCGATCCAATACTTCGCAGTCTTGGAAGATATAATTCACCGTTTTATGTTGTCTGGTACATAGTTTTTAACTTAGGTCTTAATAAAACAGCCTCATTGTATGCAGGTGTCGCTTAACTGGCGACTGTCCAATAACGAAGCATGTTATGACTCAGCTGATTCTTGCTTATTCCCACCATACTTCAGCCTTGTTAACACATGTCTGTCCAATATACATTTTGTCATATACACTTGCATCCAATACACTTGCCAGTCTGTATTGACCAGATATATGTATAGATGGTTGCCTATCTACAGTCAAAACTGTTATTTAACTTCAATCCATATACAGTGACACCTCTTCTAAAATTTTTCTAACAAACTGTCAACGTATATCACACTTTAAATTATAACATATTAATGGTTGTTACTGTTATACTTGATCAAATTCTAACATATTTAATTATATACATAGTTAGCTACAGACATATTTAGACATATACTTCTGGTAACATTGACTGCTTTGTTCACATTTTCGTCCTAATACGTTATTATGATCAGTTGCCATCAACAAGTCCTCATAGACATCTCGTCTAAAAAGCTAGCAAACCCAGTGGAATCCTACGTTGCCATGAACTTAGTTTTGTTTACAACTTTAATATCCTAGTAATTTATTATCAAAAATGTAATTTAAATTAATTTATTTATATTTCACCCATGCAAGGGTTTTTACCCATGCATTTAGTGACTTTAAACATGTAAACATGGTAAGTATTAAAATACGTTTTTGTTATAACCTTAGTTTTAATTTTAACTTTCACGTTTGCTTTTATTAAAGTGGTAATACTTATCTTAGGATAACACTGATGATGCAATAGTCATTCCGCAAAAATTCTGTGATGTAGTCCGAAAGGGTTTTTTTATATACCTTTTATAAAGGAATTTTTTTAAATAAATTTTTTTTTTAATTTATGGTATACACATACAGCCAACTACAGGAATTCATTGACCTTAAGTACATTTATATATTATGGTATATTTTATCGCTAGCAGGTAGAATATTTTTGGTACAAAAAGGAGCTCTAAGAGTAGTTAATGCTGAGAGAATAGAAATTTGGAAAAAAAATAATTTAGAAGTGACCGGATTTACAACAATTTACATACAAAAGATATTTTAAACTTTCTTAAGAATATTATTTGTTTCCTGTGTTTCCGATTATTTACTACTACAACACTAAAGTACTGTTATCGACTATACGCTCTATAATACAGACTAAACAGTTAGAAATTTGATTAGATGGTGTTGGATTTCAGCAAGGTCTCTCTTAACTCTCATGTGTGCCGCTTCTTTTACTAATTTTAAGATTTCGTTAAATATTATTAGTTAAATCAGTGAGTTAGAAATGGTTTCGTATGGTTTTTGAACTCAATCCTATATACGAAAAGAAATAGGTAAACATTTCTTGATTTATTTAACATTTATTTAATACATAATATCAAAACTGATAGCTCAATCACTTTATCATTATTTTCAGAATTTGTGGTTTTCCATGATGTGATAGGGGTAATAAAATCTCCATGATTATCATGATGGATGTGGTAATAGATTTCTGATGCAAGATAGTGCTCGTTCGTACACTGCAATAATAACATGGGATGAAAGTGGGATTTCTTTATTACCATTTCTTCCATGTAGTCAAGACATAAATCAAATTAAGCATACATGGAAAATTCTGGGACGATGTATTTGATGTATTCATGTTAAGTTTCAAATCATTAATGACTTGGAGCAAGCATTTCCTAACGAAACGGAGAAAATCCCTAAGAAACAATTTGTTACCTTAATCCGAAGATAATAAATACACCCCACTAAATATCGATATGTTAAAAAAAAATGAATTTTGGTTTCTTTGCTGATTTCAATTTTTTGAATTTTTTATTCTTTTTTCTTTGTTAAATTTTTGATTTGTAATAAATTTCACTTTTAGATTTTGTTTATTATTAAATACACAATTAAGAATATTTTAAACTGTGTTAAACATCAGTGTTTAGAAAAAATCTGGGTGTCCGGTTAATTTTGCACTTCAATGTAGTACACACACTACAACACTACAGTACTGTTGTTATCGACTATATGTTCTATAATACAGACTGTACAGTAAGAAATCGAAATAGATGGAGGTGGATTCCACCAAGCTCTCTCTCTAAATGTAGTTTTTCAAATTAGTTAAAGTATATGAGTTTACTTAGTCACTTCAATTTTCGGCCATTGTTCTTGCCATCAGTTTTGCTGTAGTTTATCTAATCTTCTCTTTTAATGATTTAATTTTTTCATGGTTTCTCTTTTCGGACCCCAGAACTTAATTTAAATTACTCTCGAGACAATTAGACTTCTTTCAGTGAATATTGTTTTGTATCTCTTATATAAGAGAACTGATAGTATTCTTTAAATCTAAATTTTTCACGTGTTTTATTTTAGTGTTTTCCATATAGTCATGCAGACAGTAATATAGACTGCGAGGACACTACAAACATGCTAGTTTTGTGTTGTCCGTTCCCTCCATTCACTCCTTTAGTATTAATAGCATTAGTGACGTTGCTGTCTTCAAGAATTTAGAAATAGCTTTGTGTATTTAACTTTCGTAACTTAGATTTGTATCTATTGTGAGCCCCGAATAATTAAAGTTTTCTTGAGGGTTAATCACTGTTAATTGGTTTATTTTTTTTTTTTCTTTTGATTAGTAGCTCTGCTTCTAGTTTTTGCAGCGTCAGTTAGCGTTCGTTTTCTCTTAAATCTGATTGTTTTCAATACTTTGTTCATCTGTCAAATAACTGTCAAAGTTAAACTTGATAATTAAAAGTTCTCCTATTAATTTTTAATAATTGTGTGTATATTAAACAGTATTTAATAGTTATATTACAATTAATTAGTATTCAAGATTCCCATTGATGTAGCCAACGAGTAAACATTACCTTGTGATGTGATAATTCGAATTATTTTGTGTGTTATGGAAAAAGCAATTATTATTGGACTATAATATTATTATATTCAACTGAAGGAAAACTGCAGATACAGGTAACTGTTATATTCCTATTATTTTATCCACAGTGTCCTAATAGGACGACTGTTGCAATACTAAAAATTAAGTGAAGTGTTTTTGGTATCCAGGAACACTCACAAAAATGAACTCAAATCAAAACCTCACAACTCCACAAGTCCTCCCCACAAAATCGCGGATAAAATATGTCGCTGCTATTTTATCCAAACCTCCACCTCCTACTTTCCCACGTAAGGAGCAAGCCATTTTAATGCACGCTATTCCAAATACTGTTTTATTTGACTATGTTAAAGCTATAGGGGACATTGTTATCCCAAAAAACATTACCTTTGCATCACGTATTCCAAATAACCGCATCTGTATTTATCTTTCCTCGCCTACAGTTGTCGATAACCTTTTAAAAACACATCAAAATATCTCTATCAACTCTACAGTAGTTCCAATCAGAAGACTTATCACCCCAGCTAAACGCCTTCTTATATCTAACGCATCTCCTTCAATTCCACATTCCATAATTGAGAAAGCCCTTAAAGATATTGGATTACAGCTGGTCTCTCCTGTGTCATTTGTAAAATGTGGTGTACTCGGAGAAAGTTATGCACACATAATGAGCTTCCGAAGAGTAACGTATATTATTCCCGATAAAGAGAACTTTTCAATAGATAGAAACTTCGTTATTACATACGAAAACACACCTTATAGAATATTTATTTCTACGGATAAATTGCATTGTTTTTTATGTAAAGAGGTCGGACATACCGCTGACTCATGTACCAATAATCCAACTACTTTTTCTCAAACTGAACTACCCCATCTAGAGCCCTTTACATCTGAAATTACTGATATAATTTCTGACGTAAACACTCCTGTTCAATCAGACCTAACTACTTTAAATTGCACAGAAACCCACACTGAAATAGATACTGAAACTATACACCCATCAATTCCACCCACACAAGGACAAAAAAGAGCTATATCAACAGACAGCAATTCTGATATTCCTTCTCTATTATCTTCAGCAAGTACACCCGAACCAGCGTCTAACCAAATGCTTCCTCCGTTATCCACAAAAACAAACACTATCTCCAAATCTCACAAGAAAAAAGCAAAAACTACAAAATCAGAGGAACATAATCTAACAGCTAGTTCACTACAATCCGTAGCGGCCATTTATAAAAATAATCCATCTGGTCTAACTTTGACCGAGACTCAGTTTATTGCTTTCCTAGAAAATACACATGGTAATCCTAGTCCACTTAATGAAGCTTTTGTTTTTACGTCAAATATTGAAGGACTATTACAAGACATAACAGTTCTCCATTCAGAAACTAAGGAAAGATCCCTTAAAAGTCGACTTACGAGACTTCAAAAGAAAATCAAAAGACAGCTAAACCCAGATGACTCTGATAATATCAGCGTCTCATCTGAACTCCTAACCGATGATGAAACCAAAATCCTTATCTCCCAACAGCCAGAACAACCATCTCTGTTGCCCCTTACCCCTTCAAATCAAGATTTACCTTCAATTTAATCCAATGGAACTGCGATGGGTTCTTTCCCCGTATTGCAAGAATCCAACAACTAGTGACAGAAAAACAACCCGATATCATATGTCTACAAGAAACGAACTCATAAATATCTAAGCTTCCCACACTAAAAAAGTTCGAAGGATATCATTATATCAGAACTAATTGTGACAGAGCCAGTGGTGGGACATCTATTTTTATTTCAAGTGAAATATATTCATCCCAACTTCTCATCACCACCGAACTCGAGGCTATCGCCGTAACTACTTGGTGTCCTAATAAACTTACGATATGCAGTGTTTACATTCCTCCTAACTACCCCCTTAAAGAAATTGAAATTCTAAATCTTATATATCAGCTCCCCGTTCCATATATTCTAGTAGGTGACTTCAATGCTCATAACTTTATGTGGGGGTCAAACCATACTAATGGCAAAGGTAAAACTATAGAAAACGTTATCAATTGCACAGGCTCCTGTCTACTAAATACAGGCTCTAATACGCATCTGAACTTTTCCTCTGGCACATTTTCGGCGATAGATCTTAGTTTTAGCCACCCAAAAACGTATACTTCACTAACTTGGAAAACTTCCGATGATCTATATGACAGCAATCACTTTCCAATATTTGTATCATCTGATATCTCCAACCATGAACAAACTATAACCAGAAACTTCTGGCGGCTAAAAAAATGCCGACTGGATAGACTATACTTCACAAACAGATAACACCTTACCTTCTCTATCCCTATCCGACAATATTAACAATAATCTATTATTAATCACAGATTCCATACTTAAAGCTGAAAATTTGCACATAGGCAAAAATAGTATTTCCCATAAAAGAAAGGCAGTACCTTGGTGGAATACATCTTGCCAAACCGCAACAGAACAACAAAAATTAGCTCTTAAAAATTACCGTAAAAACAAAAATCTGGACAATCTTATTGAACTAAAGAAAACCAGAGCCAAAGCCCGATTTATTATAAAACAAAGTAAAAAATCATCTTGGAGTGAATATGTATCCTCTATTAATTCAAACACCAATCCGGCGGACCTCTGGAAAAAGATTGGGCAAATCCAAGGAAACAACACCAACCTCAAAATCTCTAGTATTGCTGTAAATAACACTACAATCACTGACAATCAAGAAATCGGTGAAACCCTAGCAACGAACTTCGACACTAAATTCAAAAGTAAAATAGATGCCTCCTTACGAAAACCATTACCTAACGCCCCACCCTATTCCTCACCCGAAACAATAATGGACATCACACATCTTAATTCTCCCTTTCTTTTTGAAGAACTAGTATCAGTTATTCAAACTTGTAAAAACAATACCGCTGGTCCTGACGACATTCCTTACATATTAATCAAAAAGCTCTCAAACTGTAGCCTACTCAAAATACTTGAGATGTATAATTTAATCTGGTCATCTAACCAATTTCCCAATCAATGGCAAACCTCTATCGTAATACCTATTAAAAAGCCTAACCTAGAACGTTCCTTGGCCAACTCTTATAGACCTATATCACTAACTTGTACGATGTGCAAAATATTCGAAAAAATGATTAATAAAAGACTCCTATGGTTCATTGAAAAACATAAGATATTTGCTAGTGAACAGTCAGGATTTCGTCAGAATCGTTCAACCCAAGACAACCTTGTAATCCTCCAAACTCATATATCAGAGGCCTTAAACAAAAGACAAGAAGTCGTAGCTGCCATATTTGATATTGAAGGTGCTTTTGACACTATAAGTAGGCAATATATATTAAACAAACTTATCCTTCTTAATATTAATGGTAATATATTTAACTTCATACGAAATTTTCTATCTTCTAGATCGTTCAGAGTCTCTGTCAACGGTATTTTATCTTCTACTTATACTCAAACTGATGGCGTACCTCAGGGATCGGTACTAAGTCCTACACTTTTTAATCTAGCAATAAGTGATTTATGCTCTCACCTCATTTCCCCTATTAAACATATCATGTATGCTGATGACCTAGTAATTTACTGTCATGGACAAAACTCTTCTACCACCTCGAAGCTTATTCAAACTGCTGTTGACACACTTTTAAAAAAAACTAGTGACATGGGGTTATCTTTATCCAATGTAAAATCTAAAATTATAAACTTTAGTAAACGTCCCCCTTCTCCATCTCCACTTATTTTGATCAACAATGTCCCTCTTCCTGTTGTTAAACAATGCAAAATTCTCGGATTAACGTTTGACTCACGACTAATTTGGAAGCAACATATATTTGCAATAAAAAGAGAAACGAGCATAAGACTAAACATAATAAAAACTCTATCACATCATTATTGGGGATCTGACGAAAACTCATTTCTTAAAATATACAGATCACTAATACGCTCCAAGCTAGATTATGGTTGTCACATATATATATATATATATATATATATATATATATATATATATATCCGCTTCCAAAACATATACTAACCTTCTAAACTCAATTTACAACACAGCCCTTCGTCTTTGTATTGGCGCTTTTCGATCTAGTCCTGTAGATAATCTTTATTGCGAAGCTAACGAACCTCCTCTTTGTATAAGACGAAAACAACTGCTACTCTCTTATACAGCATCGGTATCAGCTAACCCCTCTAATCCAGTGCATCCCTTATTTGTAATGTCCACGTATAATTTACACAATACCAATTTCTTACCACCAATAAAACCTATTCCACTAATTTTAGCACAGACACTTAATGATATCTCTCTTACACATACCCTTCCTCTTTATCTCCCTCCATCTCCTCCTTGGATCATGTCCACGCCCAAATTTAACACCTCGATACCATTGTCACCAACTTCGATAAAAATAAACATCCGAAAGAGATCATTATAAATGCATTTAAAGACATTATAGATACAAATAAATACGACCTAATATTATACACTGATGCCTCAAAAAATGACACAGGAGTAGGCTGCTCTGTTACAACCTCTTATTCACTAATTAAGTTATCACTTATACCAGCCATCAGCAGCGTTCATACTGGCGAATTATTTAGTATATTGCAAGCTTTTAACCATATATCTCCACCTAATAAGCAGGTTGCCATATGCACAGATTCTTTAGCATCAATCTATTCTATCAAAAATATATTTACTGATCATCCAATCGTCCAAAAGATCCTAGACTCTTACCAAATTATCTTGTCCCAAAACATAACAGTTACCATAATCTGGCTGCCATCACATATTGGTATAGAAGGCAATGAAACTGCAGATCACTATGCTAAACTTGCTACAGCATCACCTGAAATCACCGATAAAATTCAAATTTGTAAGGACCCAAAATCATATATTAAAAGAAGAACCAGACTCCTTTGGCAGCAGCATTGGAACTCTAACCGTTCGATCTTACACGAAATACAACCGTCAATAACCAGTCAGCCTACATTTGACTATTCAGCCCTCTCAAGACGAGATCTCATTGTGATAAGACGACTTCGGATAGGACATTCAAAACTCACACACGGCTACCTAATGTCCTCTAGCATCCGTCGTTCCTGTCAAATCTGCCAATCAAACATATTCTCACTGAATGCCATCAACATTTGGCCAGAAGATTACAATACAAACTCAAAAGTGAAGTACGAGATATCCTAAACAACCCTGACCAAATAAAAGCTGTGCTACAATTCCTTAGAGATGAACACTTATATCAAAAAATATAATTAGATTTTAATTTAGACATTGTATAACATATTATTATCATTCCGTATTATTGTAACATATTCTTAATGTAACACTTAATGTTTGTGTAATGAAAATTCATGTTATAGTACCTGTGTAAGTGGCCATAGTAGCCGAGCACGTTAAAGTTGAAATAAAAAAAAAAAAATACTCTATTCGCTGTCATTATCAGGTCGTCCTTTGTTCTGTTTTTTTATTATTGTTTTATAATTTTTTTATTATATTTTTTGTCAAATATATTTGTTAATTCTACTCATTTAAATCTTTTTAATAAGATTATATTATTTCTAAACGTTTCATAATAAATTATAATTTTTTCATTCTACATTTCGGAATTAAAGCTAAAGGTTTCCTTAATGCTATACTTCAAATTTCCTTTGTAAATTGTGTTTCCTAAATAAATTTTCTGTATTATTATCCGCTTAATGGCTCAGTGAAGAAAACGGCTTTACCTCTATTCTTAAATATATGGATGGTTTGCTCCCTTCCTCTCGATCAACATTGTGCGTTATAACCGCCAAAAGATTGACTAAAATACAATTAAGAAGAAAATTACTTTTGTCGGAGACCCTCACACTGTGAGCGTAATTACATTTTAGCGGAGGCGTTTGAATTATAACTTTTTTTGGCTAAAGTAGCACGTTTTATTTTCGTTCTAAGAGAAAAATTTAATTAGCAACTTCACAGACAGGCACTTTGCGAGGAACATATAAAGATTTAAACTAATATTTGTATAAAAACGTATTGTGGTTCTTTTTGTATTATAGTTGATGCATTAAATAAAATACTAGAAAATGTAAATTATTCTAAAACATTTATACCGTAATTATTGATTGAAAGTTTTTAAAAACTGCTCGTTGAGTTGAAACGGTTGTTACGGTTTAACTCATTAATTGCACCTGCACACGGAGACTTATTATAAACCCTAGAACAGCAACGTGAAAGTAGGTTTACGATATTAACAACGTGGCGTCGTATATGGCTCCAAAAGAACTGGCCGTAAAGAATAACAAAAGTACATTATTTTTTAAATAAAGCATTTTTCGTTTTGGTTATAAACATACATATTCATAAATTTTATACAAAAATGTTTTTGCATAAATAACAAATAAGAAACTTAAAATAAAACTGTAGTACTGGATAAAAGTATAAAAAAATATTGACGATAGTTTTTTGATAAAATGCAACAACTGAACAATTTTTTTTTATATGTAATGACACATAAAAAATTAAAGGATACACTTTTATAAACAAAAAGTAATTGACTTGCAGTTACTGCAAATGCACAGGAGGTGTTCGGTGCAGACCATTTTCGGGCAGTACTCACATTTATCGCGCGCTTTTCGGTTTTTGCTTCTTAGGCAAAAGTCACAGCGACCCATTGAGCCTTGGAGTTTTTGTTCTATTATTTTTTCATCTTTACAATTTAAAATGTCTTTAATACTGCTGCGGATTTGTCTTGGCAAGTAATTATTACACATTCGTTCTTTTAAACAATCTTCAACCAAAATGAACGACAGCTCCTTTAGAAAGTTTGATTCAGAGACAGTCTTTTATTAACATTTAGTTTATGTATGACGTAACTGTTGACTCTTGCAATTTCGAACATGCCATAGAAAATCCGCAACGGCCATGTGCAAGTTTTTCTGGCGACTGTTGTTAAATAGCAGAGTTGATCAAACGTATCTATACCACCTTTTGTACTATTGTAGAACAAGATTATATCTGGCTTTTTCGATTCTTTATCTACATCGTCTATACATAGACGATAAAAGAATTACGTTATTATTTTTTTTTTGAAACGAATGACACTAAAGTGTTTTTCTCATCAAAAGCAAATTGAGATGATAAAACTTGTTTTCCTTTTCTTTCAATTACTTGTCGTGGTATTTCTGTCTTGATTTTTCTAAGCGTTCCTACGACAGTAAGGCCTTTTTCTCTTAACAATTCCGATACTTGATACGAAGTGAACCAGTTATCCATGGTGCAATTCCTATTGGTTTCATATAATATCACTTGTAAGATGCAGTACGTATTGTGTTGGAATTGAATATTGTGAACAACAGACTTCTTTTCCACGTAAGGCTTGGCTGAACACATGTAATATGTCTTGGCATCACACACTGTTACTATTTTGAGCCCATATTTGTCAGGTTTATTAGGAATGTACATTTACCTCTAAACCTAACAAACTTTCATCAATGGTGACATATTTGGACAAGGTGTCCGAATCTAGGGGTATCCGTCTACACCAGCCCTCGAAGATGTCCCAAACTTCTCTAACAGTAAAAAATTTGTCTGTTGCGTTTCTTGTTAATCTTCTGTTTTATCATCAAACTTAAGGCATAATATTAAAAATTCAAAATAATTTTTGCACATCGTAGCTCTAAAAACAAGCGGACCAAACTGCTTAGACTATAAATCGTTAGTCGATTTCAATATTTCAATATTTGAATACACCACTGATATAAAGCAATCCTAATAAAGCGCGAATTTCAACGAGGTTTGTTGGTTGAAGATAACGTTGTTCAGAACGAAAGCAAGCTTTTTTAATGCCTATTTCACAATTTGTGTACGTCACAACAATTTCTAATAGATCGTCTGTAAAAAATAACTGCCACAATTTGTCTATATTCTTTTCATTTCGAGCTGCTCCTTTTGGTCCAGAAAGATGAGTAATTAAATTGTGCCGAGATGTTCTTTTATTCTTACAATGAAAAGGTTTTAGATACCATTCGTGACCGTTCTTTGAATAAATTGTTGTGTTATGTTGCGGACTATCTTTACTTGTATACCCGGTTCACAATTTGTCGGTAGCTCACTACAAGTTTAACCCTAATTAGAGAACTAAAATACAGAGAGGATAGGTAATACGATATAATAGTAAAAACCAACCTGAAACTGACGGTTTAAGATGCTTTCGACTAACCCACCTTGTATCTGAAGGAATACAATATCAATGTCAACCTTACAATCCGATTACGAAAGTATTTTGGTTACAGATGACCGACCAGTGTCGTAGAGTATATGATTGAAACATTTATTTGAACTAAATAAATATATTTTGTAAATTGTACTTATGTAAATTCTATTTTTGTTTTAATGAAACTTCTTTATTTTATTCAAAAATAAAAAGTTTCTTGCCATTTGTAAAAGATACATTTATTTAATTAAGGGGAAAGGCGCCAAATGTCGCTGGGCAAAATTTTTAATGTGTTTTAAATGTATCCATTATTTTCGAATACGGAGAAAACTAATAAATATTGTTGAAAAATTTAAACGCAGAATGAAAGATTACATTATTACTGAGGGCAGAAAGAGGAAATAAAGTGAAAACTTCTACAATGTTTATTTTAATATGTTATGTAACAGGGGTGAAAATAAAAGAGAAAATATAGTATAATTAAATTTAATAAGAGAAAATATAGTATATTATAATAGTATAATATTTCATGTAAAAGAAACTTTTTATTTATTCTAATAAATATTTCATTCTGCCTTTACATTTTTCAAAAATGCTTTTTAGATTTCTCAGGATTCGAAAAAAAATGGATACATTTAAAACACATTGAACATTTTGACAGGCGACATTTTGCGCCTTTCCCCTTTAATACCTTACGATTACAACTACCATTAGTTACTTGATATAATTACGATTAGAAAACTATTAAAATTCAAAATAAATAGGATCAACTTCGGAATCCGAGTCGTCTTAAGGGTTAATAATTAACGGTTGTGTCTCTACGGTCGCATCAATTATGTTATCAAGATCCCACATTTTTTGTTCTTCTTCTATAACATGTCTTACTGCATCTCTTCAGTTTTGTTCTGTAATATGTTGTAAAGACTCGTATAACAATTCTCGTACAGCTTGTGTTTTATATGACGTATTTTTGCTAGCCACATAACTTTTTATTTGTGCTTAAATGAGTTCAATTGGATTTATTTCGCAGTGGTAGGGTGGAAGTCTAAGGACTGTGATGTTTCGACTTTGACGTGTTGACGAGCGGAAGGTACGTATACGTTCGTAGGTATATGGACTAAAAAATCACTCACGCACTGCATATAATTCGCAAAAGAAATATTCGAGACGCTAATTACTGTCATAGACGCGGAAACACCGACGAGCCGTAAATTACATGCGATCAAAAACGTACTAGACACAAAAATTGTTTTCGTTCGTAATAACTTCACCCTTTCAAGTTAAGTTTCGAATATAAACTGAACAGACGAGGCATACCCATTATATTATTAAAAATCTGGGGAATTCCATCCTTATTATCTTGCAACGAATAGTACCTTCGGATATGAATTCCAGGTTTTCTAGTAGAGTGATTAAACGCGAAGATTAGTATTAAAATATCCAAAGAGATAAGGTATTCTTATTTACAAAATTGTTAATGGTTAAATTTTTATTTTTATTAATATAATATAATAACGAACATTAGCCGTGAAAGTTTTAATTGTTTTTTGCTAAATATATTAGTATTAAAACATTATTAATATTGATAAACATTTTGGAAAGGAAAATAACTGTAAAACGCATTAATTTTATTGAATAAACATCTCGAGAACGACTATGATGATACAAATATTACGACCGTTTTATGACTTTGAGGCACATTTCGTGCTCTCAACAATTTGTGAACGGATTATAGTTGGTTCTGAACTTTCTACCGCCTCTTCGGCCAAAATTTCTGAATTCAATGCATCAGATTAATCGTCCACATGATATTCAGTTTCCTTCAAATCTTCAGTCTCGCTTTCCTCGCTCTCAGTAGAGATGTCACCATCGTCAGTGTCATCCAAAAGCAACTTCTCAAGTTCATCATGAGTTAAAGGCCGCTTTTTTTTATAAAGATTGTTCTGTTGGGGTTGTACTGGTATCTACCTAGTCAAATACAAAATATCTCTTTGTTTTTAACAAAATAATACAATAAAACATTACCTGATAAAAATTTATTTTTCACGTAAATAACAACGTGCCGTCGTATACGACAAATCGCTCAGATTTCACAACTTCAAAAAATTATTTAAACATACCCTCTTTCCTGCGTGATCGTTGTCACTGAACTAAAAGGTACTGGAAATACAAGCGATGTATGTACAGAAGCGCGTGAGTACACAGCGATTATATTTTTCACCGGTCATCGGCGACGCCACGTTGTTGTTCTAGGGTTAATTACAGATCAATTCAATAAAAATATATTCTTAAAATGACAATATACAAAATAACAATTACAAATTTATAGGTTTTTACTTTTATTTATTATATCTTTGTAAATTTGAAACGACTTAGAAGAATACTTAAATAAAATGCTACATATTTATGTTAATACAACTAATAAATGTAGCATCTATATTTCTAAATATCTTTGTTCGAAAAACTTGTTGCTCTTTACTCGCTATGTATTTTTCATTAAATCCTCGATACCTCGTAAGGTATCTTTTACTTCCAAGATTTGTTATACAATCATTTTATATTTTAGTCTTTTATTCCATTTTTGTCAACGTTCTTCTTTTTACCAGGACAAGTTGCTTTCTTGTAATAATGCTGTAACAGGTTTTTTAATGCAAATATATTCTTCTTCTTCAGTGCCTTATCTGGTCCATAATATATTGGCGGTCATCATCGAAGGCCATCATGGTTTTGTTGACTGCTCTGCGAAACATCTCCGCGAAGGTCATCCCAAACCATTGTCGGAGGTTTTTCAACCACGAGATACGACGGCGTCCTGGTCCTCTCCTGCCAAATATATCTAAGGGAGAATAATAAGAAGTTTATTCTATTTCTTTAATGAAATATAAAAGTGTATTCTTGCAATCACAAAAATGTGCTTTCTCAGGAAATCTGCTCTCTTGAAATCTCAAAGAAATCTCAAAGAATTAGATATTTTTATAATATATTATGCAATCTTAACCTAGTTAAATATTGAACAGTATTTAAATTTTAATATAAATATTTAATATTAATAATTGTTCTAACAATGTTTAACCACTAAACTAACCATTAAAAACTAGCCAAAAAATATTTACTCAGAGTACTGAATGAAGAACAAGTCAAGGCACAGGCCCAAACAATTGAAATATAGTATTTTTCATATAAAAAACAGTGCACGTCATTCAAGATTTACGACGTCAGAACCCCACAGAGTTGTTAAACATCAGAATAGTTAATAAGTAAGGGATTTTCAGAACGTCAAATATTGAGGAATACACTAGACAATTGGATTTTTAAAATGAAGAAAATAATCACATTTTTTAATTTTTTTTATTCACTAAATACATTTAAAATTTAAACCTCAAATACTTAGGCACTAATAAATTAGTAACTTTCATTATATGTAATATTATTACTTGTTTTTTACATGTCGTAAATAACATCACGGATAACACTAATATTCAATTTCTCTTTTTGAATTCCATTCAACTCTTATATGTATTAGTTTTAGTCTTTTTGATATGATACCGTTTTTTAGGAGGTGCTTTTAAAAGTTCGTTATTTTTAACAGCTTGAAAAATAATACTAACAGTAGATAAACTTAGTTTTGAGGCTCTTGAAACACACTAATAAAACATTGTAATACAAAATTATGTATTTTAAATTCTTTACATTACCTTTCTTACAGCATTCAATGGTAAAAAGGGCCGCCATTATTTCGCTTTTGTTCAAAATAATCTATTAAACAAGCGCAACCAGTTTTCGACGACTATTTAGTTATTTATTTTTATTCATTTTATCACACCCAAAAATAATTAATTTTTAAAGCTATTAAGCTGTAATAATGTATGTATTTATAAATACAGATTATTAATTATTGATATATATATATATATATATATATATATATATATATATATATTTATATATATAAATGTTTTATTTATATATATATATATATATATATATATATATATATATATATATATATATATAAGGAAAATAAGTCTTTGCTGACAACGTTAGAAAACAGAGCTTTGAGGTTTATTGGAATTTGCAGCGGTAAAATAAGTGTAGTCTTTTAAATAAGTTTCAAGCTTTCGAAAATGTTTATTTTCATCATCAGGAAAAACTGAAATAAAGTGCTACTATTAGTAAAGCATCCTCGAAACCTATTAAGAGTGTAAAAGATTGTAAAAACTTACGTTATTGAGATTTGTCTTTCGTGGATGTTCTACTCACATATGACAATTTCACGCACCACTCATTGATTGATTCAATAAATAAAAAATATATAAATTGCATGGTGTAAAAGACCAAACTTGACAATTATTTTTACTTTTAACACATAAGAAAAAGACAATTACAACGATTTAAAACGGCACCGTGTGCCGACCAACAGTGGAGTGTTAGGTTAAGAGTAGCTGTCATTCCTGGACATGGCAAATGACAGTACTTTTTCTTGTTTTCTTTGTCTTGTGTAGTACTACTAATATTACACATCAAAATTTAACAAAGATTGTATTTAGGTTGAAAGAACAATTTTTTTAAGATGATAAATATAATAAATGAAACCTGGAAACTTTAAAATGACTCAGTTGTTTAAACATCATTGAAATGTGAATGTGTATTCGAATATAATAGGTAGGAGTAAATGGTGCTTAACTGATTAATGTCACTCCTTTTGTTCATTGCATTTGAATTTTGAGCAATGAATGCCATTTCTAAGAAGAGTTTTTTTTTGTAATTGGATTCAGTATCTAAAACTTTGACTGATTTATAGTTCATTATGTGATGTTCTTTATTTACATGTTCTGCAAAGGCAGATCTTTCCGGATATAGTCTGCTGTCGCTTCGATGACTGATTAAGCGACTACCTAGGCTACGAGTGGTTTGTCCCACACATACCAAATTACATGTGTTGCAAGGAATCTGATAAACTACGTTGGAACAATCTTTGATGTCACTTTTATCTTTGACTTTCGAATATATAGATCTTGCAGTTAATGAAGTTTTAAAGGCTATTTTTAAATTAGTGAAATCTTTAAAAAGTCTTGTCAGTCTGGGTGGTATGCCTTTTATGTATTTTAATGAAGTATATGAGCAATTGGCATTTTGTTCTCCACTTGTGACAATAATTTGCACCTCATAATTTTGGCGTGCTATGTTCGGGGTCAAACTAAATAAGATCTTGGTGACTAGGTGTTTTGGGTATGAATTGTCGATGAAAAGGTTAGACAGGATTTTCAGGTTCTTCTGATGGAAAGAAGAATCACTGATTGCTATGATTATAGCTTTCATTTGCTTAAGCAAATTGATTTTTGTTGAATGTCTATAATATGACCAATAGTTAAGAAAGCGTCCAGAACTATGTTTTCTATGCCAGTCGATAATCAGGGAGTTGTTCTGGGTTCTGATGAACCGGGTATCAAGAAAGGGGACTGAGCATAGATCATCCTCATGTTCGATTGTAAACTGTAATAGAGGGTCATAACTATTGAATACATTCAAGATTTCTGTGGGTCCATTGCTAGGAATAGCTAGGATTAAGTCATCCACATACTTTTTTACAAAGGAAATATGAAAGGACAATTCTGGAACCACCATATCTAGTAAATAATCCATCACATAACAGGCCAAAATGGGAGAGATGGTACCTCCCATAGGAGTTCCTTGTGTTTGTCTGAACACAGTATTATTGAATGTGATATAGGTGTTGTTAAACAAAAAAGAGATAAGTTTTTTGAAGTATAACAAGCTGATATTGCAGTGAGAACTAATAAAATTCCAATTGTTTTCAAAAGCTATTAAAGCTGCATCTAGATGTACATTGGTGAATAATGAAACTACATCCAGACTGATAATCACATAGCTTTCAGTTAACTGATAGTTATTAAAGTTGTTAAAAACATTAAAAGAATTTTTTATGTAATATTCATTCGAAACATAAGCATTGGTTAAGATCTCAGTTAAAAAAGATGCTAATAAATTAGTGGGGGCACCAATACATGCAACAATGAGACGAACTGCAAGCTGTGGGAACACCCTTATAGCTAATTAGTTTTTTCTTTGTAGCTTCATCTATTTGTCTTGAGCCACACAATTCCTTAATGAGATTGTTTCATTTGGTTTAAACAGTGTTAGTTGGATCTCTGTTCAATCTCTTATATACGTTATCAGAATTAAGTAATTCAAGACAGAGTAAAGCAGAGATATTTAGATCTATGTCTTGAATTACTTATTTCTGATAACGTATATGAGAGATTGAACAGAGATCCAACTAACACTGTTCAAACCAAATGTAACATTTGCCCTTGCAGAACATGTAAATAAAGAACATCACATAATGAATTATGAATCAGTCAAAGCTTTAGCTACTTAATCCAATTACAAAAAAAGACTCTTCTTAGAAATGGCATTCATTGCTCAAAATTCAAACGCAATAAACAAAAGGAGTGACATTAATCAGTTGAGCACCATTTACTCCTACCTATTATATTTGGATACACATTCCCATTTCAATGATGTTTCAACAACTAAGTCATTGTAAAGTGTCCAGGTTTCTTCATTTATTATATTTCTCATTTTAAAAAAATTGTTCTTTCAACCTAAATACAATCTTTGTTAAATTTTGATGTGTAATATTAGTAGTACTACATAAGACAAAGAAAACAAGAAGAAGTACTGTCATTTGCCAGGTCCAGAAATGACAGCTACTCTTAACCTAACACTCCACTGTTGGCCGGCACACGTGGCCGTTTTAAATCGTTGTAATTGTCTTTTTCTTATGTGTTAAAAGTAAAAATAATTGTCAAGTTTACACCATGCAATTTATATATTTTTTATTTATTGACTCAATCAATGAGTGGTGCGTGAAATTGTCATATGGCGTGGATGTGGCGTGGATGTGGCGTGGATGTGGCGTGGATGTGAGTAGAACATCCACGAAAGACAAATCTCAATAACGTAAGTTTTTACAACCTTTTACACTCTTAATAGGTTTCGAGGATGCTTTACTAACAGTAGCACTTTATTTCAGTTTTTCCTGATGATGAAGATAAACATTTTCGAAAGCTTGAAACTTAGTTAAAAGAGTACACTTATTTCACCGCTGCAAATCCCAACAATATATATAAATGTTTTGGATGGCTTGGGGTCAAAAAGAAGTATTATAAAAATATTCTTTTCTAATAAATTAATGTTTCTCTGAAATTTTAATATAATTTTAAATACTCTTAACGCAAAAATTTATGTCGAAGTTCCAAAATTAAAAAGAGAGATGTACTAGATGTCAAAGGTACGATCACTTAACAACTGTGTGTTGTCATCAACACAGGTGTGTAAAATGTGCTTTAAATCACCCAACAGCTGACTGCCTCAAAATAATTTGATCTGATCTAGTAATAGTCCAGTCGTCAGGGAGTTGACCCCTAAAACTCATACGAACAAGCTGAATTTTGCAGAAAATATTAATTTTGAGACCCCAAAAAAGATGCCAAAAAAGTTTACCACTTTTACCCCCGGGCTTCCCCCAAAAACCCTCCTAGCAGGGGGGTAAAAACGCAAAAAAGTTGATTTACCAAGAATTTGTATACCGTAGAAAAAAATGTTTCAAATAAAAAATTTAGCTGAGATAATTCCAAACAAAAATGTTTATAAGCATTTTTTGTGTAGCATAAACCGTTCTCTTAGAAACAACGAAATCAATGTTCAATAAAATTTGTATCAGCGGTACGGTAAAAATCGAAAAATCTATCGACAAAAGTCAACATGCGTTTTAAAGGAAAAAACTGCGATTTTTTGGGTTTTGTCGAGAATAAACTTAGTGTTTATAAAGGTGGTAAATAAACTAACGTGGCGCGATTTTTGTAATTTTTTTCGATTTTCGTAAGATTAATAAAATTGATCACTTTTATTGACCAGTTTTAGTCGAGATTTGAATTTTTAGAAATGAATCTTGAAAACCTATGACATTCAATTTTGAGTTGTGGTAACAAATATGAGGCATTTGAAATATGAATAAAAAACGCAGAATTTAATGTTTTATCTTACAAACGATCACACGTTATTTGAAATGCATTTAAGAAGACTGTTTTGGGTGTAGTATATTGCAAAAGTTTTGTTCTTGTAAAAAACGTACTAGTGTAATGGAAAAATAAATTTTAAATGTTTTAGATCGCTTGTTGTGTGTAAGTTTAAATCCAGCGTTTTATAAGCATATTTTAAATGCCTCACATTTGTTGACAAAACTCAAAACTGAAATTTTATGCTATAGGTTTTAAAGGCTGGGCTCTAGTAATCGAAACTTTATAGTAGCCAGTCAATGAAAGTGATAGATTGTATTTATCTCGTAAGAATCATAAAAAATGGCAAAAATTGCGCCTCGTTTATTTATTTAACATCTGTATAAAATCTGAGTTTATGTGCGGCAAAATACAAAAACTGCATATTAAGGCTGAACTCTTTACCTTTAAAACGCATTTTTATCAATAGGCCACTTGAATCAAAAGATATCAAATTTTTACCGTCGAGCTGATATAAATTTTATTGAACATTGATTTCGCCCGCGTAACTGACATGCAAAATCGATGGTCGTTTTAAGCGTTGTTTCTAATGAAACGGTTCATTCTACACAAAAATGCTTATAACCATTTTTGTTTAAAATCATCTCAACTACATTTTTTATTTGAAACTTTGTTTTCTGCCGTGTACAGACTCTTAGGAAATCGATTTTTTTGCGTTTTTATCCCACTGCGAGGGGAGTTTTAGGGGGAAGCCAGAGAGTAAAAGTAGTAAACTTCTATGCATCTCTTTTTGGGTTCCAAAATTAATATTCTTGGCAAGATTCAGCCTGTTCGTGTAATTTTTATAGATTCAGTGGAATTTTCGAATAAAATGTGTACTTTGCGGTAATAACCACCTAGCGAATTACAGAGAATGCAGTGTACATAACCAACTGCAGGAAGCAAGATTTTTACCTTAAGAAAGAAAGAGTCACTAAATCAACCACAAAAACAACAGCTACCAGTGGCTACAACAAATAGAAGTACAACACAAAGATCTACATATTATTATGCTCAAATAATAAATACCAAGCAATGAGAAATTTAAATGGCCGATCAGACAAATGATATACAGGAGTTAAATAATATGATAAAAGGACTTATGGAACAAATGAGCACCATGCTAAACTGACAACAATTGCTAAAAAATACACTAAACTTTTCACTTTGGAATGCTAATGGCCTGAGACAACACAGACATGAGCTGTATGTATTTATAATTAATTATAAACTATACATAATATTTATTTCAAAAACACACTTTATCAAAAAAAATTTGATAAAATTTCACAACTAAAAAATATCTCACACAACATTTTCAGATGGAACTGTACACGCTGGGACAGTCATTATAAGAAACAACATCAAATATTATCATACAACCCAGTATCAAAAAGCACATATTCAAGCCACAAGTGTAATCGTAGAAGATTGGACAGGACCTTTAACTTTTTCAGCTAAAATTGTCCACCAAAATACTCAACTAAACAATACACTTGGATCTAGGTTTATTTGTGGTGGAGACTACAATTCAAAACATTCAATGTGAGGATCTAGACCTAATAATACGAAAGGTTGTGAACTGCAAATAAAATTACTAATAGTTTACCCCAGCCAGATGTTCTTAATTTTGCTATAGGGAAAGGAATAAACGAAAAAAACTTTAAACCAAAGTCTTGTTTTGATTTATCCACTGACCATTTACTGGTTATCATAATCCTACGTAAAAACATTATAACAACAGAAAGGAGCTACATATTACACAACAATAAAACAAATTGAACTTGTTTTAGATATCAAGTAAACAATCACATCTATTAACTCATTCCACTAAAAACAGATAAACAAAAAATCGAACATATCGAACATGCAGTAGAATGTTTTAACACAGCTGTACAGGAAGCAGCATGGAATTTAACACTATTATCTACAAACCTACATACGAATACAAACTGTTCCAATATAATATATAAAAAAATAACAAAGAAAATAAGGTTCAGAAAGCAATGACAAATAACAAGATCCCCTTATAGTAAAACAGACCTCAAAAAAGCACAAAAAGAACTGAAAAAACTAATAAGAGCAAAAAAAATGCAACCCAAGCAACTGACTACTTGTTCCCACCACTACGAACAGAAACAAGAAACTGAAGGATAGATTATTTTAGTACTTGCAAAACCTTATTAACTAGAATTTTCTGAACAAATATATATATATATATATATATATATATATATATATATATATATATATATATATATATATAATATATAAATATATATATATATATATATATATATATATATATATATACAAAAAATGAAGTAAAAAATATAATACAACCTTATTACTGAAAAATCTCTGCAGCAACTTCCAGAGAAAGGCTTTTAGTTTCTGACCCAGTTATCGACAATGAAATGTTATCATTTCCCACTGAAACGGAAATTAGCACAGATAAAAATTATTACTAAAACCAGAAAAAAGGTTTTGTTCTGTCAGTTCTGTTATCTGATAAAAGCAGTTAATCCTCACCTACAATTTACATGTGAATTTGAGGTTGATAACAGTATCCCGTTTTTAGATATGCGAATCATTCGCACACCGGATAAGAGATCAGTCACTACCTGGTAAGGAAAACAAATGGCTAGCAACCGTTTCTTAATTTACCATTCGACACACCCAATCATATATAATTTTAACCTGGTACAAGCCCTCATCCTTAGAGTACACATGTTGACACACCCGCTTTACAAAGAAAAATCTCTCAATCTACTAAAGTCCATTCTCACAGATAGCTCCTATCCGGCATCCATCATCAATAAATTTCTATATTTCAAAATCTATGGGCAGTCCATTACTGAAACACCCAATAGGCTAACATTAGCGTCCATTTTTAGCAAAATACAGATGAATAATTCCTTTCTCACTCCTGAACAAACCACAAAATATGCTTCGCATCCGTACTTCCCACAAATCACGAACAAGCTTGACAAAATTTTAAAAAACTAACCTGGTAAAATAGCCTTAAAAAACACCAGAATATTAGGAAAATTATTTTTGAAAGCAAAAACTTCATTGGCCCCTTTAGAACAAACTAATGTCGTCTATCATATACCCTGTGCAGAGTGAAACTCCTCCTACATTGACCAGACCAGCCGCTCTCTTCAAGGTCGACTAACGTCCCACAAAAGCGACATTGGAATTTCTAAATCATCTTGTGCCCTTGCACAACGTGCCATTTCAACTTAACACAGTATCGATTTCACGAATACCAAAATACTGTGCAAACAACAAAATCATCACAAGCGATCCATGCTTGAAATGTGCCAAATCCTAAAACATCCAGCGTCCCTAAATAACAGAACCGACATCGACAATTTGAGCCAGATATATCACTCTCTCATCATACAAAACAAATAAAAAAACCCCTTACGGGACATGAACTTCTTTCCTATTCTTCTTCCCTTTTTTTAACAATACTCCAAGTTGGTCCATTTTCCATTGAGTGTAATATATTACACTATTAAACTATCGAAAAGATTAGTGTGGTTTGGCCTTTAAAAGAGCTTAAACTAACATCCAAATGAAGCAATCGGTTAAAATAAAAAATCACCAACAAATACAATAAATGAACAATAGTGCTCTTTCAGTTTTTCTTGTGTTTTTTTTTATCTCGTTTACTTAGTTAAGTTTTATTGTTAAGTTATCGTAGAGTTTTTATAACATCTAAAAAACCTACCAATTTTTTTTGTAAGTATGGACCCTGTTCGTTGTTTACTTAATTTTTAAGATCATTTCTATTTGTAGAGAACTGATGATGCTTTTAAAAAAAGAATAAAAGCGAAAAGTATTCTAGTAAATCAATTAAGTAGTTAACCACTTTCATTTGCCAATTATTGACCGATCAAAGTTCTGCAATTCAACCACTGAATATATATATATATATTGTTATGGATCAGTTTATCGATCAGAAATAGAATAAAGAGTTTTTTTATTATTTTAATATACTGCGGGCATATAAGTTAAAATACAACCCTGTACTTATTTGTAATCGTTATAATAAGAAAAGACATTGTTTCCGTGACGGACTAGTTTTTCCTTGAAGGACTAAGTGAATAGTGAAAGGACAATGGAATTCGTGTAATTATATATTTAAGGAATAAACTTTGTAATTGTATTTTGCGGTGGACATTTTTCGAAAGTAAATAAGAATTAGATTTAGATATGAGATAACAAGAATTTGGAAGCTTATTTCGGTTGAAAAAGGCAAAATTGTTAATGGTTTCTGAAAAGTAATTTGAGTGAAATTAGTTTATTTGTTTTAAATATTATGTTGGAAATTTTCTGAATCGAAAATTAGTGGGAAAGATGAATGCTTATGATTGGTTAAAAAGGAATGATGGGGGATGAGAGAGTTTGAGAAGGTTGTCTGGGGAGATTGAAAAGAATTATTATGTTACCGGCAGACCAGAAGAGAAGACGTGTTTTCGTGGAGTTAATCGGAGTACGAGTGTCTTTCGTTTTGTTAGTGAAAAAGGTGGAAGCTGAGAGCAGATCAAAAACGAGAAGATTAATACCTCTTTTGAGTCTGCATAGTCCACGAGATCTAATTGAGAAAGAAAGGAGAATTTGTGAATAAAGAGTACCGGTCAAAAAGAGGCTTGGGCTTGTGTTTTCGGAGGAGTAGTTTGCTGGTATGCGGTTTTGGAGCGATGCTGAGAACGGGAAAGATTTGATGGTAGCCGGACATAATCAATCAAGGAAGGAACTGTGGTTTGATCGAGAGGAGACATCATTGGTGTAAAAAAATTAAAGGTCAGTCAAATAATTTGAATGAAAGAAAACTTTAGGACATTCTAAAGATAAAATCAAATATAAGCATACGAACTAAGATTCCAAGTTTTAAAGAGTTATTTTTTTGTGAATAAATTATATTTTTTATATGGTAAATTTTTTAGTAGATATTATTATAAAGCAGATCAATAGATAGTTTGTTAATTAAAATTAAATGTAGAGTATAGGAGTTTGTTGGGAAAGATAATTGCTCACAAAAAGTTATTTATTAACATTCACCGTATTGTGAATAAATAATAATTTGTGTGCATATTTATGTTGTTTTAATGTTAGTTCCGTTTCCTGTTTTATCCCGATTATGAGCAACTAGGAGATACTAAGCCCACTAGAAGAGATATATAAAGTAAACTGATTAAAGTAAAATTAAAAAGGCACCCTGAGAATTTTAATAGTAATTGAATTGTATGACTCTGCATAAATTAGTGAACTAATTAATTAAATAATTGGATTAATTAAATTAGTCTTAATCAATAATAAGACATCATAAAGCAGATCACAACAATATATATATATATATATATATATATATATATATATATATATATATATATATATATATATATATATATATATATATATATATATATATATATATATAATATATATATATAATATATATATATATATATATATATATATATATATATATATATATATATATATATATATATATATATATATAAAGTATAAAAGTAAAATGTATTGGCATGTCTCGCAAAACTGAAAACCAAAAAAAGGTATATCGATGGAAGGCAACCGTATATACATACGTATTTCTGACTATTGGTCGTCTTCAGTACGGTGCAGCCAAGTTAGAAAATGAGCATGTTAACTTGGGAAGAAAGGATCACTATACTATATATATATATATATATATATATATATATATATATATATATATATATATATATATATATATATATATATATATATATATATATATATATATATATATATATATATATATATATAATATATGTGTGTGTGT
Organism: Diabrotica undecimpunctata; assembly: GCF_040954645.1. NCBI lineage: Eukaryota > Metazoa > Arthropoda > Insecta > Coleoptera > Chrysomelidae > Diabrotica > Diabrotica undecimpunctata. The sequence continues at coordinate 86,498,788 of NC_092807.1, read as the reverse complement.
GTGTGTGTTGTGTGTGTGTACGTGTGTGCAGGATCGTCGTGTAATGGTTTTACATAGTTTGGAATGATTGCCATGTAATAATGTTGGATGAGGCATTATTTGGTAGCAGGTTTTTTTAATCGTAAGTAGATATGTTGGAATAATATTAACACATTTTCACTTAACAGAATCTGAGTTTATTCTAGTTCTTTAATTAAAAATGTATTCCCGCATTCACATAAATCTGCTAACTTAGCAGAGCATGCTTCAAGAACAAGGACACTTCATATTTCATGTACATGATACGGTATACAATTTTTTATTCCAGATGAATATAAAGAAATATTTATTATTTTATATTAACTATTATTTCATATATATTCACGAAACTTTTAATAATTATCGTTGTTTCGGATTGGGCGGTCCTGTTTTTAAGCTAACAAGCAGAATAGTGAACCTCTTTAAAAAATAGTATCATACAAATTTATATAATCTGTAAATTTGCAGGAATATAGTCAATCTTATTAGAAATACTGGTATTAAAAAACCTCAGAAACAAGTTTTGAAATAGAGATGGTTTTCAAACAACGTTTAATAAACAATAACAGCAAAGAGAAAACTATATAAACAGTGGAAGAAATAAGGTCGTACATAGATGTTTAAAATTATAAGCTCGCCAAAAAAGGAAGCGAAAGTAGCAGTAGCAGAAAGCTAAAGCAGAATTGTGTGCAATAATATTGAGATGCATGAGTGGTATGACGTGCAAAATTATAAAATAAAAAATTAGTTTATTTGCGGTAGTCTGTTGAAGTCTGGTGACACCAATTATTGTCAAAATAAAAAATCATAAGTTATGATGGTTAGAGCATGTTCAATATAGAGACGTTAATTACCGAGTATGAAGAATTTTTGATTTTAAATTTTCTTGGAGAAGTAGGAAAGAAACACCAAAAAAGACTTGGTAGAGATACTTAGACAGGACATGTACGAAAAGGGGGATATTGGTATGAACTAAGATAGAAACTCATGGAAAATATAGCTAGTAAAACCGACCCCACATAGCAATAAAGGAAAAAATAATGAAGATTATAATAATGATAATCTGTAAATCTTTTTTGTGAGTTGTCAAAAATTATGGTTATGAACAAATTTGTTCTTGAGTGTGTTAGAGCGGTAGAGCAGTGTTAACGACTATTTGCGTAGTCAGAAACGACGATTTTACACACTATCTAAAGCACGTTGGCGGCTCAGTTACATTATAAATAGAAAAATTTCTGGTGAATGTGCTAGAGATCGAACCCGGACCGTCTTGCTTGGTAAATCAATATCATAAGTCACTGAGCTACGGTCAGTACTTGGATGCAACAAATATGTACTGCAAAAAGTATGTTAACCTTTAAGTTAAGTATATTAACTCATTCGACCCTAATGGTGGCAATTGCCACCATACATTTTGGAGGGTAACTGTAATCTGTGCGCACGATAGTTAGGAGTTTTATTGATGGATGGCGTTAGAGTAATCCTAGTGACTTATATTTCGCGAGAAATCGTTCGTTTGCACTTATTGCTTTTGACACCATAATATACATAAAGATTAAAAAATTATTGCCAGCTTTTTTATAATTCTTCAGATAAGAAATGGGCGAAAATTATATGGTGATTTTTTCTTGCAGATATTAGAACCCTTTTTTTTCTGGCTTAGAGTCTCATCTCACAACGTGTTTTTTAATACATATTTTCAACATCTGACATTCGCACTTTCTGTTTGGTTTCTTTCCAAATTATCGCACATATTTATTAAAACTTCTTTAATTAAGATCCATTAGGATAACCAACATGATTGATTTTACAAGCGAAAGTGAAAGGAAAAAGAGGGCCGGGGTGACGACTCACATCCGAGTTGAAAAAATTTATTGCAGTGGAGTGGAAAAACAACAATATAACTAACAAGAACTGATGCAGACAAAGGAAAATGGACCGGAATAATTGCTCATGTCAATAAATAGTGAGGCATATGAAGAAGACTAAATATCATTTACACTTGCTTCTCGTAGTAAATACACTTTGAACACTTCTTCTTTGGGGTGACATTGGGGCTTTATTTTCTTCCAATGACTCGAAAAGTATTGGAATTGTTTCAATTACTATAATACTACATTCAAATCCAAGATAAGCTTAAGTTCACACCCATTGAAGGCGGTGTCGTAACGTCGCAGCTTTTCATTGGTTAGAATTTAATTTCTAACCAATGGCAATCTGCGACGTCACGATACGCCCATCGATGAGTGTAAACTCGAGCTTATCTTGGTTTTGAATGTAGTATAGATATCCAACCTAAACACTCTTTGCATCTTTATCCATATCATTATGTCTAAAGAACGGGTTAGTGATTTTTAATTTGTTTCCGATATCTACGTATTTATGTTCGCTATCATTTAAGTAGAGGTAACCCAGTTTCTTTCCATTACTAGTCGATTAGGTATGTTTTTGCTTTGAGCATTTTAGTCACTTTTACGTAATAACAAGGTTTATTTTATTATAATAGTTGCTAATTGATTTTTAAAGTAATATTTATTGATTTGTTATCTTTTTAGTTTTAACGTCCTGTGGAGCATAAACGCCAGTAATTTTGATATAAATTTTGTCAAAGTTTATTAAGGTTGTTATTATCTGTTGATTTAGTGCTGATGGTTTTTGTTCCGGTATGACGGCTTTGTTTATCTCACAATTTTTTAATTGGTTATTTATTTTTTGTCCTTTTGATGCCAATTCTGTTCAAATCGAGTAAAATATTTTTATTGTATTCGTTATTTCTGTTCGTTTATGCTTACATTGTTATATCTTTTATATCGTACATTGTATTTTTCGCCATACAGTTTACTTTAATATGTCGTTGGGTAAGTACATAGGATGGTATTAAACGATGCAGAAGAGATTGTTTGTTTACTAAGACAATATAAGAATGATAAAAATATTTAGACTAGAAGGAAGACGCATTTTTTATTTGGATGAAACCTGGCTCTATGAAAAGCATACCTTTTTAAAAGTATCGGTAGATAAAAAGTTTCCGACAAGCCTTTCTAAACGAATATTTTACCGGTTTAAATACTTCCGCAGGAAAGGGTTAAAAATTAATAATCAGGCACATTGGACTTATTTGACTTCGTCTCAAAATTCACCAAAGATGACCACGAAGAAATAAACTCTGATATTTATAAGGATTTTTTTTGTTTTAGATATCACTCAAAATAAGTGGAAGAAAAGTAACCGACGGTCCCACAAAAAAAAAAAGAAGATGTAATTGACGGGCTTTAACGCAAAACAATACGATATGATCAGATTATGCTTAAAACGGAAATAAAACAAATTGAAAGGCACCTTAAATCGCACACTATAAAAATATGTCATTGATGAAATGGCAAAAACAAAATAAATAACAGTATAACGTTTGCCACTTTATCATTGTGCTCTTAATCCAATAGAATTAATATGGGCTCAAGTAAGACAGACAAAACACACCTTTTAAATTGAAGGACATCAAACAACTTTTATTAAATTCCATAAAAAATGTAACGATAGATAATTGAACCAATACCGTAAATTACGTAAAAAATTGAAAAAAAATTGTGAAATGTTGATAACATTGAAGATCTTTGTCAATCTATAAAATAATTTCAATTGGGCAGGACAACGAATTTGACACAAAAGAAGAGGAAGATATGGAAATCCATAATTTTTAAATAAATCAGTAAGTTTTTAATTTATGCACATTGATTAAATTGATTAAATGTTAATATCATGTAGGTTATCTGCTTTAACATTAATTTTATTTAACATATAAATCTGTTTCTTTTTAATTCTCCAACACGCAGTGATCAACCCTGCCCCTAGGAACATGTGTATACCAATGTAAAAATGGGATCCACATGTCCGAAGATCAAACCGGTCACACTTTGCTAGTCGAAGTGGTACCTATCTGACCCCCAGGCTTTTCCACCACCCCTCCTCATCGTGTGACTTACGTGAGGAGGCTTATGATCTGAAATTTACTTAAGATGCCCTGGGTAATAGGACATCCTCGGTTTTTAGTGAATTTGGTTATGCCACCTAACTGTAGGGGTAGCCACATCTAGGCTTTTCTCCCTATTTACTTTACTGACTCTATTGATTTTACTCTAGCTTTACGTCGGGACTTGAGTCCCTTAAAAAAGAAAAAAGATCGTGTGTTCCGACCATAGAGGAATCAGCCTGAGCTGATGACTCTATGTCCGGAAAAGAGTGTGTGCTCGGTCACTCAGCCGCCGATTTGGCAAAATAAATTTTGTTCTCCTCCTTGGCTGAGCACCCGAGAGGGGTCCGGCCACCAAGCCCATGTATGCTGCACATGACCTCAGTGCTCGGATTTCGCGAGTAGATCTTTCATTTCGATCTGCCTTAAGGGCCTAGTCCGCGGAGCGGTATATAGAAGGTCTGGCGGGCCCCTTCTATATTTGCTATATAAGGTAAATTTACGTTAAACGGTTTAATGAAAAGTATGAATATATCAATATGAATTTACGTTATTTAATCAGAAAACACATTTTTTTTTTGTGGACTTCCTTAATTCTACAACACTGACCCAACATTTTTATATCTGTTAGGTATTAAAATCCATGTATTTCTATTGTTATTTCTATGTGAAGAGGGTGGACCCTTTGAAAAATAATATCTGACTATTTGTTCACAGAATAGTTTTAGTGATTTCAGTATTACCACTTTACCTGCTATTTGTAGATTATTGGATTATTGGCAATTGTAATGAGCTGCCAGTTGCAAACAAATAAAGCATAATATGTATGAATAATGTAAAATTTCAGTTTAAAAATAATTGTAGTTTTTCTTTGATATTACCTTTTAGATTAAAGGTTAGGTTAACGGTTAAATACAATTAAAATAAATGCATATACCGAATACAATATTTTGAAAGGAATATTTATGGATTAGCTATAATATAATTAATTCAAATAAAATTTTAATGAAAACCATAAATCGAAATAAATTAAAAGTAAACGACAAAAGTTAACTTGACAAAAATCCTTTTAAGCTATAAAATATCTATCTGAGTTTTAATTATTGCAAAAGGTTAGCTCGATCGAATTTATTGCTGAACTTTATCAGAGAGCAATCCAAATTATAGTCATATAATTTTATCGTTAATGTAAAATTTACGGGGAGATATTTCATTACAATACCAATTTCCCAATAAAAATTGTTCGAACGACTAATAATCCAAAAACCAAATAATGGGATACTTTGAAGCAAAATTAATTTCACGCTGGCGCTGGTAAATTAATTTTAATTTTTTAGTACAGTTGTGGTGACTCTATTGAGGCAATTCTCTTTTGACTACTTAATCTATTTTGTCGTCATGAAAACGCATCTTTTAATTTTCTATACTTACTAGCACTAGGGCCCGTGCTAGACGGGATTGATAGGTGAACTAAACATTAACGAATTTAATTTATAAATCTGCATAATAAGTATTTGTTTAAGATTAAAAACACTTTAAAGTGTTTAACAAAACTTTTAAATAAATTTATAACTTCTATGAAGTTGTATTTCTTCATTTTGTAGTTTCAAATTTAATTTAATCTAATTCATCTAAATCTAATAATTCATTAAGATCTAATTTAAGTAGATCTGAGAGAAAACTTGCATGCTTACTTCAAATACGTTTTCTAGATCTCATGAGAAGGAGGCATAGAGTTGTCCATGTCAACAACGCATTCGGTAAATAAATTACAACGCCCGACAATGTCTGATCTTAAGCTTGTTCTGTTATCTTCAGTCTACATATAGTAACTATATTTAATAATTAGAGCTAAAAAGGCAAAATATAAACATGTGTGGTCTAGCAGAAACACTTTAGAGAGATCAAGTAATTTTAGAACAGAAAACCACACTATCTATATAATATTAGGATCTGAAAACACAGGATATAGTATATCGATTATTTAATAAAATATCAAAATATATCAGGCAATATGAAATAACAAACTATGGACACATTAAAATAACATTATAAATAAAACTAGAAAATTTTTATGACATACAGGTATATATGCCCGTAATAGATGCCCCAGGTGAATACATTGAAGAAATTTTCAAAAAAAAAAATAGAAAATATGTTAAAGAAAATTTCACAAAAAGAGCCAGTAGGTATATATTATTGGAAACTTTAATGTCAATGTGAAAAAAACTAAAAATGAATCACATTAGAGAGATATTTGGTTTGGGTATTAGAAACAACAAACGAAAACCTATTTTACAGTTTGTCAGTAAAAACAATCTAGTAGATAATAACAAATACACGTTATTAACACTACCACGATGGCTTTCAACATGGACTAGACCAAATGAAGAACTAAAAAATCAAATCGATTACATACTCGTGCGGAAAAATAGAAATCCTCAGTTTAAATGTTAAAGCTATGTCTGGAGCAAATTGTGGACCATATCATAAACTGCTAAATATTAACTAAAGGCTTAAACTATACACAAGTAGAAAATAATAACACACACAGCCAAGTGTTTATAATATCACAGAATTCTAGATGAAACTAATAAACAATGAAAAACCAATGAAATAAAAATCTTGTACCTTAGAATTAGTGAAATAAAGAATAGTTATGCTACAACATATCACAAAAACAGAAAACAACACTCAAGAAATAGGGGAACTGAGCAGAAAAATAAAATGTATGTGCAGCAGAAATAAAAAAAAAACATAAAAAAAACCATTGTCATGAAAATCATGAACTATTTAAAAAAGTTAAATGTTTGGCCCGAGAGTTCAAGCCACTATTTTATGCCATTTAAGATCATAATGGAGAAGTAAAAACCAACAAAGAGAACATTGCAGAGACATGAAAAAAATTACTTCTCAGAATTATACGAAGACACTTCGAAAGATGCATCAGTCTCAGAATACAAAAAACATGCAATCAGAGAGGCTAAACCAATAATCTTACGAGGAGAAGTAAAGAAAGCTCTTAACCAACAAATACACAAAAAATATCTATCAGTCGATGGTATTACAGCGGAGACTCTAAAATAGCAATGGGTAAGATTGGCAAAGATGTGATACTAAATATGTGCAACATGGTATGGCCTTGTGAGTGGCGCGAATCAACTTTTATCCCTATCCATAAAATAAGATCAGTAACCGTATAAAGCAATTACATAACTATTGCTTTTATTGCTTATGCAAGTAAGAACCTGCTACATATAATCAATGAACGGCTAAAGAACTTTCTACTTCCAGAGATAGCCGAAGAACAATGCGGATTCGTACTAGGAAAGGGAACGTGGGAGCAGATACTGAACACCAAACAAATAATATAATAATATAAAAAGTGACAAAATACAACATACCAATGCTGCTCTGTTTTGTAGATTACACAAAGGCTTTCGATTCAGTACAGTGGGATTGCCTTTGGAGTAAAGCGGAACATATAGGAGTACCTAACCGCTTAGTTAACCTCATAAGAAATCTGTATGATAAAAACTCAGCCACCGTTAAAATACATGGAATATAATTAGATGCCTTACTATCACCATTATTATACAACTTACATTCTGAATATATAATGGGAAAAGTACTAGCCTGCAATACTCAAAGGACACACTTATACTAGCACCGAACGAAGTCAAAATTATTACCATGAACAAATGGCTAAGCCTAATAAGAAGAATTATATATTTGATATATATATTATTGTGATATTTAAAGTCTTGGTGCGCCAAGCAATAATTAGCTAATTAATTTTTTTGATTAATTAAAATTATTTAAATGATATGATTATGACTCTATCACAATTTTTAATTCTTTTATCTCAGGGTTAAATTCGTGATTCAATATCTATGCTATTACATGTGAAAGGTAAGGTCCAAAGAATACCGGAATAATAAAAAAACATATGATCTAACACTATATATATTGAAATAAAAAATAATGAAATAATTCACACTCAAAAGTTTTCAATAAACAAATCTCATATAATGATTCTCAAAATTTTGTTCTACTTACGTGAACAATCAAAATTAATGGTACAAACAATATTAATTGAAATCTCAAAATCCCAAACTATTCTAACTCTCCTAATCAAAATATTTATATCCTTTCTAAATTAAGTGTAAAAATTGTGTTATCAATAAAAGAAAAAACTGCAGAAAACAAAAATATATCTCTCTGATGATGAGTGGTCCAAATCCTTGTTCCTTGTAGACTCTATTATCTCCTCTCAACCGCTCCCTATGTAATCAGCAATCTTACAACAGATTGTTGCAAGTATATCGTCCTTAATGATCTCCTTCAAAAGCACAAATCATTCAAGTTATGATAGCCTTTCTCCTCTCGATAAACTGAATCTCTCGTTGGCCCGAGTGAAAAATGACTCTTGGAATATCTTCTCTTTACGATAAACTGAATCTCTCGTTGGCTTGAACAGTGACTCTTGGAATATAAGTAGAGAAATATGACTTACAATATTTTGCTGCTTCACCTTCTGTCAGATACACTAACTCCACAAAAACTCACTAACATTCAACACTACTGCTTGCTACATTTCGGGAACCGCCAGAGAACAATCACTGTTCGTCTTACAGACTTGGAAAACCAACTGATTATCTTTTCTCTCTCCTAAATCTAGCTAAACTTTCATTCCTACATACCTATCCCACCTTTTTCAATCTCCGCCAATCAAAACTCGTCACAATTCCCCCATTTTTTCATTTCGATAACAAACAAATTTTGTTTAGTACATATAATCCAAGAATTTAATAACTTTCCTTCTTCGAAATGTTTGTTGGTTAATCCTACTTATCTGAATTATTTTAATGTTTTTGAACTTTGAAATATTTTAATCAACCCAATATTTTTTCTCGATTTTACATATCATAACAAATCTCCGCCATTTGATCTGCCGAAAACTCTTTGTTAAATTTTAAAAATGACAAAAGTTTTCTAGGATCAAATTATTTCACTATGTTATTAAAATCTACTTATGATACTGATAAATGTCGTGAATGTTAAAATACCCCGTATATTGCCTGTCTTTATACGGGATTGGATATATTTTCGTTTTAAATTTTTCCAAGTATTTTCCCTTAAAAGAAAGTTCATAATTTTTAGCCACTCGGTTTACTTCATTAACAAGATCTCCATGGTTTCCTAAAATCTTCTCTACTTTCTTTCCCATGTTTTCTTCACAATTTATTTTTCTTTCATCCTCCTTTTGTTCACATGTGTTCACTGTCCATAATACTTCTTCACAAAATTCTGGATTCTCGTCCATCAGTGCCATTTTTTCTTCTGTTTTCTTTTTATCCTCTAATTCCCTTTGGTATTCCGAGCACCATGTTTCTATTCCTTTCATTTCTCTGATGATACTTTCTTTTTCTTCCTGCTTCCATTCTGTTTTATCGTCGGTTGCCAACAATTCTTCTGTACCTTCTATTTCCTGTTTTTCTCTGGTCTCCATCTTATTTTCCTGCTTTCTTTTCGAACTCTTCTTCTTTTTCTTCCTTCTCTTTTTCTCTTCTGTTAGATCTTGTTCTTGTACTTTCGGTTTATCCTCTACAGTCATATCGATTTCTTTGCGTTTTTCCTGTGCATTGATCCTTCCAGAATTTGTTTTCCTATCTGTTTGCTTTTCTTCTCCTGTGTTGTCTGGTGCTGCTCTGATTTCCAGTTTATTTTTATGGTGATATCTTTTTTTCTCAATTCATCAATTCCCGCTATCATATCATGATTTAAATCTTCAATCACCACACATTTCATAATATGGAATTTGTTTCCCACTCTTATCTGTACTCCCAAACCTTCGTTTACTGTCGTCAAATTTTTATTGTTTGCACCCACTAAATTAACCCTAGGAATCTTATACACAAATCTGTCCAAATTTAATTCTTTTACTAGTTTTTTATTGATTAGCGATATCTCCGAGCCAGAATCAATCACAATTTTAATCGCTTTATGTTTTATAAATGCATCTAAAAATATTAGATTAGAATTAGAAATTTGTCTTTCGTTTCCTATTGCTACATGATTCATCTCCCTTCTATTTTGTTGTTGGAAGCTCTGGTTATTTCTATCGTCCCTTTGTTCGTTAGTATTCCTATTCGGAGGATTTTGTGCATCTCTATTCCTGTTGTGATTTTCATATGTTCTATGTTGTGTGTCATTCCTGTTATCGTAATTTTGTTGTCTATTGTAATTATTGTAATTTCTCGGCCTATATTCGTTTGTTGATCTGGGATGTCGGTTTCTCTGGTCATAATTTGATGAATACCTTCTTTCCGGTCCATTATATTGGTTATGTTGTCTTCTATTTCTCATTTCTTTTCTTTTCGCTTCTTTTAATTGAAGGAATTGGCACAAACTATCAATATCTTGATAGTTTCTCAAAATCACGTGATCTTCCAACGTTTCCTCGCTGATCATTTCTACCAGCTGTTCGGTAGAATATTTATATTCTAGATACTTTGAATTGTTATATATCTGCAAAGCATATCTTTCTTCAGATATTCCCATTTTTTCGTGATATTTTCCATTCTGTAGCTCTTGGTTGATTTCTCTCTGTTTATTTTTCCCCCAGAAATAGTTGAGAAATTTATTTTCAAAATCTGTCCAATTTTCAAACTCATCTTCCTTGCTTTCATACCATAACGCTGCTCCTTCTTTTAAATGGTTTCTAATTGTTTCTTTGCAATCGTCAAAATATCTAATATGTTGTAATTTGGTTTTCAAATTTTTAACAAACGGTACTGGGTGTGTTTTCCGAATATCCCCGCCAAATTGTATTTTCGACTCGCTTGTTCCATGGATGATAACTTCTTTTCTCTCTACCCCTCTTAGTTCAATTTCTGCCATTTGTTTTTCATTTTGCTTTAATCTTCTTTCTACTTCCTTCCTGTCTTCTTGTAGCGCCATTTCAAATTTTTCTTCTAACTGTTCTAATTCTTTTTTCTGTACAGTCTTAATATCTTTCATTTTAGTTTCTATTTCTTCTCTCTGCATCTCTAGTTTCCTCTCTGTTTCTTCTCTGACTTTTTCTAAACAGACTTTTACCTCATTTTCATATTTGTCAAAACGCTTTTCCATTTTTCTATCATTTTCTTCTAATTTTTGTTCTATTGCTAGCCTTGTTTCCCGTTGGTTTTCTTTCATTGTCTGTTTTGTTTCTTGTTGATTTCTATCAATTTTCTTTGATGTTTCAATTTGGTTTTTCTCTATTGTTTGTGTCTGTATTTGCATCATTGCTAATAATTTTTCCAGCATCCCTGTTTCTTTTCTTTCCTCCATTATTGTAGCATTTCCCACATTATCCGATCCTTCATCAATAATTGTTTCCTCTTCTCTGTTATCCTCCTTCCTTTCTTGCGTTTTGCTTTGACTCCTTGTGGTCGACATGTTGTTTCTTTTCGTTACTGTTTTTGTCCCCGCCAAATGTGAAATTTTACAACACTCTATATATTTCAGAACACGACAATATTTCTCCCCAAATGTATTAAATTTTCACGACAAATATCAAATATGCAATCAGTAAAATTCAAATAATTCAAAATAAATATCAAATGTACGATTGGTAAAGAAAATAAAATCAAATAATTCAATAGCAGTAAATATCCACTAACTACGATCAATCAATAAATCAAATTTATATTCCCTGGAAAAATTGTCAAAATACTTTCAAAATTCAAATTCCCTCAATGTTATATGTTTTTATCTCTGGATCACCTGTACTTATTCCAGATCTCTTTCCCTTCCTTCAAATGTAAAGCTGCGATATTTTCAAGCCCCACGTTTTGGAAGCCAGTTATTGTGATATTTAAAGTGTTGGTGCGCCAAGCAATAATTAGCTAATTAATTTTTTTTATTAATTAAAATTATTTAAATGATATGATTATGACTCTATCACAATTTTTAATTCTTTTATCTCAGGGTTAAATTCGTGCTTCAATATCTATGCTATTACATGTGAAAGGTAAGGTCCAAAGAATACCGGAATAATTAAAAAACATATGATCTAACACTATATATATTGAAATAAAAAATAATGAAATAATTCACACTCAAAAGTTTTCAATAAACAAATCTCATATAATGATTCTCAAAATTTTGTTCTACTTACGTGAACAATCAAAATTAATGGTACAAACAATATTAATTGAAATCTCAAAATCCCAAACTATTCTAACTCTCCTAATCAAAATATTTATATCCTTTCTAAATTACTTGTAAAAATTGTGTTATCAATAAAAGAAAAAACTGCAGAAAACAAAAATATATCTCTCTGATGATGAGTGGTCCAAATCCTTGTTCCTTGTAGACTCTATTATCTCCTCTCAACCGCTCCCTATGTATTCAGCAATCTTACAACAGATTGTTGCAAGTATATCGTCCTTAATGATCTCCTTCAAAAGCACAAATCATTCAAATTATGATAGCCTTTCTCCTCTCGATAAACTGAATCTCTCGTTGGCCCGAGTGAAAAATGACTCTTGGAATATCTTCTCTTTACGATAAACTGAATCTCTCGTTGGCCTGAGCAGTGACTCTTGGAATATAAGTAGAGAAATATGACTTACAATATTTTGCTGCTTCAGCTTCTGTCAGATACACTAACTCCACAAAAACTCACTAACATTCAACACTACTGCTTGCTACATTTCAGGAACCGCCAGAGAACAATCACTGTTCGTCTTACAGACTTGGAAAACCAACTGATTATCTTTTCTCTCTCCTAAATCTAGCTAAACTTTCATTCCTACATACCTATCCCACCTTTTTCAATCTCCGCCAATCAAAACTCGTCACAATTCCCCCATTTTTTCATTTCGATAACAAACAAATTTTTACCTATAATTATAAAATTTCCTAAAACTTATTTACAAATAATATTTTTCTATAATTCTTAAAAACTAACAAAAACCTCTTTCTAAAATCTCTTCTATTGTCTCTAATCACTGCATTAATGTATTTGGAAAACCCGGTTCAATTGTTTTTGGATTTCACTTAAAATTATGCGGGTCACTCAAGTATAACAAAGAAATAATTTATGTATAGCTTACATTTTGTTTAGTACAGGTAATCCAAGAATTTAATAACTTTCCTTCTTCGAAATGTTTGTTGGTTAATCCTATTTATCTGAATTATTTTAATGTTTTTGAACTTTGAAATATTTTAATCAACCCAATATTATTTTTTCTCGATTTTACATATCATAACAATATATATATATATATATATATATATATATATATATATATATATATATATATATATATATACATCCCGCTATCCTTTAGAACTCTTTTCACGTTGCAGTAATTTAGCATCACCAAGAATTGCTATCATTTTCTATTTATAAATTGTGTATGTTCGTTTAGGGTACCTTTGTAGGCTTGGCACTGTTGTCGGTTTTTTAATATTCCGATTTTTTTTATATATTTAATTTTTACATCAAACCTACGTTTTAACATCGAGCGGTAAAATCACTGTATTTGGCATCATTTTAGAGCCAGTAGATGTTGCCGGTATTAATCCTTAAAATAATATTTTAGATACCTAAATATCGATCGGTTGTTTGGGTCAAGTTCGAATGACGACATTGAAACTACCTGCTCACAAGTTGCAGTCTCAACAGGTTTTTTCTTCGTTTAGATGTTATATTTATTTAACCTAAATATTTTTGCCCACAGAATCGTGTAGGGGAATATTTTACATAAATTTTAATTTACAACCTGTTTAGTCGAAGCTATCGATGAATAGTTTGAGATAAATATTATGGTTTTATGGGATTAAGGCCTTTATTATTGGTTGTGATTGTGATAATGTTTGAAATTTTGATTTCCATTCCGGAAATCGTTCTCAAACAACGTTTTTCTGTACAAAATGTGTATACACATGTTTACATAATTAGTACAATAAACAAAGCTATTGTAAAATAATAGTGGAAATCAAAACGTTAAATATTAGTTAATTAAAAATGTAGTTTTCATCTCAATAACGACCAATAATTGTGGCTTAATCACATAAAAAAATAATATTTGACTAAATAATTTAAAAAAATCTTATACAGAAATTTAAATTCTAAATAGTATGAGGGGTAGCTGACGAAAAATTCGTAAAGACGTACAGTTGATTTTGCTTTGTTTTTTTAAACAATCTTAAAAGGCAAAAAAAAAAATAATTTTTTGCTTATAAAACGTTTTGTATACATTCTAAAGAAAAATAATTCAAATAATAGTTGTAGACCATAAAAAGTTTTTTATGTAGAGAAATACCAAATTTAAATACATAAATAATTGATATAATTCCAAAAAACCGTAAACTCTATGATATTATGTTTGTAGTAATTTATAAATAATGTTAATAACTTTGTTTTTGGCCTAACGACAGGCAATTATGGCAATTGATGAGTTATTAAAGTGTGCTAAATATCAAGCAGATCAAAAAATATTTTACAATTTATTCAATTTGTTTATGACAGAAAGCGATTATTTAAACAACTGTACTTGTCCAAACAGTATGACTCTACAAGTATTTTGTAACTTGCAATCGATTCTTTTCGCTTTTAGTTTTAGGGTATATTAAAAAAACTTTAACATATTATTAAATTTTTTATTAAAAACCAGTTTGAATAGGGGACTTTTTAGTTTTTAGACCACTTCACGTTTTTTCAGTTTCTTTGACAAGTGAGGATTATCTATTCGCTTATTTCTTAATATGGGCTATGAGCAATTATCTAGTCAAGTCAACACTATTATAGAAGTTACCCATACTTTTTTAGTAGTCATTCAGACGGTTCATCTTAATTGTCCCCATATGGAACATAAGTCCGAGAAAAGTCTTAAATTCTGTTTGTGTTGTTTCTTTCCAAAACGCAATCCTCGATTTTTCTGACCGACTTTGTGCAAATATTTCGTCAGAGTCAATCAGAGTCACTTCCACCATTCATTTAATCTACATCGTCCTCGCCAGATGCTTCTAACAATGATTGTAATTCAGCAGTGGTCAATCTACGTTTATATTCACATTTAGCTTTTTTAGATGTCGAAGGCATATTATTTACATCCATCTTTTTATAAATACTATAACTCACTTTTACGGAGGTAATTAACAATTAAAATGTTCTACTAAAACTATCAACTTACGACTTCCAATACTATAAGGCCACTTGAGGTATAATACGTTTTTACTCAATAATAGTTCCTGTATAAGTAAAATTGTTTTTTAATGTGCTCCATTGAAGCACACTAGACATATTCCAGTTTTGCCATCACATTCTTCAGAGTATGTTTTAACTTTTTTAACTTTTCTATCATCCTTTCTACTAGTCATGCTTCTTCTTAAAATTTTGTTACATCTTGTACACTTTCTTCTCTTTGTATTATCTACATCGCTTTGCCTGAGATGGTATTTTTGGGTGTAACTGTTCGTGAGGGTTACAACATTTCTTTATTTGCAAATGCCTTCGCGAACTCCAGTCTGAACTCAAGGATAGGTTGTCGCTTTTTTACGTTTTCTATTATTTAGCAACTAAGCATTTACTACTGCGGTATTAAATGCGGTATTAAATATTAATTCCACTGCCACGTTCCGGTACCACTTCAGAATTTTGCGTATTGGGCTTTGGTAAGAAGCCACTTAATCACTAAAATCAACACTCTTTTTCACCAAGTTATAATCGAGAATAGTTTGTGGTTTTAGTACTTGTGTATAATTTTTCTTTTCATCTGATTAAACCAAGATATAACTATTATGTTTAAATGTTGTAAGGATTAAAACTGGTCTTTTGTCGACCCATTTTATTACTTGTAAAATCAATAATGGGGTTAAGTTTCATCGTGAGTAACTGGTTGCAATTTTTTTAATCGAGATTTTGGTTGTACATGTTTTTATAGTAAAACATCTGCACATGAATAATTCGTTTCTTGAACAATGATTTCAATTCATCGACCAATAGTCTAAAATAAGGTTTTATTACGTCGTCCGGAATATTATAAACTGGTTCTTTTTCACAAATATATTAGAAATATGGTTTACATTCTATATTTAGAAAAATCTTTTACTGCAACTCTTGTTCCCATAAGACCGTATGTTATAAATAAATATATTCCTATAAGAATTATCTTGAAAGATGAAAAAAATACAATAAAAAAGTGCAATATTAAGTGTTATTTAAAAAATAATAAGTCATTCACGGGCGTACAGTTAAAAACAAAAGTTTTCAGTGTTCTATTGCTTGATTATTATTATCTGGTATTCTGAAAATGTTGACATTTTTTCCTGGTCTGATCTACCTCAACTAACGTCATCTTTCTTAATTGGTGGGTTGTATTGATCAGGATTCTTTAAGTGTTTTGTTGCTATCCATAGTGAATGATCTTCTTTAGACAATGTACTAATGTAGTGTTCAAATGTGGCATTGCGTACATCATGTAGCGCTCATCTTAATTGTCTGATTATCTACCTCTTGCTCTTTATTTTTCGACTATTAGTTATATAATATAATTCGGAGTGTTATTTGTCTTTTCTTGATTTGGAATTGTTAATCGTGTAGCTCCATATGAAATAGTAGGAGATGAAAACGGCAGCATATTCATCCATAAAAAAAAGGAAACGCGATAAAGATATCTGAAACAACTGTTTTATGTTGTAAGAGATGAAATAGTCCGAAATTACCAAAACAGGTGAACAGGGCACTATAAAGAGGAAGTAAAATTAGCTATGAAACAGTTTGAATGAGAAAAAGAAGTAAGCTTAGACCAAATACCAGCAGGAATTATTCAACTGAAGAAAAAAATTAAATCGATAACAATATTCACTCCATTTACAGAAAAGGCGGTGACCCGCAATTATTTTAAGAACTTGTTTAATAGCCTCCAGTCAACAATTTCCTAACCATGTTTAAAAAACGTACGGAATGCACTGTATATACTAACCCAAGTCGTCAACATACTTGTTGTTACAGTTTTATGTGCATTTATGTTTTATTGCATGTATTACGATCAACTTAAAGGTTATGCACGACTCCCCTTGTATAGGTACACAGGCAAGCACATGCGGGAGAAAAAAGATTTGTCATACCGTTACATTATGTCAAATTTTAACGTTGAATATTTTATGGTCCCCTTTGGGTTATAAAACGAATGATCGACTTTTTCTCGCACAGATCCCTGCTATGTAATTTTACAAAGCGAGTTTGCTGGGTATTAAAGAACCGTCTATGGCATCATATAATTTTACGCTAATATTTCACGTTCTGCGACGCATTCCACGTTTGACACATTGTCTTTTTTAGTTTTCTGTCATTCTATTTGTTAAATCCTATCTCATTCTCGTCACAGCGTCAAGGAGCAGTAAATGTGTATACTGAACGGGAGGCATATGTCTAACAGTGAACGTTGGAGATTTTTCGAGTTTATCATATCTTCTTCTTTGAGTGCCTCTGCTATCGCAGATTGGATATCATTAGGGCGATTCTAATTTTATTTACTGCTGTTTTGAATAATTCGTTAGTGGTACAGCCAAACCACTCTCTTAAATTTCTCATCCAGGACATTCTTCTACGGCCTGGATTTCTGCGTCCTTGGATTTTTCCATGCATTATATTTTGTAGGAATGTATACTTTTGTCCTCTCATCAGGTGGCCAAACTATTCAAGTTTTCTCTTTTTTATATTCAGTATAACTTCTGGATCGTTATTTATTCTGCGTATTACCTCTTCATTTGTAATTTTATCCACCCGACTTATTTTTAGTATACGGCGGTAGCACCACATCTCAAAGCTTTCAAGATTTTTAACATTCTTCTGTTTAAGAGTTAATGCCTCAACAAACGTAAAGCAAAGTACTGAATACATACTAAGTAGTTAACTAAAAGTGGACGTATGCAAAGAGATGTATGACTTAATCGTATGGTATTCGCTAATAATCCTGTCACGTAATATGCCACACACTTCTGTGCGTTAATTCGTTTACGCAACTAAGCCTCTTTTGACATAACATATATAGGAGCAAAGATATATACCTATAGTCCTTTTAGTGTTGATGTATTTGATTTGTACGTCGTAGTATTCTATTAGTTAAATGGTACCATTTGAGGTACTTTACGTCACGATTGGACTAATAGGATCGAAGATACATAAATAAGGCCCTTTTGCCAAGCTACTCTATTTAATTTTTATGTCTCATTGTATTATATTAGTTAAATTCTATCATTTAAGGTACGAAACGTCATGATTGGACTAATAGGACCGCAGATACATAACTAAGGCCCTTTTGACAAGCTGATGTATTTTATTTTTCTATCTTATTGTATTCGATTGGTTAAATCCTATCATTTGAGGTACTGTACGTCACGATTGGGCCACTAAAAACAAAGATACGTAACTAAGGCCCTTTTGACGTGATGCTGTATTTGATTTCTATGTCATTGTATTCTATTAGTTAAGTGCTATCATTTGAGGTATCGTACGTCACGATTGGACTAATAGGACCGAAGATACATAACTAAGGCCATTTTGACATGCTACTCCATTAAATTTTTATACCTCATTGTATTTTATTTGTCAAATCCTTTCATTTAAGGTACTGCACGTCATGATTGGACTAATAGAACTAAAGATACACAACTAAGGCCCTTTTGACATTGTTCTGCATTTGATTTTTCTATCCCATTGTATTATTTATGTTAAATCCTATCATTAGAGGTACTATACGTCACGATTGGACTAATAGGACCGAAGATACGTGACTACGGCCCTTTGGACATGTTACTGTATTTAATTTTTTTATTTCATTGTTTTTAATTGGTTAAATCCTGTCATTTGAGATACTGTACGTCACGATTGGACTTATAGAAACGAAGATATATAATTAAGGCCTTTTTGACATGCTGCTATATTTGATTTTTCTGTCTTATTGTATTTTATTGGTTAAATCCTATCATTTGAGGTGCTGTACGTCGCGACTGGACGAATTGGAGCGAAGATACAATAGGTAGTTGCAATATATCATAACCCGTTACTTTTAACCAAACATGATGCCAGAATGATTTGTAGATGAAAAAAATATATATATATTCTTAAATTTACTATTTCGTCGTGGGTAATATTATATTCAACAACGATGCCAAATTTCTGATGCTAAAATGATTGATAATGAAAGTGGGATATACATTTTCATATATATAATGGCAGCGAGTAAACGGTAAAACCCTGAACTAAATATATATAATATTTTCACTGTACCATCATTTTAGACTCAAACATTTTCTGGAATAAACTTATATAACTCAGTAAGGGATAAAAAGAGAAAGCGGATATTTTAAAATACCAACACGGTATCAAGACTCTAATCAATGAGATGGTTAAAATTCTTGTAACAAGTACGAGAAAACAGTTATTAAGGTCTTGTAAAGTAGCGTCGATATACAGATGCTACTTTGCAAGACGATGCTAAATTGATGGTAAAAGCATAATGTATCGATGCGAAAATGATAGTAGGATGTATATATATATATATATATATATATATATATATATATATATATATATATATATATATATA
This sequence comes from Diabrotica undecimpunctata, assembly GCF_040954645.1. Taxonomy (NCBI): domain Eukaryota; kingdom Metazoa; phylum Arthropoda; class Insecta; order Coleoptera; family Chrysomelidae; genus Diabrotica; species Diabrotica undecimpunctata. Next base: position 86,479,192 of record NC_092807.1, on the reverse strand, counting down.
TATATATATATATATATATATATATATATATTATATATTATATATGTATTATATATATATATATATTATATATATATATATATATATATATATATATATATATATATATATATATATATATTATTAAACCTGAAGCTAAGATTAATACTGTTACAAGAATTAATATTAAACTCAACACTCTTTCGTGTAAAACCGCGTCAATTATCACTGCATCGAGCTTTCGATATCCTCATTAATGCCTTCTTTAGGGCTTCCAAAATCTCAGTTTCCCGAGCTCCCAGGCACTACTACACTGATCACTAATCAATGCATTACTAGTGCCATGGCAGGGATGCTGTGGTGTCTTTTCAAACCTATCTAAATCTTGTACATCCTAGTATCCAGTTCATGATAGAGGTGGAAACTGATCTCTACCTTTTCTCGGCGTTACTATAAAGAAACAGCAATCCCAAATCACTTTGTTTATCACAAACCTACCCATACCAATCGTTACTTGCACGCCAACTCTCATCATCATTCTTGACAAATTAATTCAGTCATTAATATGCTTGTGTCCAGATCAATACGCCTTTGCGATAATGCAAGTAGTCCCGCCGAGTTCTTTAGTTTAAAGCTAGCTCTTATCTAAAACGGTTACCGCGAAAATCACATCAATAGGAGCACCCACAGACATCAATCTTTCACTCAATCTCAACTCAAAGACTTATACGAAAGCTTTTTTTTCTTACATCAAAGGTGTCACTGACAAAATTGACAAAATTCTTAAATCAAAAGAAAATAAAGACAATATTTACCCCCCAACAAATTAACCCCATGAATCAAAGACAACATACCAAACGAACAACAGGGAGTTTATGAAATTCCTTGTGCAGACTGTCACCGATCCTATATAGGCTAAACAAATATAGCCCCCATCCGCTTCTATAAATCAAGAATGATTGATAAAGAGTAATTTAAAAAATAGACAAATTGTCCATGTGTAACGGAGATATGATAAACTTTTGCTAGCGCAGCGATTCCAAAGTTCTAAATTAAGTTTTTTCTCGTCGAGCTGACATGACAGGAGAAGAGATCTCCCACTACCGAGCCAATTCAGCTACTCAAAAATCAGTCAAATTTACTTATGTTTTATAACTATAAATAGCGGTTATTTTTTAATAAAAATTATATTCTCGTAAAATACAGACTTTCAACTCGAGAATAACGTCAATTTTAATTGTCAGTTGTTATAAGCAAAGCAGGTGTTATTTTTAAACAAATTGAGCTATCTCCACTTCTATTAATCGTAGAAAACTTTTTTTTTTGTAACTATTTTTCTTGACTTCAGCTATAGGAATCAATAAGTTAAAAATACGTGCTATGTATATATAGGGAGCGCTACAGATTATAATTAATTTATAACGCAAAAGCCGCCCTACTTCAAAGCAATAAATAAGCGGTTTTATTCCTACATAAAAATATTATCGACCAAGAAGAAAGTGCGTTTATAATTAGATTTCTATCTTTAAAAAAAGTTCTGACTCTGCAAAATTTATAAAAATTTAAGAATTTTTATAAAAAATTTTATGCACCTTCAAAGTGCCATAAAAAAGTTATAAAGTTAAGACATTGTCCTTTGTAACGCTACGCTAGTTTCAAAAATTGACTAACTAATACACATTTTTTTTCTACTAATATTATAGTATGCTGTATTTGGGGATAAGACGTCTAATAAATTATTAATAATTAACATTGTTTTGTCAAGCTTTGGCAAGCTTTGTCCGTAAAATTGTACAATTTTCAGTGACAGTAAAGCATATTTCTGACATTTTTTTGTATATGAGAAGATAATGCAAATAAGGCGGTATAAACGATTAAATGGTGTAACGAAAAAGATATGGGTAATTTATACAGGGTGGTCATTAAGTAATTGTACAAAAAGAACCAATCGATTCTACACTTTAAAATTTTACGATTTAAGTCAAATTGCTTTAATAAAATGTTGATATTAAGAAAGATACAGGGTGTTAAAGAGCAAAATTAAAATTTTATTTTTCGCTATAACTTTCATGTTTGTAAACATTTATGTATAAAAATTTACAACTGGGTACTTTTAAATATAAGAAACTATAATTTGATGCACACTTTGATGTAACTTATAGAAGTCACCACTTATGCCACATATGTGGTATAAATTTGCACTTAACTTTTTTGCTCTTTAAGTTACCTGTATTTGGGATAAAAAATATTAAAAAAAAATTATTTTAACTAAAATAAGGTATACTTGTTAATAACTTCAAAACTTAACAGTTTTCGAGATAATAGCATTTTAAAAATCAGCTGCATAATTCTGATCGAAGGCAATTACTCCAGGCAACGAAGAAAAAATAGACAAAAACATTGATACTTCTGAATTTTGGTATAAAATACCTTTAACTAAAGTTAATAGTTAACGAAATAATAAATAAAATAAATATATCAGCAGGATAATTAATAATAAGATTTGACAAAATATAAGAATAATAGGATTTTACATCAAACATTTTACGTTTTATGTTAAATTAAAGTCATAATCAAAACATTTTGTTTACAAACCAAATTAATAAATAGTTAAACAAAATAACATAACTTATTGTTAAAGTAAGTGTGCGATATGTCCTCCATTTTCTTTAATTCATTTGTCAATATATTCCATATAAGATTGTCCCATATTAAATAGCATCATTGGTTCTAAAGAAACTGCTACAGTATTTATTTCTTCCCGTAGTTGGTTGCGAATGTATATGGGATTCTTATAGACACGTTATTTTAATGCGTTCCATACACCAAAAACAAGCGGATTAAATTCGGGGCTACGTGGTGGCTATAATGTATAATGGATGAATATATTATTTTGGATACATATCCAAATCTTATGGTATATTATGGAACTACATCTTATTTGTCGCAGAAGTTAAATAATATATTAAACTGTGATTTATCTCGTTCATTGGTCACTTATATACACACGGAATAACCTATCGATGACATTACTTATTTATATGATTACGTTACAGCTTACGAGTAACTATAATTACATCTCGAACAAATGGATTTACTATCGAACTAATATTATACTGAACTAAATTGCCTGTGTGTTTACTATAGTTATAACAATATCGGTTATTAGGACAACGATGATGTATTTGTAAAAATGCTAATTCTTTCAGGTTAGATTTGTATCAAATGTATTATGAAATAGGACACATATGTGTTATTCAATACCTGTGCTCTAGTTTCTATTTGTCCTAATAAAAATGGGTAAACAATTTACGTAATGAACGATAAGTATTCTTTTCGGATTTTTTATGAATTAAATAATTATATTAATATCTCACCACATTGCTAAGGAATATGACTACCACGACCAATCCAACGTTCACAAAAGTTGTATTTGAGTATGTTCTAACTGCCTTCTCTCTAGAATGTGGTGGTGAACCATCTTGCATAAACCACATATTTTGGGTTTTTAGCATTTTATAATAGAAAAAAAGTAATACCACGCCATTATAGAAACTTAAGAAGCGATAGCAAAGGGAAATTGTGAACATGATGACGGCCAACGTCTGAATACGGACACCCAATAAGACATTTAGCACCCATAACAAAGCATTTTGTGATGTTACATTATTATCTTTGAGTTATTTTAATAAGAATAAACTATGAATTATGCTTATCTACAAGTATTCAGTGCTTTACCGCACAAATATCAAACTAAGAATTATTGTGCAGTTGACTATTGTGAAACTTAAGAAGCGATAGCAAAGGGAAATTGTAAACATGATGACGGCCAACGTCTGAATACGGACACCCAATAAGACATTTAGCACCCATAACAAAGCATTTTGTGATGTTACATTATTATCTTTGAGTTATTTTAATAAGAATAAACTATGAATTATGCTTATCTACAAGTATTCAGTGCTTTACCGCACAAATATCAAACTAAGAATTATTGTGCAGCTGACTTATAAAATGCATTTATCTGGAAAACGGTTGAATTCTCAGGTTACTAACAAGTATACCTTTTCTTTGTAAAAATAATGTATCTTTAATATTTTTTAACACAAATAGAGCTAACTTAAAGAGCTAAAAAGTTAAGCGCAAATTTATGCCACACATGTGGCATATGCCCTTTATTAGTTACATTAAAGTAAGTATAAAATTATAATTTATCCTACTCAACAGCATCCAACTGTAAATTTTTTTCCAAAAATATTTACAAACGTAAAAGTTATAGCGAAAAATAAAATTTAAAATTTCCACTTAAACACCCCGTATCTTTCTTAATATCAAGATTTTATTAAAGCAAGTAGGCTTAAATCGTAATATTTTAAAGTGCAGAACCTACGGTTTCTGTTTGTACAATTACCTAAGGACCACCCTGTATATAGATAAAAAATAACACCAATTTAGACGGGATAAGACATATACTAGGGCGGTCCGATAAGTACTTAGCCTACAAAAGAAAAAGAAAAATTTTAGATAAAGGTCAATTTATTTCTCAAGGAAGTCTAGTTTTAGCTCGATACACTTAATCCAGCGATAATCCAACTTCTTTAACCCGTTTGAAAAATACGTTTTAAATAAATTGATCTTGCGATCTGCAAAATATGCTTTTATGACAGCGATAACCTCCTGTTTCAACTAAAATTTCTGCGCAGAGGGTGCCTTTTTTAAGTGTGGCAAAAAAAGAAGTCACACGTAGCCAAATCTAGAGAATATGATAAATGGGACAACAGTTCGTAGCAAAATTCGAACAATTTTGCCATGCCAGAGGCGGAAGTATGAGCGGGTCCATTGTCATGGTGAAAGAGAACTTCTTTCTTCGCTAAATGTGGTCGTTTTATGCATCTCGGCCTCGAATTGGCCCAATAATTTGGATTAGTAGAGCCCTGTGATCGTTTTGACATTCCCCAGGTAGTCGACATAGATTAACCCTTGTGAATCCCAGAAAATTGTGGTTAAAATGGTTTTGACTGTTTCTTGATTAATAACTGGATGAAAGCTGCACAAGACAGAGACAGATGGAAAGAGCTGGGGGAGACCTATGGCCAGCAGTGGACGTCTACGGGTTTAGGGTGAGAATGATCCTCCGTAGTAGCTGATTTCGGGGCACCTGGGCGTGGCTCATCAAAAACCGACGTGCTACTAGGTTGAAACTCAAACCAATTTTTGAGTGTTGTCATCGAAGGAAACGAGTCACCGTACACAGCATCCAAGCGATCTTTAATTCTGCTGCGCGATTTCCCTTGAAAAATTAAGAATCTAGTCACCGACCCATATTGCTCTTTTTCCATCTTTCTCAACTCCGCGGACATGTCCGATTTCACACGCGGTTGAAACAAAACTACGAGTGTGATTCGATCGAAATTTGGAAATTAGCTATCTACGACAATGTTTTACACGATTATATATTTCTCTTGAGGTAGTAGCATCATATATACAGTTTAGGAGTAAGATGATATTATATGGGTAATCGCCTCTGATGTATAAATAGAGATAGATGGCTAAAAGAATGTAAAAGAAAAGATGGTGTACCACATTAGTAAGAGATCTGATTTTGAATATTGGACATTTGCTTTATATGCATATAAATTATGTTAAACTAAATCCTTTTGTGGAAGATATATGTTTTAACCCTTTATACTGTGTAAACACTTCCTCGTTTTTGTTATAAAGCAATCTGCTACTTATAGTTTATATAAAATAAAATCAAATTGATCTGTGTTATTTATCGGTACTTTGCCACATAATTCTTTTAATGAGTCATCTGGTTAACGAAAAAGCGGCATTCGTTCCAATGCTTTTTGTAAAAAAGTTCCCTTAAATCCATCACATTTTCTTTGCGTCTATGGAAAAAGGAAATTTCAATTGCCGGGATTAGTCCCAAAGCGATAAAATTTTATTCTCTTGGATAAGATAAAAAGTTTCATTTAATTGGAAAATTCGATATGAAATTCGAACTTCCCTTTAGAGCCAACTATGAGTAGAGCAGAAAAGAGGAAATTTAATTTCCAATTTAATATTTATTTGATTAGAAATTGATTATAAAATAGAAATAATTTTGATTTGGCTTAAAAAAGTTTTAGGAAAATAATAGAATATCTGAATAATATCATGACTTCCGTGTAATATAAGGTTTTCTATACCTAATTACGTAACTACTTTAAATATTGTTTACTGATGATGGTCCGACAGGAGCAAACACGCTTTGAAAATTTGTAATCCTTTTGGATAAATTTTAAATAATTTTTTAATAAAATATACCATTATACACAAGAAGTCTTTACTTATATTTAAGTTTTTTAAACTATGGGATACAGCCAAACACTGAGATTTTCCCCTTTTACTAAGAACTTTAAGTTCATACTTACAGTTCAATGGCAGCATAAGCTTACTTAATAATGATGAGAGATAGGAAAATAAGCTGGATATACCATTTTGAGTATATTGTTCAATATTATTTGAAGGGGGTTGGGAGAAAACCAGGGATGTCACTAAATGGGTGAAATTTAGTTAAATACTTGTAGATTTTATTAAATACTATCGCAATATTCCTTCAAATCGGTATACAACGATGAATGTTCAAAGATTTTAAGCATTTTAAATTTATCATCTCGGGAAAAAATGATATTTGTCCACGCGTAATTGGGTGAAAACAATGATTGTCGCCCAAGCAATATCGCTTACCACGCCGGCGCGACATATACCTACATATTTTTCGGTTGATTCGTAATACACACGTAACTAGATCAACTAGTTTGTTTTCAAACAACAAAGTAGCCGATTGTCTTGTGTGAAAATTATTGTTATACAGTCTTGTTTAGTGTGAGTTCAGTATAATATTATCTCATAATGGCTAATAGTGAAACGAATGATAGAAAAAAGAAAAAAATGGGAAGGATATACGAGGTTCTGAAGAAAATAAACGTATTCTAGATTATTTTAACACATTATTATTGCACGACGAGCGAAATTTATACCTTTTTTTCTCGGGATTACTGCAAGGAAACTTTAACATTTACAGACATCATTAAAGACGACAGGTTTTGCATCTAAAGATAGAAGAGGTAGAAAAAATTATAATAAATTAAAGCAAGATATTATATTGAGTCTTTTAAAATACAACAAAGTTATTACAACCGACAATCCATCTGAGACCTATCTATCTGAAACTTTAAATATACGGAAAATGTTTTTGCTGTTTTTAAAGAAATACCTTGAAATTAAAGTAGCTTACCAGACATATCAAGGCATTTTAGTATAGGTTTTGGATATCAGCGGAGTGACACATTGAGTGAATGTGACGAATTAAATGCAAAAATGAAAACTGTAGAGAATATTGATGAACTTTCTAAGCTCACAATTGCTCGGGAGTCTCAACTACGTAAAGAACAAATCTTTTATGATAGGAAAAAGGCAGACAAAATAAAAGCACAAAAATATGCGACATTCGAAGCGATAGCTATGGACTATGGAAAAAACATTTCACTGGCTAATATTACAACGAATAATATCACAGGCAGCTCTCTATGTCACATGTAACATACATGTACTATCTAAGTCTGAGTAGTATTTTTACACCTATCCCGAATAGGTTGCAAAAAGGGGTCCGATGAAAAGTGTTCGTTCCTTTTTTATTTCCTTATGAACAGTTTGGATACGGAAGTTCAAAATGTGCATATTTATTGTGATGGCACTGGTGGACAAAATTAAAAATTACACCGTTATAAGATTAATTCAGTACATGGTAACTGTTCTTAAACGTTTGCGGTTTATTGTCATAACTTATACTATAAGAAGGCATTCCTACTTGGACTGAGACAAAAATATGGGACTGGTCAACCTCAAAAATAGAATGGAAATGCCTTCAAAATGGGAAGAAAATATATCCAATTCTCACGTAAAATCATTCTAATTTTTTGTCATCTCAGTAACTCAAAATCTTCTTAAAAAGTCGCCCTAATTTTCTACCAATAGATATCGAAAGAAATATCCTTTCGTAATAAAAAGATAAAGAAAATATTGTGCATCAGTACTAACCACCCCACTTTGTTGCATCGAGATGCATATCATGGGTATAAGCTTGAAGATTCTATTCGTTCTTCCGTTAAGTTAAAAAAATTTACAACTCTTAAAGAATCGGAGTTCCATTTACCTAACCAGTCGATTTTCTACTTTATTCCTACAATTGATAAAAAATATAAAGATGTAGTAGTTTTATCTAAATTCTGCGAGTCTAGAGATGCAAAGAGATTTATGTCTTCTCTAAGAGAAGATTCCAAGTGAACTTAAGGAGATGTATATATAAAGTAGGTATAGAAAAACTGTGTCCACAGTATTATCAAAGAAAAATATTTACGTTAAATCATTACAAAAATGACTTGGTTAAGTTCCTAATTAGTAGTTACATCAGAGGCTTCATAAGTCAGATTTTTTTTAAATCAATTTTCAGTTATAAACAAAAAACCAAATAAAGAAACCATCAAATATTTTAAATAAAATCAACAGATTCTTATTTTTTTTGTTTCTTTTTGCACCGCTTAAAAAATGTCTTGTTGTAGTTTTGATAAAAGGCCGCATTTAAGATCTAATGACTAGTTCAGAAGTTTATTTAAATGAATAATATTAATTCCGAATTAGCTTAAGGAATGAGCTATATTTTACAACCAACACTTAAAAAATCCTATTTGTCTGTTACCAATACTCTTAATGTTTCATACAGAAAACAAGATTGTATTGAGTTCGTGAGAAAATGTTATATTAGAAGATTACTTTGTATTACTTGAAACCGTTATATCTGCAAAATATATAATGTCCCATTACGTAGACCTAATAATAAGATTTTTAGTTATTTATCTTAAACAGAATAAGTTGAGAAAAAATCAAAGAAAAATCAGAGTACTTAATTAATTAAATAATACAAGGAAGAACATTAGGTACTTGTAGTGATCGACTAATATTAAACAATATATGCCCAACAATATCACATAATATACTAAAAACAGAAATACAGAAAATAGGTCTTAAACTTTTGTCTCCAGTATCGTTTCTTAGAAGTGGCACATTCTTTCCTTAAATTTCAATACGTACACAATTTCCGCACACAGGTTTATATTTCACCTGTAATATACTCAATATTAATTTCTGAATGCTTGTTAATTTGTTATGACAATACAAAATATGTAAATTTTACGTTTTTAAATCAATACTTATATTATCTTTGTCAAAATAAGGACCATAATAGCACCAAAAAAATAATAATAGCTCTAGTTCATAATAAGTAACAAGTAACACTATAGCAGCCATTATAACTGTTATAACACGAAACTCAGCACAAATCCATTCTAAACCAAATACAAAAATAAAGACGTAATTTAAAGTAAACCAAAGACCAGAAACCGAAAAGGCGCTCACAAACAAAGGTATAAATCAACACTGCAAATATACAGCAAAAGTACTGTCTCCGAAGAACTCACACCAAGTAAAACTCCTTAATGATTTCTACAACCTGCTAATGATACATGTTCCAAAACGAAGAAAATTATCCCAAAAAGAAATCCTATTGATGCACAGAAATTAATGTAGGCAACTAAAGTTAAGGACCAGACAAACCAAAGTGTTCTTAATTATCAGTCAATTATACACTTTTTTATAGATGCACATGGCCATAGCACATGGTTCACCTGACCCACTTAGTGCTAATCAAACTTTTAAAGGGTTACTAAGAATATTACTCAACATCTACACTCTGTTCAATAAAAAAATACTGAAAACAAGTTGTACACAAATTAAGCGCAAAATGTCCAAATTGCTGCATTCAATGACAGTGATCAAGTACAAGAATAATAATTAAAATATATAACAAAAATGTCAGTAGTTTATATACATTATATAATATATATTATAAAATAATATAAAATATTTCGTATCTTTGTTTATGAGTGCATAATAAATAAAAGTGCATAAAATATATTCAAATTAAATAAAATGATAAGCTGTTGCTTATAAAAAAATTCTCAATTTTGGTAAAATGGATGAAACAATTTACTATAAACCACTCTTTGTTAAAAGGGTAAAATTCCTAACGTCTTTTTAAATTACACGAATAATTTTTCTTAATAATGGGATGTTTTATTAGACAATCATTTTTTATTCCTTAATTTCCAAGATTTGAAAAAAAGGCCATACTTTATGTTGTTTTTTAAAGAATTTATGCATTTTAATTAAAAACATTCTTCTGTACTAAGAACAAAAGATGAATTTTAATCGTATTTTGTATTAATAATTTAGCATAAAACTTTATATTGTTGACGTAATATGCTTAAAATAGATTGGTTCTACAAATTGCATAATATTTTTGTAATTTTGTAATATTTATAATATTTTTAAAAATTTATTATATATATATATATATATATATATATATATATATATATATATATATATATATATATATATATATATATAATCTCAAAATAATATCTTCTGTCTACAGCTGGACATAGGTGTCATTTTTCGCCACTCTTCACGGTTTTGTAAGTCTTGTTGCCATTTCTTGGATATTTGTTTAATGTCGTCCATCCAGCGTGTTGGTGGTCGTCCTCTGCTGCGTTTGTCTTTTCTTGGACGCCAGTCAATGATTTTTCTGGTCTTTTAGTCTCGCTATGTAACTCTGTCCAATTCCATTTCAGCTTGGCTATACGTTCGACGACATCAGTGATACCTGCTCTTTTCCTTAGGTCTTCGTTCCCTAATTTGTCTTTTTTGTCACGTGAAAATCGATCTTACCGTTATAAATAATTTAGGTGAGAGAGTGTCGCCCTTTTTCACACCTCGTCTTATATAAAATTCTCTGGTGGTGTTATGTAGTTTTACGCGCATTGTGGGGTTTTGTTTCAATGTTTGTACTAACTTTGTAAGCCGGTAGTCTATTCTACTACTGTTCAGAGCAGTTATAATGGTTTTTAATTCCACGGTATCGTAGGCTTTGTTAAAGTACGAAGATAAGTACCAGTGATCTGTTATATTCTGTCGATTTTTCTATTAAGGATTTACTGTTTGTGAGTGATCGTTTGTTCCGAAGTAGAAGGTAAATAGCGGAGGAGCAGCGGAGTACAAGCAAGTTACCTGTCAATCACCTGTTTCCGCACCTGTTTGCGTACCTATTCGCGCACCGGAGCACAACGGTTTGGCGCACCTGTTCCCCGTAGCTGTGTTTCGCCCATGTTTCGCGCAGCTGTTGGCAACCTGATCTGTTAGCCGTTTGTGCACAACTGTTCCTCATCATACCCCCTAATTGGATGAAGAATATAAATACATAGTTTCAGTTGGTTTTGTCAGTTCATTTTTTAGCTATCATCATGTCACTAGCTAAGAAAAATATTAAAATCATTAGCGACAATAAGTTAAGTCCAAACGATAGTTTGAATTCGAGTTCTAATTTGCTAGTATTTTTCGACGATTTAAGTAAAGCAAAACCGATTGGTTACAAAAGATCTGCAAATAAATTAGTGCCAGGTGTCAAAAAAGAGCTGGAAAGTGATGAAGACATCGAGCGGGAAATGTACAAACTTGATGGTAGTGCTAAAGAAGTACAGACAAATTTCTTTGGAAGTAACGAAGAAGAAGACAAATTATCGCAGACAAATATTTATGGAGAAAAAGACGAATCATCGCAAGAAGGTGGAAGCCACGAAGACCTAATCAATGATGCAGATATGAATAGTGCCATGGATGAAATAACTAGCTACGAATCAAAAAACGAAATCTATAAAAAAAACAAAAACCTATTATAAAAAAGCTGGTGAAATTAAATAGTGAGATATTGTCTGAGAAAATCCAGTTAAAAATCAAATTAGAAAATAAGCTGAGTTTATGTGTTACACGAGAAACACAAGCGAAAATCGAGTTAGAAGAGATATGTTCTAAACGACGTAAGATTCAAACAGAGTTATAAATTTTAAATTTTAAAATTGATAGTTTGAACAAAGTAGCAAGTATTGTTTATAATTTTAAAATGTAATGGTTTTCTTTGCTAGTGACATGATGTCAACTAGCTTATTTATTGTACGAAATAAATATAACAAACAGTTTTTTCAGTGTATATTTATATTTTACCTCATGGCCCTCATTTTTGACCATGTACTACCACAAAAAATTTGTGAGTAATGCTCTTAATTTTATATTTTGCCACAGCAAATAAATATGCTGTTATAATGAATTTATTTTTACCCTGGCCTCCACAATTGTCCGAATACAAAACAAGTTCTAAACCATCTGAATTAGCAAGATCTGATTGTTTTTTTAAATATTCTAAAAGGTATGTCCCAATTTCGGATGCTCCCCGTTTGGCCTCTCCCTCATGCCAAAAAAAGCAGTCAAGTGGTCCCAAGCCTTCTTGCTGCAGCATACAAATTGTAAAGTTGTAGAAGTTTAACCGCGACTTATAATAAAAAGATGATACATCCCCTTTTCGAACAGGTAGAGCAGCCTGCAAATCAAAGCAGGCAACTTGAAATAAATGGCCAATCTTTGATTTGTCTGTACTTTTCTCATACCGCGATAATTCTTTTTCTATTATATGTGTTTTGTAGATATGCTCTATTTGAAGTTTTTTGTCAGGATTCGAATTCTTGTATGTATTACATGCAAGGCACTGGTCCTTTTTTGGAACGTGAAAAGACATGTTGAATTCGTAGTTGGACAGATATCTATACATACATATTTTGCCATAATTCTTGTTTTGTGCCTTACATAACTCTACATAATCATTGTATAAATCACTCACTCTCTTTTTACCCTCGATATATTTTGTTTGTGTGTTAGCCCTAGTATAGTGGCTTTCCACAGCTGGTATTGGTGAAAGATGGTGTCTCATATCATTTTTAATTTGTTCCGAAATATTTTTGTGTTTACCTTTTCCACGCAAATCGGTTTTTAAATAACCCCCTTTATCTTTAGTTTTGACAGTTCTGATAAATCTTTCAATTACACCAAGAGTTCCCCTAAAAAATAAGAAGCAAACTTGCTTGCGTTCATTATTTTTTTCAAAGTAGTAGCCTTTGTTTAATCCTCGCTCTTTCTGCCTTTCGATTAGAACGTGTCTGTATTTTGGTTGGATAGGTTGCATATGGTTTAAAACAAACCTTCGCTGATTCTCTAAGTTTCCCAAATTCCAGATACTATTAAAAAGTATTTCCCTATCTTCCTGGGCAAACTTAACCAGCTTTCCAGCCTTCTGGATTTCGTTTCTTTTTTCTCGTTCTTCCAACGTTTCTGTTCGAACTTGTGGATTCTTCGGATTCATTACTTTCTTCATTGAAATCTGGGTCTCTATCACTATTATCTACTGATGAGCTCAATGATTTCGTAGAAGACGATCTGCTACAACGAATACCCTTGGAACACCATGATTCAGATGGGGACTCATCGGAGCTACTCGAATCGCTGGAGTCTCTTGAACCTTCGTTTTTAATATTCTTAATTTCCTGTTCTACCCTTATAAATTAAAAAGGTAATTTAGTAATTTCCTTTAAAATCAGTAAAATTAGTCTTTGTCGTCATAGGTATTTTTATCAACATCAATTTTTTTGCTTTTGATCTACCATAAAACACCATCATAAAGTGTTTTATCAGCTTAAAATTGGGAAAAGAATAAAATAAATTGTTAATGCAATGGTAATAAAAAGATGATATTATTTAAAACAGGATAAAATAAAACATTTACCTTTCTCTGTTGGCTTCAATCCTGAGCAACTTACTATGAGATCATCCATTTTAGGTGAATCTTTCTCAATTTTGTTTTGATTTTCGCAATTTACACTAAAAATAAAACAAAATTTAAATTAAAAAAAGTGTTTTAAGTAAATAAATTTAAAAGTAAACTACTTTATTACAAAATATTAGGTTTCTCAATATAATAAACAACTCAAACTTACTTTATTTCCAGAACAGCCTGGATTTTTTCATCTGTTTATTTTAATACTCCAAAATTACTTTCTTCGTCGTTACTCATCTTATGTAAATTTTGGTTGGAAGAATCTTGACTAAAACTTGACTTTTCGCCTTCGCGGTTTACACTAAAAGCAAAAGGGCACAACATACAAAAATTTAAATCTAAATTACACTGAAACTTACTATATTCCAGGGGCAGTTAGCATTTTTTCTGACCGTCCGCTCATCATTCCGCATCTTTAAGACCTAAAAATAATAATATTATAAACATAATTTAAATTTGAGTTTAAAATAATTTAATTCGACATTACGGTACTATCTTTTGAATAAATGTAACTAGATTTATTTTTATGTATTTAATATTACAGCGAAGTAATACTGATTTAAATTATTTTTAACAGTCCCTGTTATGCAATACCCGTGAAAGTAGTAATAATATTTTAATATGATACAAAACTGTAATACAATAAAGGCTAAAATCAAAATAAATATCCCACACATAAATAAAACTTTGACTTACCTACAACGTAATAGACGGAATTACAGGTTCGTCGTTCTTTTTTTTAATTTAATTTAGATTTTACACTCCGATTTCAGAACATGAATGACAAAAGTGCACATTCGCCACTATTACACTAATATTTTTAAAGATAATTGTTCGAATACGTGCAATCACGGCGTAATTACAGATTCGCCAGTCTTGATGTGAAGTTTCGTTGCTTTCCCAACGAAGACAATTTAAGCACTGACCTTCGTCGTTAATGCATCAAAATATTTGACAAATTCACAATACTCTAAAGACACGTGGCTGCGCTCTAGTAGTAAGGAAATAAAATAATTTTTCGCCGATCTTGCACATAAAAGAGGGCATATTTAGATGTAGGTTGATGGACAACTCAAAATCCTTGATTTTCGAATTTCGCCACTATTGTTCTCACTAGGCGATATGCAGTTGCAACGCAAATAATAAATATTGGTCAATTATAACCTGAAGGAAGTTAATATGTTTATTTGACAGTATTTCCACCTGCCGGACTTAATAAATGACCTTATTTTGCATTTTCACTTTAATAATTTAATGCGCTTGATGAAGATGCAACGCAAATATTAAATATTGGTCAGTTATCACCTGCAGTAATAAGCTTATGTGAAAGTAGTTTCATTACATATGTATTCCCATCTGCCGAACTGAATAAATGACCTTATTTTGCATTTTCACTTTAATAATTTAATGTGCTTGCATGTTTTTTAAAGTACAGTTAATTATTTTACAGGTGAATTGGAAGCAAAAATACTTTCTCTGCAAAAATATTCAGCACGCATGGTTTAAACCAATCAATAAATAATCAAAAGTCACATAAGGCGTTGTTATCAAGAATATACTTTCTAACTTTATTGAATTTTTGGGAATTTTGTGGTGGAAGAATATGGTATAAATAACAGCATTCCTTATATTCAGATATTATACAGTTTTTTCAGATTAAACACAATGTCGCAAATCGGTCGCAAGAATATTAAAATCTGCAACGATGAATCATCCAATTCAAGTTTCATAGTTTTTGTAGGTGACCCATTAAGTGTCAAGCCCATTCTAAGTTCTGAGTTTTTTGGGCAAAGTAATGCCCAAGTGAAATACGAAAATATTTCGGAGAGTAAAATAGAAGATGGTTTAAGTAATGTTTCTGAGGAAGAAAATCGAATAAGTGATGTGGTGATGGAGCGGATTAGGGTTGAGGAAGAAGACAATCTTATGGATAACAGTGCTACAGAAATGGATAAATTGGATTGTGTAGGTGACGAGTGCAGTGAGCCAGAACAGAGTGATGGACAAAATATAAATGAACTTGAAAAGGATGAGAATGAAGCAACTAGTGATTCTTTTACCGAAAATAATTACAATTTAATAATGAAACCATTACTTAAAAAAGTTATAGAAATAAATAAAAAGTAAACACTAGCAAAACACAAGAAAAAAAATTTGGAATTAAAGGTAAAAAATAATAATTTGAAATTAATAGCAATAAATAAAAAATTAAATAAAATACAGTTAGAAAACGAAAAATTAAAACAAAATTTAAATAAAGTCAAAAATCATATAAAATCTTTAAAAAGATTAACCAATGTAGTGCACAATCATCGATTAGAATAAAATTGGTTAATCTTTTTAAAGATGGTGCTATTAATTTAGAATAAATTTTTCTTGCTTAGTTCCTTTTTATTTATTTTTATAAACTATACCTATATAAACTATATACACTTTGTACCGCTTATATTGGTTCCCAGATAAAAATTTCAATACTATTTGGATTTCAACTTGGGGAAGAACTTTTAAACAAAAATTCTACTGAAAGTTGAACTCTTTCCTTTTTAAAGAAAAAATATTCCGGACCTCAATCTTTGGGCAAAGTAATGCCCAAGTGAAATATGAAAATATTTCGGAGAGTGAAATAGAAGACAGTTTAAGTAATGTTGTGATTTTTAGATTTTTAGACAGATAAGTGATGTGATTTTTAGAATAGGAAAAGTTAAGCAAACCAATCCAGTAACTTATTTGTTGTAAGATTCACGAGAAGGTGTTGAGGAGGAAAGGCAACAAGGTATATGTAAAATGATTGGGAATGAATAGTTCTCATAATTCTTGGATTAACAAAACTAATGTATTATAATATTACAATAAAAACTGTTTTTTACAAAAAATGTTTTATTTTTGTTTTTTTTTACAAATTGTATTTATTTCTATAATTTATATAGTACAGGATTAATAATTTTAGCGGTTACATCTATCCTACGTTGGAATCTCATTCTGTCAGCAACTATGAATTCCCAGTATCTGGTTCTGCATGGACAATTGGCTCCAACATAGTGGATACGAACAGTTTCGTTAAATTTGACCATTGAATAATCCAGGGTATCTATAGAGTAACTCTAAAGCCATTCCATAAGTCACCTCATTTATACTTTTGATTGGCTCCATGACCTTAAGTCTGGATTCAATCGGGTTGTTGGAATCTACCCCAGCTTTAATATTTCTAGAGAATTGGCAAATTCTTCCTTCTTTAGGGTTTCTAAATGATAATTAAGAAGCGGTAGTATTTTTCATATCGATGCGATTGAATTAGCACCCAAAATGATTGGAGATTCTCCTTTGGTAATTTGTACAACTAACATGCATGGAAGATGCATGAATTCTAGCAGAAAATTTTCATCTTTGATTGGTTGTTGGTGATTTCTCGCCATAAAATTATCGATCGCATTTTATGGGATAAAAAGTTGATCCAATCGGTTTGACTGAATAATACACAATCATGTTTGTATCCACTGATAATAACACTTGGTTCAAAGTTGAATTCGTGGGCTAAACAGATGGACACATACTTGGTGTTTGATGGGTTTAAGTAAAACCGACGTTCACTTATAAACACGTTAGACATCAGCACTTCACCACTCATTGTTAAAGACTAAATAACACACACGCAACACAAGGCTTCTTATACCCCTTTACACGTGTTAACATATCTGGGGTGGCAGGTGTATGTAAATTTAAGAGCACATGGGGGACAGCTGTATTCAAGCTACGGGGAACAGGTGCACCAAACCGTTGTGGTCCGGTGCGCGAACAGGTACGCAAACAGGTGCGGAAACAGGTGATTGACAGGTGGCTTGCTCGTGCTCCGCTGCTCCTCCGCTATTTACCTTCTACTTTCCGAATTTTGAGCGGAAGCTAGCTTGTTGTCGGGATTGGTAGAAATCCAACTTTTTTTCTAGTCTTGTCGTAATTATTCGGGTAAACATTTTATAGATGTGGTTTAATAAGCTGATTAGTCTATAGTTTTCTAGGTACGCTTTGTCTTCTTTCTTGTATAGTAAAATTGTTACTGCGTTGCTCCATGTTTTCTGTATGCAACAATCTGTTGGACAAAGGTTAAACAAAATTTTTATTTGGTTAAGAAGGGTACGTCCGCCCATCTTTATAGCTTCTATTACGACTTCATCTTCTCTTGGTACTTTGCTGCTTTTCGTCGTTTTCATTGCATTTTAGATTTAGCTTAGTGTGATATCTGGTATGAGCTCTAAACCCTGGTTGATGATTTCGCGTAATGCGGCGGCTTTTAAGTTGCGTTTGGTCTTGTCTTTGACTTATATAGTTTCTGATAGAAATTTTCAGCTCTTTGTAGTACTTTTTCTCTATTTCTCAGGACTTTCAGACTTTTATTCTGTTCTATAATTTGGTGTTGGACTTTTTCTTTCTTAAATTTTCTTAAATCTTTCCTTATAGCTTTTGATACTTCTTTAATTATTTTTCGTAGTTTTTCTTCATCAATGCTTTAGATTCCTTTGATTTCTCTTCTAGTTTCCATTAGTTACTTTGTCTCAATGGTTATTTTTTGTCTTGGCGTTTTTTAGGCCAGCATTTTACTCAAACCTCTCGAATAACTTCTACGATATTTTCGTTTAGAGTATTTAAATTATTTATGCATTCATTTTGTTGTAGGATTTTATTGATATTGTATTGGTTTTTATTTAAATTCTTTGGGTCGTTCCATATCGAGCTGGCTTTCTTCTTATCTTATCTTATTATTTTGGATCTTTCTGTTAATATTTCTAATTTTAGTTTGGCTCTATGATCGCTGCCTGTGGTAAAGCTATTAAGCACTGTGACATTGTTGAGTATATGTTTTTTTCTCACTGATTATGTAGTTTATCTCGCTTCTGATCTTGCCGTCTGGGCTTTTTCACGTTCATCTTCTGTGGTTTTTTGTAGAGAAGAAACTATTCATTTGGTATAGATTTTGTTGTAATAGAAATTCTAGTAGTGTTTTTCCACGCTTGTTTCTGACTTTGGATCCAAATTTACTTAGTGCTGTTTCCTGGTTATCCTGCTTTAGATCGATCTTTTCGTTAAAGTCGCCGCATATAATCGTATAGTGTGTTGGTGTTTATTTTAGTGCTGTTGAGATATCATCGTAAAATTCTTCAAGCTGCTCATCCGGATGGTCCTGTTGGAGCATATACTAAATAATCTTTATTTTATACCTTTGCTTTAGCTTTACTATTAAATAGGCTACTCTTGAGAATTAGTTATAATTACTATGTTATCTGCAAGTTTTTGTGTATAAAGAAATCGACTCTGCCGATTGATTCGGTTTCACTACCTACACTGTAAAATATATGCTCTAATTTAAGTGTTGTTAGGTTTTCTCCATGTCGTCTTACTTCACTGACTCCAGTGATATCCCATTTTAGTTTTGACATCTTAATTTCCATTTCGGTGACTTACTTCAGATGATAATGTTCTGGCATTGTTGGTACAGATAAAGATATATATATTTATATATATATATATATATATATATATATATATATATATATAATATATATATATATATATATATATATATATATATATATATATATATATATATATATATATATATATATATATATATATATATATATATATATAGTGTTTCAAAACTAGGAAAAATAATTGGGGTTTGCTTAGTAAAAAATTTTTGTAACGCCATCCGTTTTCAAGATACAGGGCGTTGAAGAAAAAAAATTTTACGCATTTTTTACGATTTTGTCGAAACTACTGGCAACATTATAATGAAATTTTATACGAATATGTTTTGGAAGGTGATACATCCCATGAATTTGTTTTTATATCTGACTCTCATAGAGGGCGCTAGTTACACGGATCGTACTAAGTATTAGTCAATATAACTTTTTTAAGAGTATAATTAATAATCAAAATTTTTCTGTCTTGGTGCGCCAAGCAATAATTAGCTAATTAAATTTTTTGATTAATTAAAATTATTTAAATGATATGATTATGACTCTATCACAATTTTTAATTCTTTTATCTCAGGGTTAAATTCGTGCTTCAATATCTATGCTATTACATGTGAAAGGTAAGGTCCAGAGAATACCGGAATAATAAAAAACACATATGATCTAACACTATATATTGAAATAAAAATAATGAAATAATTCACACTCAAAAGTTTTCAATAAACAAATCTCATATAAGGATTCTCAAAATTTTGTTCTCCGTACGTGAACAATCAAAATTAATGGTACAAACTATTAATTGAAAACTCAAAATCCCAAACTATTCTAACTCTCCTAATCAAAATATTTATATCCTTTCTAAATTACGTGTAAAAATTGTGTTATCAATAAAAGAAAAAACTGCAGAAAACAAAAATATCTCTCTCTGATGATGAGTGGTCCAAATCCTTGTTCCTTGTAGACTGTATTATCTCCTCTCAACCGCTCCCTATGTAATCAGCAATCTTACAACAGATTGTTGCAAGTATATCGTCCTTAATGATCTCCTTCAAAAGCAACAATCATTCAAATTATGATAGCCTTTCTCCTCTAGATAAACTGAATCTCTCGTTGGCCCGAGTGAAAAATGACTCTTGGAATATCTTCTCTTTACGATAAACTGAATCTCTCGTTGGCCTGAACAGTGACTCTTGGAATATAAGTAGGAAAATATGACTTACAATATTTTGCTGCTTCAGCTTCTGTCAGATACACTAACTCCACAAAAACTCACTAACATTCAACACTACTGCTTGCTACTTCTTGGGAACCACCAGAGAACAATCCTTGCTCGTCTTACAGACTTGGAAAACCAACTGATTCTCCTTTCTCTCTCCTCAATCTCGCTAAACTTTTTCCTACATACTTATCCCACCTTTTTCAATCTCCGCCAATCAAAACTCGTCACAATTCCCCCATTTTTTCATTTCGATAACAAACAAATTTTTACCTATAATTATAAAATTTCCTAAAACTTATTTACAAATAATATTTTCTATAATTCTTAAAACTAACAAAAACCTCTTTCTAAAATCTCTTCTATTTGTCTCTAATCACTGCATTAATGTGGTTCAATTGTCTTTGGATTTCACTTAAAATTATGCGGGTCACTCAAGTATAACAAAGAAATAATTTATGCAAAGCTTACATTTTGTTTAGTACAGGTAATCCAAGAATTTAATAACTTTCCTTCTTAGAAATGTTTGTTGGATATTATCCTACTTATCTGAATTATTTTAATGTTTTTGAACTTTGAAATATTTTTAAACAAACCAATATTTTTCTCGATTTTACATATCATAACAAATCCCCGCCATTTGATCTGCCGAAAACTCTTTGTTAAATTTTAAAAATGACAAAAGTTTTCTAGGATCAAATTATTTCACTATGTTATTAAAATCTACTTATGATACTGATAAACGTCGTGAATGTTAAAAATACCCCGTATATTGCCTGTCTTTATACGGGATTGGATATATTTTCGTTTTAAATTTTTCCAAGTATTTTCCCTTAAAAGAAAGTTCATAATTTTTAGCCACTCGGTTTACTTCATTAACAAGATCTCCATGGTTTCCTAAAATCTTCTCTATTTTCTTTCCCATGTTTTCTCCACAATTTATTTTTCTTTCATCCTCCTTTTGTTCACATGTGTTCACTGTCCATAATACTTCTTCACAAAATTCTGGATTCTCGTCAATCAGTGCCATTTTTTTTTCTGTTTTCTTTTTATCCTCTAATTCCCTTTGGTATTCCGAGCACCATGTTTCTATTCCTTTCATTTCTCTGAAGATACTTTCTTTTTCTTCCTGCTTCCATTCTGTTTTATCGTCGGTTGCCAACAATTCTTCTGTACCTTCTATTTCCTGTTTTTCTCTGGTCTCCATCTTATTTTCCTGCTTTCTTTTCGAACTCTTCTTCTTTTTCTTCCTTCTCTTTTTCTCTTCTGTTAGATCTTGTTCTTGTACTTTCGGTTTATCCTCTACAGTCATATCGATTTCTTTGCGTTTTTCCTGTGCATTGATCCTTCAAGAATTTGTTTTCCTATCTGTTTGCTTTTCTTCTCCTGTGTTGTCTGGTTCTGCTCTGATTTCCAGTTTATTTTCCGAAAAATTTATGGTGATATCTTTTTTCCTCAATTCATCAATTCCCGCTATCATATCATGATTTAAATCTTCAATCACCACACATTTCATAATATGGAATTTGTTTCCCACTCTTATCTTTACTCCCAAACCTTCGTTTACTGTCGTTAAATTTTTATTGTTTGCACCCACTAAATCAACCCTAGGAATCTTATACACAAATCTGTCCAAATTTAATTCTTTAACTAGTTTTTTATTGATTAGCGATATCTCCGAGCCAGAATCAATCACAATTTTAATCGCTTTATGTTTTATAAATGCATCTAAAAATATTAGATTAGAATTAGAAATTTGTCTTTCGTTTCCTATTGCTACATGATTCATCTCCCTTCTATTTTGTTGTTGGAAGCTCTGGTTATTTATATCGTCCCTTTGTTCGTTAGTATTCCTATTCGGAGGATTTTGTGCATCTCTATTCCTGTTGTGATTTTTATATGTTCTATGTTGTGTGTCATTCCTGTTATCGTAATTTTGTTGTCTATTGTAATTATTGTAATTTCTCGGCCTATATTCGTTTGTTGATCTGGGATGTCGGTTTCTCTGGTCATAATTTGATGAATACCTTCTTTCCGGTCCATTATATTGGTCATGTTGTCTTCTATTTCTCATTTCTTTTCTTTTCGCTTCTTTTAATTGAAGGAATTGGCACAAACTATCAATATCTTGATAGTTTCTCAAAATCACGTGATCTTCCAACGTTTCCTCAAAATGTCTGCTGATCATTTCTACCAGCTGTTCGGTAGAATATTTGTATTCTAGATATTTTGAATTGTTATATATCTGCAAAGCATATCTTTCTTCAGATATTCCCATTTTTTCGTGATATTTTCCATTCTGTAGCTCTTGGTTGATTTCTCTCTGTTTATTTTTCCCCCAGAAATAGTTGAGAAATTTATTTTCAAAATCTGTCCAATTTTCAAACTCATCTTCCTTGCTTTCATACCATAACGCTGCTCCTTCTTTCAAATGGTTTCTAATTGTTTCTTTGCAATCGTCAAAATATCTAATATGTTGTAATTTGGTTTTCAAATTTTTCACAAACGGTACTGGGTGTGTTTTCCGAATATCCCCGCCAAATTGTATTTTCACCTCGCTTGTTCCATGGATGATAACTTCTTTTCTCTCTACCCCTCTTAGTTCAATTTCTGCCATTTGTTTTCCATTTTGCTTTAATCTTCTTTCTACTTCCTTCCTGTCTTCTTGTAGCGCCATTTCAAATTTTTCTTCTAACTGTTCTAATTCCTTTTTCTGGACCGTCTTACTATCTTTCATTACATTTTCAAGTTTGCTTTCTAATTCCTCCAAATTATCTTTAATTCTCATTTCTTGTTCTTTCATATCATTTTTATTTTCATTAATCTCTTCTATTTGTTGTATTAGTTCTTTCTTTATCCCCTCAACACATCCTCTAATTTCCTGTTCATAGTTTTCCAGACGCTGCTCTATATTGCTCATTGTTTGTTTTGTTTCCCGTTGGTTTTCTTCCATTTTTAGTGATGGTTCTTGTTGATTTCTATCCATTTTATCCATTTTCTTTGATGTTTCATTTTGGTTTTTCTCTATTGTTTGTTTTGTTTCATCCATTTTTTGTGACTGGAGTTGCATTAGTTGTAATATTTTATCTATTCCTGATAGTTCTTTTCTCTCCTCAACTATTGTCACATTTCCTTCATTATCCGATACTTCTTCCAAAATTGTTTCATCTTCTCTGTTATCCTCCTTCCTTTCCTGCATTTTACTTTGTCTCCTTGTGACAGACATGTTGTTACTTTTTGTTATTGTTTTTGTCCCCGCCAAATGTGAAATTTTACAACACTCTATATGTTTCAGAACACGACAATATTTCTCCCCAAATGTATTAAATTTTCACGACAAATATCAAATATGCAATCAGTAAAATTCAAATAATTCAAAATAAATATCAAATGTACGATTGGTAAAGAAAATAAAATCAAATAATTCAATAGCAGTAAATATCCACTAACTACGATCAATCAATAAATCAAATTTATATTCCCTGGAAAAATTGTCAAAATACTTTCAAATTCAAATTCCCTCAATGTTATATGTTTTTATCTCTGGATCACCTGTACTTATTCCAGATCTCTTTCCCTTCCTTCAAATGTAAAGCTGCGATATTTTCAAGCCCCACGTTTTGGAAGCCAGTTATTGTGATATTTAAAGTCTTGGTGCGCCAAGCAATAGTTAGCTAATTAATTTTTTTGATTAATTAAAATTATTTAAATGATATGATTATGACTCTATCACAATTTTTAATTCTTTTATCTCAGGGTTAAATTCGTGCTTCAATATCTATGCTATTACATGTGAAAGGTAAGGTCCAGAGAATACCGGAATAATAAAAAACACATATGATCTAACACTATATATTGAAATAAAAATAATGAAATAATTCACACTCAAAAGTTTTCAATAAACAAATCTCATATAAGGATTCTCAAAATTTTGTTCTCCGTACGTGAACAATCAAAATTAATGGTACAAACTATTAATTGAAAACTCAAAATCCCAAACTATTCTAACTCTCCTAATCAAAATATTTATATCCTTTCTAAATTACGTGTAAAAATTGTGTTATCAATAAAAGAAAAAACTGCAGAAAACAAAAATATCTCTCTCTGATGATGAGTGGTCCAAATCCTTGTTCCTTGTAGACTGTATTATCTCCTCTCAACCGCTCCCTATGTAATCAGCAATCTTACAACAGATTGTTGCAAGTATATCGTCCTTAATGATCTCCTTCAAAAGCAACAATCATTCAAATTATGATAGCCTTTCTCCTCTAGATAAACTGAATCTCTCGTTGGCCCGAGTGAAAAATGACTCTTGGAATATCTTCTCTTTACGATAAACTGAATCTCTCGTTGGCCTGAACAGTGACTCTTGGAATATAAGTAGGAAAATATGACTTACAATATTTTGCTGCTTCAGCTTCTGTCAGATACACTAACTCCACAAAAACTCACTAACATTCAACACTACTGCTTGCTACTTCTTGGGAACCACCAGAGAACAATCCTTGCTCGTCTTACAGACTTGGAAAACCAACTGATTCTCCTTTCTCTCTCCTCAATCTCGCTAAACTTTTTCCTACATACTTATCCCACCTTTTTCAATCTCCGCCAATCAAAACTCGTCACAATTCCCCCATTTTTTCATTTCGATAACAAACAAATTTTTACCTATAATTATAAAATTTCCTAAAACTTATTTACAAATAATATTTTCTATAATTCTTAAAACTAACAAAAACCTCTTTCTAAAATCTCTTCTATTTGTCTCTAATCACTGCATTAATGTGGTTCAATTGTCTTTGGATTTCACTTAAAATTATGCGGGTCACTCAAGTATAACAAAGAAATAATTTATGCAAAGCTTACATTTTGTTTAGTACAGGTAATCCAAGAATTTAATAACTTTCCTTCTTAGAAATGTTTGTTGGATATTATCCTACTTATCTGAATTATTTTAATGTTTTTGAACTTTGAAATATTTTTAAACAAACCAATATTTTTCTCGATTTTACATATCATAACAATATATATATATATATATATATATATATATATATATATATATATATATATATACATATATATATATATATACATATATACATATATATATATATATATATATATATATATATATATATATATATATATATATATATATATATATATATATATATATATATCGCATAATTTTGGACAAAAATAAAAAAAATAGGTTTATCTAAAGAACTAGATTATAAAAATCATTTTAAAAACAAATTTAAACGACTAGACGATCGACGCTTCGAAGTTAGTCTAGTCTTGGATAAGAAAAAATATGATTATCCAGAACTCTCTGAACAGATACCTACTATGAGTATTTGCAATTTTTCCAGTACAACTTTCTAATTTGTAGCTACTTAGGTCGGCCTTATAATTATTTGCAGTAATTGGAGAATGCACACATTTTATTACGTTTCTTACCAAAGGAAATTAAAAATGTTAAATAAAGTTACTTTTAAATCAAACCTTATAGTTTTAAACCTATATTTACCATATACAATTATTCAACCATGCTTCGCTAGTAACGTCATAAGTCAATACTTTACGAAACTTAAACGGTAATAAAGGCGTTAAATAACTAAGTTTGTAAGGTAGTTTAGAGCACGAACTGCAGTTAGTTAAAGTTGAATAAAGGGATACCTACATCGTTAAATGGAATATTTAAGACCCTTTTTAATCAACTGACTTTGTTAAAATGTGTGAATGGGAGTAATAAAATTAGTTGAAAGCTTTACATGGAGAAAAGTTCACTAAATAAAAACGTAACATAATATAATAATACAGTAGAGAGCACTAATGTAACCCTATGTATATCAAATAAAAGTATATCCAAAAGCAAGTAAGCAATAAGTTCCCTAAAAAAATTCGATTTAACCCTGCGTTGGTGTGGTGCCTGAAACTTACGTGCCTGGTGTGGTGGGGTGTGACATACCCCATAGCAGAATACGTCTTGGAAAACTCAATATTTGAGTATCTGCATTAAAAGTATATACATTTCATTTTGAACATTTGAAATAGTGTGTACTATAAAAAAATTTAAAAAGTATCAGCTCAAACAATTTATTGCACAGTTCAAAAATAGCAGAAATAGCAGCTTAAAACCATTACATTTTTCAGAAATGAAAAAAAACTAAAGACTTCTAAAAACACATTTTTCTTTATTTACTTATAAATTAATAAACATTATAAAGAAAAATATGGACATCAACACAATTAACAACATCATTTACTGACTTTCCTCGTTGATGCAAGTATCACATTTGAAACATGCATGTTCTAAACAAACAAAATGCCTGCAATCATAACACGCGTAGCGACTTTTTCTGTCTCTTGTTCTGGGGCACACCACACATCTACCTTGTACTTTCTGACGTTTAGGCAACGGTTCATCACAATCTGCAGTCTTATAGCCCGGTGTCTCACGCAGTTTTCTCGGCAACCGAGGATTGTGTTGCCTTTCTTCCATATAATCTGCTATGAGTGACAAACTAAGAGATTTCAAATATTTTCGACGCTTCAGTGTATAGTTATTATTGTTGATCTTATAGATTACTTGGAAGTTAATTCAACACATATTCAAGAGCGCATAGAACACCGTCAACGGCCACCTTCTGCTGTTACGGGAAACTTCGTATGTACCTGATAACTGGTCAACGGTGTCAACCCCTCAGTAACATTGTAGAATGTGATTATTTCTGGCTTCCTAGCGTTTCCCGTAGATTCGTCTATTGTGTCATCATGGTATAGTGTTGATAACAAAAAAACATTTTTGTTTTTCTTTGGGATATAGGATACTAAGGTTGTATTTTTTTGGAAACCAAAAAGTGTAGAATACTGTTCTCGATTCTTTGTATTGACCATTGTGGAAGGAATTTGCTTCTTATTCTTTCGGACAGTACCCACAGATGTTAACTGGTGTTCTTCAAGAAGTTGTTGCATTAATGGATAATTAGTGAACCAATTATCGAATGTGATATTTCGTTTGCTGCCAGACACTGGTGAAATCAATCTTAAAACTACATCTGTAGGCTTTGTACTCAGTTTGAAAGGACCATCCGGTTGAGAACCACAATAAATTTCCAAGTTTGTAGTATAATAACATCTTGAATCGACTAAAGCAAAGATTTTGATTCCATAACGAGCCGGTTTATTCGGAATGTATTGCCGAAAAGGGCACCTGCCACGAAATGCCTCCAATTTTTCATCAATACTGAGATACATGCCAGGTGTATAGGCAGACTGAAAATTGTCAACTACTCTTTCGAAAACACTTCTAATTGGGGCTAATTTATCGATTTTGATTCTATCTACGCGCGTAGCTCCATTGTCAAACCGGAAGCACCTTAGCAGAAATTGAAAGCGTTTTAGAGACATAGTTTTCTTGAATATTGGCATTTCTGTGCCGTCGTTTGCCCAGAAATCTTCAAGGTTTCGCCGAGACGATCGATGAATTCCTGCCAAATAAAGTAATCCAACGACAGCCTTGATTTCTTGCTCGGAGGTCTCTTTTACTATGTATTGGTGCCCATCGTTGTAACGTTCACTTACTGAATTGATTTTCTCATTAGTATGTTTTACAATATCAGCAATGAGTGTGTCATCCATGAAAAGCTTCCAACAATAAATTGCAGTTTTAGCTTCTTTAGCGTGTCATTTCACGCCAGGCAATTGAGAAATTATATTTTCGGCTCTAGTGCGAACCGATCGTACTTCTACCTTCTTAGCCCATTTAGTCACTTTATCTCTGCCCAAATAATATCTACCTAATGTACTCGCATCATCTTCATTCTCTTGTTCACTTTTATCTTCGTCGCCATCTTGTTCTGTGTCTGTGGCATGAGAACTTTCACTAACATTGTCGAACTGCACTTCGTCTTCGGAATCAGGAATAGCCCCATCTTCATCGCTTTGTACCTCTTCCCAGAATCTTAGCAATCTCGCTTGCTCTTGTTCATAAGTACACATATTTATAACAAATTTTGAGTACAACAACCAGAGTAAAAAGTAAAAAACCACGTGAAATTCGGAAAAAATGTCCAGCATCAACAATGATAAACTGACTGACGGCAGAGGTGTGGTGGGGTGTGATATACCCTTGCGGCATATTATGACATCTATATAAATCAGTATTGAAGAAATTATGAAAATAACAATGCTACTCGATAGAATGATATTTTAGTAACAGCTACTGAACAATAGAGGGCGGTAAGGTGCTGTTTTTGAGAGAAATTTCGTTTTTTGCATGCGTGGGGTGTATCATACCCCACCACACCAACGCAGGGTTAACAAGTGTTACAATATCCGGATTGTGTTTTATAGTTCTGCTACGTGATTATTTTAAGGCTACGTGTACGTGTTTTAAGATTTTTCTTTTAAAACTAATTTGCTGACTTTATCTTTAGTAATTATACAAGGTTCAGATTCAGATGTTGAGTCATATAAGGTTTTTTGAAATTTGGCATTTTCGACATTCTTGTTATTTTTTGGGCTTAGTTGATTATTCAACCATGGTAGTTTTTATTAGCGACAGATATTCGTCTCTGTAATTACTAGCTAACTTTGTTATCTGCCCAATGGTGATTACTACAGTACTATCTACACGGATGCCTCCAAATCAGAAGACGGTATAGCATGTGTTTTTTACATCCTCATGGAGAAGGTATAAAAAATGTTTAAATTAAAAGCAAATATTTCCATATTCAGTTCGAAACCAATTGCCATATATCAAGCCCTACTTTATTATTGTTTCAGATTCCATGTCAGTTCTTACAGCCATTAACCAACCTTTTTTTCCAACCACATACTCCAATCCCTACATAATATTAATTAAGAAATGAATGAAACACTTTAAAGAAAATAAAAAAATGTGATATTTATATGGGCCAAAGCACACAGTGGAATTAAACATAATGAACATGTGGACCAATTGTCCAAATTAAGTATTCATTCAGTGGATACCACAGAATATCTACCCAGTATTTCTGATTTGGTTGCTACACGCAAGGCAGTCTTGAAATATAAATGGAGTGCTCTATAGTCTGAGTTTTGTTTTACCAACCCAAATAGATACACTTCTTTACACACAACTGTCCCTGTTTCACATTGGCATAGAACTTATAATGTCCCTAGGCGTTATATAATAACTATATCTAGGCTAAAATTTGAATATGCTTGTTTTCCTGCTCATCTTGCAAGAATTCATGTGATTGAGAGTAAAAACTGTGTGGAATGTGGAGTAGAAGGCGATCTAGATCATGTAACTTTTGGTTGTGCCAAATATAATTTAGAATCCACCTTATTATATACCTAATAATATAGTTCATATTACTGGTAAATCTCCGTTTAACACTTTTTCTGCCCTAGCGACTCAAAATAGATTACTTTACGATTGCAAAATCGATTTTTTGACCAGATGTAATATTTTTCTTTAGTTAAAAAAAATTTTTTTTTTTGTTTTTACTTTTTTCTTGTGTTTTCTCTCCATTATTTGTTTAATACTATTTACCATGGCCTGGTTTTTCAGTGTATGTTATATAGGTATTATAATGTCCTGATGGGCCCCTGGACGCGAAGCGAGTGACCCATGTTTATTGTATGTGTTTATGGATATATATATATATATATATATATATATATATATATATATATATATATATATATATATTCTCTTCTTGTTGTACTCATTGTTGTTGTTGTATTCATTAATTGTTGTACTGATTTCCCAAGTTTAAAATTATCTATTTTAGTCTGTTCGATTGCAAATAATTCAAAAACTTTTTACTGCGCCTAATGAGATTAAAAGATCATGTAACTGGGTGCCGAAGCCATATAAAAAAAAACTTTGTTAACTGTATACCTCTTAAAAGAGGTATACAGTTTGTTGTCTTTTTAAAAGAGAGGATGCCAGGGTGGAAAATTTGAGAGAAAAGAGTATGCTGTTTTTGAATTAAAATTTTGGAAATGTTGTTTAGTGATAATTGTTGTCCCCTTATATTTAGTGGCTCTTTAGCTAGAACTTGTAGACTACTAGTAAGACTAGTCCTAAATGCACCAAGTGCCAATCTCAAAGTTGTAGATTGAATATTCTTAAGCTTTTTTAATGGAGTTTTGCTTGCGGCGCTATAAAAAATACAACCGTTATCTAGTTTACTCCTAATGAGTGATAAACATAAGTTTATTAATATTTTAGTATCTGCGACCCAAACTGTATTAAATAAAATTTTGTAAATAAATAATAATAAATAATCTGGTAAAAGTTAAACTTGGAAAATTAATTTCTTCTGATTGTTTTAATGATAAATTATTTAAAATGAGGTAAGTTGAATATCGAGATTTAGTTTTATTAAAAAATATGTATTGTTTTTTTTCTGTAGAGATAATAAACCCAGGTTTAACTAAATTTTGTAAAATTTTAACTACCGATTCTATATTGTTTGATTTAGTATAAACGACATTGTCGTCTGCATAAATACTGGCTTTAATACGTGTTCTAATTTCATGAATAGTAATATTAATAGCAATTAAGAATATTATTGGACTTATTATGGAACCTCGAGGGATTGATTCCATTATCTAATGTTCTTGTTAAGCTTTTAAGGGCATTTATCCTTATTTCTATTGATCGATTATTTAAAAAATTGTTTATGCTAGTATCTTACCTTGAATCCCGTTATCCCTTAAATTTTTCAAAATAAAGTGTCTCCAAGTTCTATGAAAAGCTTGACTTATATAAAAAAATATTGCAATAGATTTGATTGTTTGCAAAAGCTTCATTAATTAAGGAATGTAGAGTAACATGGTTATCTGACGTCAATCTGCTTCTTCGAAAACCACTATGATAAGGGAGGAGATTATTATTTTCCAAGTGCCATATTAGGCGAAGGTTGAAAATGTCTTTCAAGATTTTATATACTACAAGTAAGAGAGATGGGGAGATGGGATATACTACAAGTAAGAAGTGTCACAATGATATACTACGACTATTTGAATTTCCTGGCAAGTGGTGATTTTAATGAGGGTGGAAATTATTTACTAAAAAATTAAAACCAATATCACTAGTCCAATTTTAAAGTGGAGGGTGAGTATAACCTAAATTCAAATTTCCATGCAAATCACTGGAAACAAGGTATTCAATGACATTGTTTTAATTGTAACTAATTTAGGGGTTAAACTATAATAAAATTATAAATTATGTTTTTTAATCTTAATTGATATTTATTCAGTTTAATAAAAGATGATTTAAACCAATTAACCGCTTTAATTTACAATTATCAAATTTTTTTCTAATAAGTGTAGCTTTTTCTCCTAAAAAATAAGAAGCAACCAACCGCAAAAGCCCAAAGGTAAAATGGAGGGTAAGTAGAACGTAAATCCAAATTGTCATGGAATTTGATGATGTCACGTAAAATTACAGGGTATCGCCGTATTTCACGTTTATTTACTGAAATAATAGTCGATATTATAACAACAATGATAAATTAAACACTGATTGCAAAAACTTCAATTTTTAGATAATATGAATAAAAATGTGTCGTCAAAAAATTTACAGGTTCAGCATCACAAGCAAAGTAACTTTCTTCTCCAACAAATATCTAGCTAACGAAATGCTGATCGAAAAATTATCGGTTGTTATGTTTCTTTCCGTCATTTCTATGGACTTTATTATCATGTCAAAGCCCGTCCGTACTTAGCAGGTTTGTTGGGTATATATTATATTCAGCTACACCTACCTCTCAAGGGATGGAGAATTTTATTAATTGTTGTGTTCTATGAAAAATTGTATGAGTTTTGCCGAATTTTTTATAAAAAAAAATTAATGGGAAAATCCCAGTAGTTGGCTGTATACCATCGTTTAAAAAAACATACAGAGGTTAAAACACTTCACCATTGTATTTAGGTATATAAAATAACCATGTAGTTAAAACTTGTTAAAACTTTTACAAGTGGCGTCAAATTTTTTTTTTATTTTTATTTTTTTTACAGTAGCAGCATAACAGATGCTGCTACTGTAAATTTTGACGACACTTGTAAAAGTTTTAATAAGTTTTAACTACATGTTTATTTTATATACCTAAATACAATGGTGAAGTGTTTTAACTTCTGTATGTTAATTTTTTATAAATTTGTTAAAAAACGATCCAATGGCCGACAGCTTGTCTATTTGATATCTATCGTCCCTTGTGCCCTTATCATCAAATCGTCAACTGTGTGTGATTGCAATGCTTTATTCCATTAAATAGAGGAGTCCGAAGAAATACAACAGCTTACTCCTATCTACATTGATGCAATCTCTATATTTCAAATATTTCGTTTTGTTTCTATGTTTGTTTATATATAAATTGGTAAAAATTAGGATTTTATCAACGATACCAATACTGATAATAGTAAAAAACGCATCAATTTCTGTTTTTATGTGTCGTGCAGTTCCTTTCGATCCCAGTGGTACTCTTTTTATGTTTTGCGGCTTTGTTTTAGACCTGGAAAAAGAAGTTTTGTACCACTAACTTGTTTTATCTTTGCCAATAAATGCATCTTTAACATCTTCGTAAAACACGCCCTCCTCATCTGACATACTTTGCTCTGAACATGTATCATCTTGGTTGTCTTTAATTTGTTGCTTATTCAAATCACTATATTTTTTATGAATTAATTGCTTACCAATGAAATTTTAATTTTTTTAAATATATAGTCATGAAATATATTACTTATTTCAAAAAAGTGTTGAGCAACTTTCACCACTGGGCACCTTACAGCAATTGACAGCCTCGATTCAGAACAAAGTACGATAGCTTACTTATTGCATTTGAATTTCACGAGGCGATGATAGGTACTGACTAAGGATTAACCGACAAGAGAATTTTAAAATGATCACGTACATACCATATTCCGGTAATCCACAAAACATTGAGTTTACACAGCACATTACAGGAAAAACTGAAAAGAAAAATAGAACTAGGAACAAAAAAATAAAATAATAGTCAAAGGATCGTAAAACACGTAGCATGTGGATTAGGAGCTAAAATCAGTGAATTATGACAAAGAATACTTAATTTTGCTCTTAACCTAAGATAATCCACATTATGGCCAGAATTCGCATTTTTCTCTCTACTACTGATACTAATAAAGTAAAACTAATAAAGCAGTACCATTACGTAGGTTATGTATGTGACCTAAAATTATCTAGATATTCATAACGAAGTCAAATTAATACCAAATTAATTAAATATACTGGTAAATTCTGCTACCTGTTTAATAAATAAATATGCTTACAGAAATACAAAATTCTTCATATAGAGACAGAACATACTTTATACGGAAAGTATAAAGGCAATATTTTTATAAATACTGCGTACTAAAATAATAATCTAAGTACTTATACAAGAGCAACAAAACGGATTCCGAAAAGCTCATGCAGTTATAATATATTCTTAATCAAACAACTCTCTCAGAAAATCAGTGACTTTAACATGAAACTCAAACAGCGTTCGTTGACTTAAAAAAAGGTGTTGACTAACTAAACTGAACGTCACATTTAAAATGAAGAACGAGTTCAGCCACATTCTACAACTTACAAAAGCAATAAGGAGCTTATCGTCTATGCTTCGCCTAGCTCAGTATCATAAGTGTGAATTTGTCTTGTCTTAAACTAAGAATTAAACCATGAACCCTTAGCTGATAGCAAATAAAACAATTACTTAACTAATCATATTTAGTAAAAATAAGAAACAATCAACCCTGCCGATGCTTTAAAATAAGTAAATTTGGCGATACTTATGACATCGATGGGTGATTGTGTGGCCTCCCAATTAGGTGGTTATGCCC
This sequence comes from Diabrotica undecimpunctata, assembly GCF_040954645.1. Lineage (NCBI taxonomy): Eukaryota > Metazoa > Arthropoda > Insecta > Coleoptera > Chrysomelidae > Diabrotica > Diabrotica undecimpunctata. The sequence goes on along the minus strand of NC_092807.1, from coordinate 86,444,844 downwards.
TTCTTACAGTTGCAGTTTTGTCCTCCAGAGCATGTTATTCCATATATTTCTGTGGCCTCTCAATTAGGTGGTTAGGTCCTCCAATAAAGTCAATAAATTCTCCAATAATACAGCCAATAACATCTTGAATACAGCCAATTTTAATCATTTTCTGCTAAACAAACTTTACATAAATTTACTTCAAACTACATGTACATTACCGCTGTTGGCATTCAAGTGTCCTGATTTGGTAATATTGCAATGCCAGTATTTTTCAATTCCAAAGTTTCTATCCCTACGACTACTTCTGCTTCTTTATTTTCTGTATAGTTTTTATAATTTTTGATTTTTATATATTAGTTGGTATATTAGTTTGTTATATATATATATTTAATAATAAAAAATCTGTAAAAACGTAAAATGTAAAGTTTTCATCTTAATTTTTACGAAACAAAATACGCCTGGTATACACAACCTTATATCGACATAAAAACTGTAATTCTTTTTCTTTTTCTTCTTGATGTGCCTATCCGTTACGAATGTTGGCGATCATTATGGCAATCTGCATTTTATCTGCAGTAGCGCGGAAAAGCTGCTTATTGAACCAGATTCTAAGCTTCTTTTACCAAGATGTTCTTCTCCTTCCTGGACCGCGTTTTCCAAATATTTTTCCTTGCAGGATGGCTTGCAGGAGAGCATGCATGGATTCATTTCGCATTATATTTTCGAAGAATTGTAACTTTCGAGATTTGATGGTGCTCAGTACCTCTCGGTTCTTATTTATTCTTCTTAGGACCTCCTTATTTGTAAATCGGTCCATCCACGGGATCTTAAGTATTCTCCGATATAGCCACATCTCAAAAAAATGCTTTCAGTTTTCTGCACATATCTTCGTTCAAGGTCCACGATTTAATACCATAAAAAAAAAAAGACGTAGCATCGTAGCATTCTTACTTTTGTATGAAGAGAGAGGTGTGACTCTTGAAGAAGGCCCCCATTCGATTGAAGGTGGTAGCTTTTTCGATGCGTGCTCTAATCTCCTGGTTGTTGGTCCATTCTTCATTTATTATGGTGTCGAGGCAGTTGTAGTGCGTCACTCTTTCTACAAAGGATTGATTAACGTAGAGTTGACCTTCTGTTAAAGTTTTCTTGCTAATTATCATAAGCTTTGTCTTCTTAACGTTTATATTAAGTCCATATTGTTAACTGTAATACGTGATTTTGTTCATAAGAACTTGTAGGTCTTCTAAGTTGTCAGCAAATACTATGGTGTGATCTGCATATCTGATGTTGTTTAGACGGTAACCATTTAGTAGAATACCTTTTTTAAAAGCTGTAATATTTTCTACAAAATAAAATAATAATATACGCAATCATCTATTTAAAAAAATGAGAAAATATTGTATTTGAACATAGTGATCAAACTGTATTTTTTATGACTACATGTCAAAAATATTAAATTATTTATTAAAATGGCACTATACCAGCAAAAGTATCACTTACGTATTTATTGCTTTCGAAAACTAATCAACATAGTTTTAAATCTTACCACTTTTCTCAAGAAAAGTTAAATATTTCGAAAATTAACTTTAGACCTATAAAACATTGTACAAACACTTCATATTTAAAAAAATATTTCAAAATTCTTTAACATTATAGGCTGTTCCATTAAAAAAAAAGATAACTTTGTTTTATTTCGCTGTCCTGAATGATCCTGTATAATTAAAAATAATTTTAAATTTTAGACGTCTTCCTTTCGGTTTCATGTCAAGATCCTTGTGTCTGTTTATGTCACCCCTCTTTCTTCCAATAACTTTCCGATTACTAAATCCCGTGTCTGTCTTTGTCTTTCTCTTTTTTGTTTTTTAATATTTTTTCTTCACTGACTGGTACGATATATTTCTTCCGATGTAAATGACCCCACCAACTCAGTTGTCTCTGTTCTATAAACTTCAATGTGGATTGTATTTTCAGTTCGTTACTTATATAGGTGTTTCTTATTTTATTTATTATAGTAACGCCGTTATATATTTTTAAAAACTTCATCTCGGTAGCCTACATCTTGCTATTATGCCGTTCCGTTAGTACCCATGATTCGCTTTCAAAAGTCGGAGTAGGTATATAAACTGCTTAGAAAACTTTCATTTTTATATTTCGTGATATTATTTTTCTGCATATAAATTTTTTGTTTATTGTATGATACGTTGGTGCGTTTTCTCTACTCTAATATTGATTTCTACTACTAGAGATCCTGTTTTTTTTTATTATTACTCCTAATTATGTAAAAGTTTTAACTTGTTCTATTTCTGTTTCTTCAATTTTCATTTTAAGTTCTTCGCTTGTTTCTACTATCTGCATAACTTGTATTTGTACTTATTTTCATATTTCAGAATTATTCTGAAGTCCTTTTTCAGTTTTCACAATTAACACCAAATCGTCAGCAAATACTCCTTCTGAGATTTCTACTCTTTGCAGATTTCTATACCCTACGTTTTTTGATTCTTGTTATGCATGTCTTAATAAATTAGTTTATAAATATTGTAAATAGTGTTGGGCTAAGTGCTCCTCCATGTCTTGACCCTCCATTTATTTTAAGCGTATCTTGTATCGGATTATTATTACTAATTACGGCATTTTTGTTTTTATTGTATACTTTTTGTATCATACTTGGTAATTTCATTCCTTTTTCTCTTAGTATTTTAAATCGTATCTGTCTTGGTACGCTTTTTGTGTTATCTGTTTTAAATTAAATATATAATATACACATCATATACACTGTACACACCCATCACTTCTAAAACCGCTTTGTGCTTTAATGCGCGAATACCACGTACATAACGCACACCTTGCAAGAATTAGTATATTTATATGAGCTATTCCTAAAAGATAATACATATTGACTTTTAATTTTATCAATAATTATTCCCACCCAGAGATTGATTGTATGGTGATGTTGAGTATGACCTTCAGTCATCCAGTGAAGATTTTTGAACCATTCAGGTAAAATTTAACCTCATCAGAAATCATAATTTGTTTAATTAAACTTGTATTGGGTTACATAAATCCTGCAAAATGATACAAAATTGCATATGGCTATCGGGATTATCTTTGTTAAGTTCTTGATGTAACTGATTCATGTACGGATACTATTTTTGTCTTTCAGAGCACGTAATACCTACCGTTGACATATGTCTGCGTCCATTGCAGTTTGATGTAAAGTGTTATGAGGATTATCTTTAACACCTAATACAATATCAAATTTCATATTTTTGGATACCTTAAGACGTCCGGCTTTTTAAATATTTTTAACATGGCCAGTTTCTCTAATTTTTTTTTTCAATAGGCCTGTTGATCGGCTAATAGGTATGATTAGATACTTTACATTAAACAAATATTATAGAATAAAATCGTCGACAGCAACGATAAAAAGTAATGTAGATTTACTGAAACCAAAGAGCAGCTACTAAGGTAAATGGTGAATTCTCTAAAGAAACAGAAATCCAACGAGGAGTTGGACAAGGTTCGTAATATTTCCAGGGTACTATCTAATTTGTACTCAAAGTATATTTTCAAGAAAGCTTTAATCACAAGTACGGGTATTACTATTCGAGTATATAATTTTTTCTGTACATCGAAATTAAATTAATGATATAAGATAGGCCGACAATACATTTTTAATTGCTAGCCATCTAAAAGACCAACAAGACTTGTAAGGACACATGTAGTAGCAAATACCACGTAATAAGCATGAACATAAAAAATATTAATATATCACTGCTATTAAAACCAGTGTTGGTGTACATGTAATGAGACAATAATATTAACGATTATAAATCATAGAACGAATAAATAATTATTAATATCTAGAAAAAACTATAGATTCGAAAGAGAATCAAACCAGAGATTAACAAGCGCATCCAAATGGCAAAATTTACATTTATTAAAATTAGATAATTACGTATTAACAGGAATCTTGATTTAGAACTGAAAATACGAAAAAGCCGGTGCTATGTCTTCTCTATAATATTATATGAAAGTGAAGCTTGAACTTTGAAAATATCTAACAGTAAAAGATTGGAAACTTTTGAAATGTGGGCTTATAGAAGCTCAAGCAAGCAAGCAATTTAATTAAACCCAGCCTGTGAGAAATGTTCACCCCTAAGAATTACGTTCGGGTGTAACAATTCATTGGAGCGAGGTGTATTAACTCGAGTAAAAACAGGAGTCACTCCACCGCGCTCGAATGCTCCAGACCATCCCTTTCCCCCCTATAGCACTCTGATGCGCGATAGGGGCACAACTATCAGCCAAATGCTCTTCATGTGGAGATCCTGGGTAATAGAACCCCAACATGGTTTCCTAACCGAATTCAAAACTCAGGACAGCGCATTGTCGCTATATTCCTGTTATCTTAATGTGGCTTATCCGCGAACTAAAATTGCTTACTTGGGCCTCAAGTCTCCGCTCTGAGCTAGGCTCAGTTCGGCGACTTGGTGCTCAAGGGGTTGGGCCCTACATGCCCGAGTTTTTAGTGGTTTTTGTTAATATTTTTTTGTGGCTTGCGCCGGATTTTGTTAGTAGTTTTTTGATTTTTTTGGTGGCCGAAGCCGTTTTTTTTGTTGTTTTTTGGATTTTTTTTGTAGGATGCCTGAAACATAAAATCAGAATTAGTGCATATTTATATAATAAATTATCTACATAAAATTTACTGGGTCCACGCTGTACGTTGCGATTGTCCACAAGGGTTATGAGCTACGAACTATCTTCATTGTGCGTTGTTGTTGTTTTTTGAAGTGTTTTCTCTCTGGTGTTTTGTTTTCTCTCTGGTGTGATTGTTGATTTTCTCTCTAGTATTATGATTTTATTCTACTATTTGTTGTTTGGGTCTTTTGTGCTTCCATCTGTGGAAAGCGTCATACCTCAATATCTCTCGCAATATGTGGTTGGGGTGGTTCTCTATCTCCGCGAACTTTGTCCCAGCTTTTTCTTTCATTGTGTCGGTCACTCTGATTTGTTGTAGTTCTCTAAAGAGAAATCTTTCTGCTACGTATCTCGGTACGTTGACTGCTTCTCTTAGGCTGTTGTTATGTGCCGCTTGTATTTTCTTTTTTGATGTATTGCATATGTGTCCCCATGCGAGAGATGCATATGTTAGTATAGGAAGAATTATACAATTTATTAATCTTATTTTTGTTTTCAATCTAAGTTTGCTTTTTCTTCCTGCTAGGCCTCTTATTGATGCTCTTGCCATGTTGGCTTTTTGTACTGTAGCTTCTACATGTTTGCTAAATGTTAAGCCTTTGTCCATGATTACTCCGAGGTATTTTGCTTCACTTTTCCACTCGATAGGATTGTCTTGCACAGTTACCTGTTCTTCTGGTTGTTGGTGCCTCTTTTTGAAAAGTACAGCCTGTGTCTTTTCGGAGTTTATAGCGATTTTCCATTTTAAACTCCATTCTTCTATGTCATCTAGCGCTGTTTGTAAGTTGTTTACCGCTATGTCTACATTTCTGTGTTTGGCCGCTATCGCTGTGTCGTCGGCATAGAGGCTTAGTAGTGTACCTGGTGTTCTAGGTATGTCTGCTGTGTATATCGTATACAGTAGAGGTGACAGTACCGCTCCCTGTGGCACTCCAGCCTCCGGGTTCCCGAGTTCGGATAGGACTTGTCCTATCCGGACTCTGAAACTACGATTGCTTAAGTACGAAGAGATTAGTCTTGTCATTGCTCCGCTGTAGCCGTATCGTCTCATTTTGTAGATAAGTCCTTTATGCCAGACTCTGTCGAAAGCTTTGCTTACATCTAGGAAGACAGCTCCTGTGAATTGTTTGTCATTAAATCCAGCTGCTATGTACTCTGTTAATCTGAGTACTTGTAGCTCACTGGAGTGTTCTGATCTAAAACCGAATTGGGCTTCGGGTATTATATCTAATCTATCTGTTTCAGCTTGGAGTCTGACGAGTATTATTCTCTCTACAATCTTGCTGATTGCAGGTAGTAAGCTTATTGGCCTGTAGTTTTGCGGGAATGTGCTGTTTTTTCCGGGCTTTGGTAACATTATGACATGAGCCTCTTTCCATCTGTTTGGGAATTTCTTGAATCTTAGCATCGCGTTGATAATATTTGTTAGATATACTATGGCTCTCGCTGGTAAGTATTTTAGAGCCCTGTTCGTTATTTGATCAGGACCAGGTGCTTTTTTCGGCGAGCTATTTTTAATTAGCTCGTTTATCTCCTCCGGTGATGTAGGAGGGATGATTTCGTTCGGGTTTTCAGGTCTTCCTCTTTGTCTTTCGACTTCTTCTATGAAGTCGATGTCCTCATCTGGGTGGTAATTTAATGTACACTCTCTTTCGAGAGTACTCCTCATTACTTCTGCTTTTTCCTCTGTGGTGTAGACTATTCCGTTTTCTCCATGTAATGGAGGGATTTGCTTTCTGTCGTTTCTCAGTATTCTCTGGAGCCTCCAAATATTTTGCATATTTGGTCCTTGCTCCTCCATGTCTCTTATGTGGTTTTCCCAGCTTTCACTACGGTGTTGTTGTAGTGCTGTTTTGACCTCTCTGTTTAGCCTATTTGCTCTATTTTTGTCTGCCTGGTTCCTTGTCCTTCTCGCTGTCTGCTTTGCTCTGTTCTTTTCCCTTATTAAGTCTTTTATTGCTTGTGGTATATCCTTAAATCTTCCCGTGTGCATTTCTACTTCCTCTTCTGTAGTGCTGTTTCTGAGTGCTTGTTGGATGATGTTTTCCAACTCTAGGACTCTGTCTTCTATTTCTCGTGGGTTGTCTATCACTGGAACTATGTTAATTCCAGTGCTCACGAGTCTTTTAAAGTTTGTCCACTTTGTTTTCTTTTTAACTCTTTTGATTGTACTTTCTTCTTCCCACGTTCCTAGTTCTAATAGGATGGGGTTGTGGTCCGTTGTGCCTTCGTTTAATGTTTGTATTTCTGTTTGTAGTCCTAGGTTTCTTGCTACTACAATGTCTATGTGTGTAGGAAGTCCGTTTCCTGGGTAATGCGTTGGGTCTGTGGGGCCCATTGCCATAACGTCGTCATTATTTTCTATGTATATGTTTAGTAGTCTTCCGTTTCTGTTCGTAGCTCTGTCGTTCCAGTTTGGGGATCTTGCGTTTAGGTCTCCTATTATGATTGAGGGTTCGTTGTTTAGGAACATATTTAAGTCGTCTTCAATCAGTAGGTCTTGTGGTCTTACGTAGGCGGAGGTAATTCTGACTTCTCCTTGCCTCATTTGTACTCTTATTGTTGTTGCTTGCATAGTATTTAGTTGTGGTGTTAGAATTCTGATGTGACCTATGCCTTTTTTCACTAATATTGCTGTGCCACCTGATCTTGCTGTGTTGTCGTTCCTGTATATGTCGTAGCCTGGAAACTTGATGTTGATGTTGTTCGTGAGCTTTGTTTCCTGTATTGCCACGACGTCCATTTCATATCTATTGACCAGTTCGTCCAGTATATTCTGGTTGGTCCTTATGCCTCCTGGGTTCCAGGAGCCTATCCTCAAGTATCCCCTGTTTGCTTGCACTAGTTCAGTGCTAGCTTTATATCTGCAATCGCCTCGTGGACAATTCTAGTGACCAGTTCCTTAACTGAGTTCACTAGGCCGTCTTGCTGTTGTTTCGAGATCAAGATGGTGTTCTCGGTATTTTGCGCTTTTGCTGCCTGTGCGTAGGAAGGTCCGCTTGATGTTTGTTGCGGCCTTGTTTGCGGGGCTTGTTGTCTCTGTGGTTGTTTTCTTCCCCAGGTTGGGCATCTGGGGCATCCTCTGAAGTTTGCCGGGTGTTGACCCTGGCAGTTGGCACATTTTGCCTTTTGTTCTCGGGGCATTTGGCAGTTTCTTGTGGAGTGATTTTCTCCGCATCGTACGCATCGAGGTGTCTTAAAACACGCTCTCTGCGCGTGGTGGTACCCCTGGCAGTTGAAACACTGCGTGGGCCCAGTTGCTTTTCTGAGGTCTTCGATGTGAACCTTCATATGCATCAGATTAGTAATGCGCCTGGCTTTTTCCACGTCCTCCTTCTCCAGTGTCAGCACAAACATTGGTAGATTTCTTTTATCACTCTTTCTGGAAATCATATTCTTTATTGATTCACATTCGATATCATACTCTTCTTTGAGAGTATTGAACATTTCTGTAACGTCTGTGTTTGGAGGTAGTCCTCTTAAAACCATTCTTGGTTTTATGTCTTCCTCTAGTGGGAAGGCAATCCACTGTATAGGTGTTTTTTGACTATACTCCTCTATGATTTTTACCATAGACCTATAATCTTCTGGATTTTTCGCTTGTATTAACGTTTCTCGTCCACTTCTCGATAGTCTATTCGACGTTATCACCTTCTTTTTCTGAGCAATGTCTAGTATTGCTCCTGTCTGGCTGACGCTCTGTAATTTAATTACAGGCGGCTTTGGTTTCCACGTTGGTTTATCTTGTTTCGTGGTTTGTTCTCCGTCGGTTTCCATTGCTTGTGCTTGGCATGGAGTCGGAGGGCGTGGTGTAGCGCGCGCATCTCTTTCCTGATGACACTCTAGTTCTGTTGCACTAGGGGTCGCTAGTGGAGGGAAGTCTTCCTTCACGGCCTTCTTCTTGCTGTTTTTGGGTTCTTCTGCTTGTTTTCCCTTTTTTGTATTTTCTATTGTTGTTTTTGTCTTTGGGATTGTTCCCGTGGACTTTTCTGCGGTTGCTTTTGTCTTTGGGATTGTTCCCGTAGACTTTTCCGGTTTTGACGCCTTTTTGGCTTGGGTTTCCCAGGTATCTTCTTTGCTGCTCTCTTTTGAGACCGTTTCTGTTGTCTTCTTGGTTTTTTTATTTTCTTTTCCATTGCTAAGTTCTTGGAACTTTGAGTCAATGTGGCCAATTATTGTTTTTTGCGAGGTTACTATCGTATCCTGCAGTTCTTCAATTTTCTGTTTTAGTGCTGCTATTTCGGCGTCCTTTTCTTTCAATATCATCTTCATCTTTGCCAGTGCGGATTTTTCGTCCTCACTGCTCCTCTGTCTCATCCTTTTTGTAGTGGCTCGTTTTTCGAGTGGTACGTCGTCGTCAGTGGAGTACATTTCTTTTTCGCGGTTTCCCTCCGCGCGGTCTTTTGTTCGTTTTTTCTTGGTCTTGGGGCGTTTGAAGTCCCCTTCGTGTATGTCCTCGGTGGGGAGATTTTCAAAGATCTCGTAATTTGTGTCCTGGTCTTCTAGGAGGGCATCATAGATATTATAGTTGAGTTTATACCTCGAACTATAACCATTGGGGCTTAGAGTGGCCTTTCGGCAGGGTGGGGATCGTGACCGATCCATAATCGCGTGGGGTGGAAGTCCTAATCTTTGGAGGAAAGCTTATTTTTTTGACCGTCTGACCCGTTGTCAGCACGGCTTCTGGGTGCCACCCAGTACCTTTACTCGGAAGTTCACGCTCTAGGCAGAACTAGAGTGGGATCCGCTTGAATTTCTTACCTCCCTGACCTTGGGGCCGTGTCTGCCAGGTGTAATTTCTAAAATATTACACCTCACAGTGTCATCCCAATCGTAGTACAGGAAGTATCCCGACGGGCTAAGCCCGTTTACTTTTTCACTTGCCTATGCCTTGATTTTGGCCTCCGTGAAGATTCGATTAATACAAATCTCCCCGGTTCAGCTTTGTCTCGGCATAGGCTTTTGCCTCTAGTGGCCTCGGCCGCGGCTAACGCAAGTCTCCGCTCTGCCGTGCTTATATTCACGGCACAGACTGATAAGTCCGGCTTCGACTCAACGCTGCAGCTCCTCGGCGGTCTTCAGGTGTCGCTTCTACTGCACGTCCGTACTGTTCAGCGGCTGACGCTGATCTTTATAGAAGCTTGTTGTAGATTTCTTGGACTAAACGTCAAACAAATGCGCAAGTATTGAACCTCATGCAGGAATCATGTGAACAAATATTTACCATTCTCAAGTGAAAATTTGAATATATTGGTCATGTGATAAAAAGAGAAAGATATAACCTACTCTAATGATCATGAAGGGTAAATAGAGGGAAAGAGATCACGTCATGTAGCGTGGATTGCATTCTTGAGAAGACAAAACCAGGGACATAAAGCTAATTAGGCTTCACCTTCTCCAGATAGGATGTAAATAAATTTTTACTAGAAACCTCCGATGATAATTATTTATTATTGAAGGTATGGTATTTTCAAGAATTAAATAATTATATTAAAAAAATAACGGCAAATATTCTATTAGAAATAGGTTATATTTATAATTCCGCAAAGTTGACATATTATCCAGAGTTGATTATTAAGAGTCCAGGTAGCTGAAGAAGTTGATGCTCCGCTCACTATTAAATATTGCGTTAGGGGTGCCAGTTCGTATTCCAGCGTTGCCAAATAATTTTTATTTCTTTTTTTCTTTGTTTTGTTTGTTCATTTTCGGAATTTCAGGAGCTTGCAGGTGAAACGAGCTCGTTGAAATGGTCACTACATATATTGAAAATAAAGGTTAAATTTTAATAGTAAATATACCGAATACTAAAACAAATACGCAGAGAACGTTTGTAATTTAATGCTTTACCGGGGAATGGACCTAATTATCTTGACATTTATAGGAAATGTATATCTTTAGGGTGGCCGCACACAGAAAGAGCAAAACTGTTTTAGTCAAAAACGTTTTTGTTTGAAACGAAAACGTTTTTGTTTACACAAGAAACATTTTGTTTTCAAGAGAAACAAAATATTTGCACAAACCATACTGCAATCAGTTTTATTAAAGATGTCAACAGATAACGACGAAATTGCACTAGTTTTCTGGCAGTAGTTCCTCCTACAGGACAAAAAAACGCAAAATAAAAGACAATTTTGGGTGCATCCTATAAATGAGAAAAGAATGTGGCCTCAATCAGTACAATTAATTTTTCTGCGTCCACTTCCATGATACATAAACAAGCAAAATATCGCTGTTTTCACATGTGCTTCTTGTTGACTACTCGAGCAGTTTCAAGAAGGGAATTCCAAAAACACGTACATTGAAAATAATGTTTCGACACAAAACGATGATCCGGTAATCAACATCAAATAGACTGACTGAAACTAAATGAGCCTAAACATGCTTTAGACACATGACTAATCAGTGTGCGTCAGCTCATTTCATTTATATGGAAACATCAGCATCAGACTCGTTTAGTCAAAAACGTTTTTGACTAAAACAGTTTTGCTCTTTCTGTGTGCGGCCACCCTTACGTCCTAAAATGAATCAGTCACGTTTATTTGTTTGCTATGGAGCAGGAAACTGTATTAAACATCCAGTTGAAAAAGTCTATCGCTAAAGTTCCTACAAGAATAGCAGATTTTTTAAAACTACCTAATGCCATAAATTATAGCGAGCATAGTTTCAGAAAAATCTTGGCAAGTTTTCTTGAAAATTCTGATGCATATATTCTTAGTTTAAAGCAATACGAAGGTTAGAATTATACGAATATTGCTGAAGGGCATGTAGAGCAATCTCTTCGGCCAAATGATGGAAGTCATCGAAGTTAAAGAAGTAGATTCTAATCAGCTAAATACGAGTACTTTCGGAGGATACCAAGTGTTACTAAAAATATAACGAAAACTACATTGGCTCCAGCTATTACTTCTAGTACTATTCAAATAACCACTGTTCAAAATTGCACTTTTAACAATAATATGTTGCCCAACCACAAATTAAAGACATTTAGGATGCATGTACCTACTTGTTAGTTTTAGTTCTCTTATATTTCGTTAGTTAGTTATATAAATAAATTATTTAAAAATGAAAAAATGACTTGTTATTTGAGGAATTTGGAAAAATCATATGATTACTATATGGAAAGATCATATGGCCCGCTAAGCGATATCCGGTAAACTTAATTTTTGGTAGGAAAAATAGCATTTTACTCCCTTGTTATAAAAATAGCTATTTAATACTTTTAAGTACGATTAGAAAAATAAATAGTGTGGTGATTAAAATATAGGTTTAGTTATTCTAAATATTCTAAATATATGTAAATAAAAAGTAAGGATTGACCTTATAATCGCCAAACTAATATAACAAAAAAATCTCCACTATATATATATATAAAAAAATGACTCACTAAATAGGTTTGAAGTTTATTGATTAAAACCCTTGAAAATACTTGTTTTAGGTTGAAATATGCCACGAGACTGGAACTTGGTAAATGGGCCACACTAGCTACACTTTCTAAATTTCACTATCCTTTACAAATTTTTACATACAACATTAATTCTTATTAAATTAAACACTTGCTTAACTTGATTCTCAGCGCTCAACTATAAATTTCGCACTTACCTTCGTCTGTACTTACACAAGCGCAAAATAATACTAACTACTTCAAGTAGCTGCTAGAAGCAAAGCCAGTGCTGTTTTTGTTGATAAACTTAAATTGTTAAACAAATTTAACAATTTCGCGCGATATTATTTAAAAAAACATTCATTGTCGAGGCTTTCGGAAAACCATCTGTCGTAATTTTAAATTTAAATTTTATTTTATATTCGAAGTAAACATTTAAGCTTACCTTTGTATTTTATATTTCAATTCCCTGACTTCTAGTAACTATATTTCTGGCTAGAAAAAATATTTATTTTACAATCCCCAGCAAGCCAGGCTTTGTTCCTCATAAATATAGAAACAACATATTACCAGAATTTATTTCTCTTTGTACTTTTAGATTGTCGACAAAACTTAATACGTTGAGATTATTATAAGGAGCTTACAAGAAGCTTCGAGAAAGATATTATTTTTTTTATCACATTAATTATTTGGACAGATCACAAAAGGGCTCTATATATTACCCTTTTATTTTATTAGAGAAATGATCCTACATTATTCTTACTAATAGATCTGCCAACTAGATCCCAATAAGTTCTCACATTTTATCACAATTTGGAAAAATGGGTTCTATTATTACGTGAATCAAATACAGGGTGTTGTAAAAACAATATATAAATTTAAACCAATTTTAAAAGAGAACTTTTAACATGGATAACCATAAAATGGTTTTCTGTAATTGTTTAATTTGATGATACGTATGTATATAACTCCAGTGTTTTAGAGTTGGTTTGGTAAAATAATAGATTTATCCCTATTTTTATTTTAGGCGGGATATAAAATTATTTTTTCTTAATGTTTTATCTAGAACTGTGTACATATATTATAAAAGATGACGTTGCAATGGCCGTAATCTACTATCGCTTACTGATAAACTTTCTTCAATATCTGCGCTATTTATAAGCCTATAAAGGGAAAAAAATCACTTCTAAACCTTTAAGATAAGATATATGAAATGGGGAAAATACCTACAGAGTGTCCTAGCTCTCTATTTGTAATGCTTAAAAAGGAAATGCTAAATAGTGCTCCGACCATAGGACAATATTCAGTCTTCGGATAATTCGCTTTAAAATTTATGCTAAAATTTAAGGAGAAAGCGTTTACGTTTTAGCAAAAGAAGCACTGTTCAGCAGGCAAGTATTGGGTCAGATGTATAGAAATGCCATTGGTCCTGTGTATATTTTATAGACTTTGAAAAAATATCAACGAAGAAATGGAAATTTATGGAAATTCTTGAACCAGTAGAAATAGACGAAAAGTACTTAAAAATTATACACAATTTATATTATCACCAATAAGCAAATGCGAGAATTGGCCTAGATAATTCTGAATCAGTGGAAATTATCCATGGGAGTAAACAGGGGTGCATCTTGTCACCACTGCTATTTAGTTTGTACTTCGAGCATGGTTTCAAAGAGACACTTGCCAGCGTTGATGTCGGTATCATTTAACATTTAACGAAAGTAAGATTAGTTATCAAAGATAAACTGATAATATTGAGTTAATTGTCGGTTTTACGAATAAAGCATAGTTATTAATTAACAGCGTCACTGGAGAATGCGAATAATATGTTGAAAAAATTAAAACTTTATTAAATACATATATGGTAGTCAGTAAAACACCGGTGGGTGACTACATAGTTATGCATATGGTATAAAAATAGAGAAAGACGAAAAATCGCTTATCCTGTTTCATAAATGAAAATTGGGATATGAGCAAAGCGCTAAAAATCCACATCAAAACGGCAAGAGCTGTGTTCCTTCGAATGGAAAAAGTAGGTAGTATGTGGACGAAGTTTTTATAATAACCTAAAATTAACATTCGTCAACTGTTACATCTTCTCGACCTTTTAGTATGAAGTTGAAAGCTAAAGGCTTACTAAATTTGTATTAAATAAATTTGAAGATTTCCTCATCTGGCTGTATTAAAGTCTGCTACGCATACTGTCCTACATATGTAAGGCAAACTTATGATCAGATGGTCAATGTCTTGCTGCTGTATTAAATTCCACTCCATTTAAAGACCCTAAAACAGTTGCTGTGTTTTGTATAGAATGCAATATTTTGTTGTTAAATGCGTCTGCTTAATATGTACCATACATGTTTAATTGAATTTAAATCTGGCGATTGTGCAGGCCATAATAAAACCCCAATTTCGTTACCTTAAGGGTATGTTTGCACAACCCTGGCAGTATGCGGATGCGCATTATCGTGCATTTATTAAATGCATAATTAAAATTGGGGACCAGCGTGTTGTGCAAAGGGAAAAACAATAGGTTCGAAAATAATATCGCGGTGGTCTGCTGCATTTAGAAACTGTTCCATATAAACGAGATTACTTCTTTCACCAAGAGTGATGACACCTCATACCATTACACTGCTATCTTGCTCTCTATGAACCTTCTGCACGGTGGCCAATCGTTCAGCATTGCCAAATCGTCTTCAAATTCTTGTTCGTCTTATATCTGGTGCATATTTAAATCTGTGAACAAGGTAGAGTCCCACTCACGTCTAACCCAATTTGCGTGTTCTTGTGCCCATTAAAGCCTATAAGCGCGATTTCTTCTGGATAACACAGGTACTTTCACAGGTCTTCGAGCATTTAACCCTACTTAATGCAGTCTATTTTCGTTGGTTTGTAAGTTTATAACTAACAACCTGATAAGTCTCTTGGAGCCTCATTTGTAATTGTGATACAGTTACAGTGCAATTTCGCAAAGCGTACAACCTAATAAAACGGTCTTCAGTCTGGTCGGTTATTCTTGTATGGCCTGTATGAAGTTTAGCAGTATGACCAGTTTCTTGACACCTTAACTACAAACGAGTAATGACACTTATGTTCGTGTGGACGACCTCAGCAACGTCTCTTTGACTTCTGTCAGCTTAAAGCATCCCGATAGCACACCACTGTGTTTCGCGATTTAAATAATGTCTCATCAATATTGGCAATTACAAAACTAAATAAAAATCCACACCAACATCGAAAATCAAAGTACCAATAAAGAAATATTACTTTTTATCTTATGGGCCAAAAAGGCATATTGAAGCTATCTAAATTTTTTATTTTCATTTTTATCAGCATTACCGTCTAAGTTGGTACAATAATCGACAAAACAACAAAAAAGATTAAATTAATTTAAAGCTAATACTATAGGTGTCCCCTAGATTACTTTGGCTCGATCACTGGCTCGAAAACCCATTTTGGGTCTTGGGCTGTTCCAGGATTCTTTTATAATTTATCTGTTTCAAGCTTTTTTTTCCAAATTTTTTTATTTTTAAGTATCTCAGCTTCGGTCTCCATCTTGTTATTTTTCCTACTGGTACTTGTTTGCTTATTTTATTTGATATATCTTCCATTATTTCGATACGTCACATCCAAACCAGCTGTCCTGTTTAAATAAATGTTACGATATCCGGATTCTGTTATATTTTTTTGATGTCTGTCTGCTACATAGATTAATAATTTAAATAAATAACACATTAAAAAATAGATTTCTTTAATGAATACCTTTAATAATTTAAGATCGTTAAAGTATTTTTGACAATCAATTACATATATATTTTTTATTTCTAATCCTGATTGTTAACATAGCTCCTTTCCTTTTTAAGAAGAACTTTTAAATATTTGTCAATACTGCATTAAAGCCGCTGTCCATAGGTTACAGCTAGCCATAACGGGGCTTTAAGTATGGTTTCGTATACATTTTAGAATATTCCTTGTACTGAAATGTAAGTTAAACTCTTATAATTTAAAATTGTACACCATTAACGCAGATATGACTTAAACTTACGTTAATTATTTGTCGTTAAAACACACGTTATGCAAAATAATTAAAAAAAAGTACTGTTTGGGTATGGTATGAAACAAGACGTTAGACATATAACCCTACGCTGCATTTTGAAAACAGAATTTTTACTCTCCTCCTCCTCTATCTAAAGATGTGGTGACGTTATGGTATTTGACGAATGGTTGCTATCCATTCTTCTCTATCCTGGACGCGGTGTGCTGCGTCAGACAGAGAGTAACCGGTAGTGCACTTTATTTGGTCTGACTATCGGAGTGACGATCTTCCTCGAGTTCTTTTACCATCTACCTTACCTTCAACCACCAACCTCTCCATGCCTTTTATTCGTCTGGTAATGTGTCGAAAGTACCTCAATATATTTCGGTTGATGATTGTGGTAAGCCTAGTATTGATGTCGAGTTCTGTCAATATTAAGACATTTGTACGATGTGCTGTCCAGGGTATGCGTATCATTCTACGATATACCCACATTTCAAAGGCCATACGTCGTGAGTCGGACTTTTTAATGGTCTAAGTTTCTGACGCATAGGTAGCGATAGGAAAGATAAGCGACCGTACTAGGCGCAGTTTCGTGTTCCTGGTCACGTCCGTATCTTTTCATATGTTAGCAAGTTTGACCGTTGCTGATCTGGCCATTGTAAGGCGTTGACGTATTTCTTCTTCGCATCCACCATTGTTTGTGATAACAGAACCTAAGTAATTGAAACGCCTTACCACTTCAAACCCCGCTACGTTTCCTATTTTCGGCTGGTTATTTCTAATTCGATCGATTATCATTACCTTGGTCTTCTGTGCATTAATTTTAAGTCCATATTCACCTCGACAATGGAACCTCGACAATGGTGAAAGGCCTCGACAATGGAACGCTCTTTCTTGTTAAAGATGTTGCAATTATAGCTAATCCATTTTTCTTAAATAAGTAAGAACTTCTGTTACAAGTTGTATGTTAGCATCTCTTTCACCTTAACAAAACATTGTTACAGGAGAATGTTGATATAACCACCTAATATTAGATTGTTTTACTATTCTGTACAACACCATTTCGTTTACAATATTATCGGTCCATTGTATTTTCAAAATTATTCTTAAAATCCACATCTCAAAAGCTTTCAGTTTTCTTAAGTGAATATTAACAGTCCAAGATTGGGCACCATAAAGAAAATTAGAGTTGATATAACATTTTACCATCCGATATCGGATTTTCAGATTAAGTCTTTGGTTACCCAGAAATTTCCTTATCTTCAAGAAGGCTGCTTTTGATTGCCTTTTGATTGCTGTATTCTTTATCGAATTTCTGATTTAGTATTTAGATTTTTAGTAATCCAGAGTCATAGGTATTTTATTTTGTCCACTTGTTCGATATCTTCACTTTTTATCTGGATCTTTGTTATCACTTTACCCCTCTTACTAGTAACCATGGTTTTCGCTTCCTTTATATTTATTGTTAAACCAAACTATTTTCCAGTAACACAAATTGTGTTTTATAGTGTCTGAAGGTCTTTCTCACTTTCAGCGATAATAACTATATCGTCCACATAACGAATGTTATTTATATTTTCACCATTTATCCTGAACCTTTCTTAAAATTTTTAATTGCCTGTGTAAATAACTCTTCGGAGTTTCATAGTAAAAAAGTAAAATTTACATAAATCGTGTAAGCCATTTAAAAGATCATTAAGGCGATCCATACTTAAACCATACTCTGTATAAGCATTTTGGACTTGCATTCTGCTTGTGATCGCTTAATTTTTTTCAGTTTATATAGTAAAATGTATTTCAGTCGATTATCTTACTTTTTTTCTCTCTCTCTGTCTGTCTCTCCCCATCCCTCTCTCTCTCCTCTGCAAATAATATTTATTATAACAATTATATTTATACAGTTAAACCATTATATTAATAGTGAAAATTTATATGGTTAAAATATTTCAAAATGAAATCAATGAGAGCAATCTAATTTTAAATTAAATTAGAATACAATTGATTTAACAACCTCATAAATGTTATTTCATGAACAGAAATAATAACAGACAGTGGCACATTGCGTTAGTAAAATTATATAACTGCAGGCAAATATTCGTTATTCCACAATAGCAGTGAATTTGATATACTCAGCTGTATACAACAAAAAAGATATCTCTCTACGATCATAGTAAATGTAGTAATTTCTAAATAGTTTTAAAAAATGGAATGTAAAAGTTCTTACATAGAAACTTTATAAGGTAGATGCCCTTGAAGTTTACGAGATTAAAAAAATATTTTGTTATTCCCCAATGCCTTTTATTATTTCAAAATTGTTATTTGGTCCTCTCCGCCTGATTTTCCTGGTTTTATTTTTTTAATGGTACTTCGCTACTGAGAATATTTGATTCTTTCTCCTAATCTGAGACTTCTTTCATTTCGTCCTTAGGGATGATATTCAAGTATAGACGTTTATGTTGCTTTTTTTATCTTTAATAATCTCTGTTTGTGCCATGTTTCATTTTTTTAATGGATCTTTGCTACTGAGAATATTTCATTCTTTCTTCTTATCTGAGACTTCTTTAATTTCGTCCTTAGTGATGATATTCAAGTATAGACGTTTATGTTGCTTTCTTCATCTTTATTATTCTCTGTTTGTGCCGTAGCTTTTCTAAATAGATCTATCTATCTATATAAGGATATTTACAGCTGTCGCCGCCTTCCTTCTTTCAGCCAACGTCTCCAGTCCTTTCTGTTCTGCCATTCTCCATCTCTAAGGTTTCGTCTTTCCATGGTCTCGTCCAATTTATCCCTCCATGATCTTCGGGGTATACTTCTTTTCCTCCTTCCTATTGGGCTTCAATCCGAAATCTTTGCTATCCACCTTGTATGATCTATTCTTCTCACATGTCCATACCAAATTAAACGTTTTTCTTCGATGTATCTGCGTATGTCTTGTTCTACTGTCATTCTTCGTTTTATCTCCTCATTTCTGATGCAATCCATTTTTGTCACTGTGCAGGTTCTTCTCATGAACTCCATTTCAGTTGCTGTGATTTTGGACCTGTTTCGTTTATTTATTACCCAATTCTCTGCTCCATAGGTCCTATGGAATCCTAAATATCTGAATTTGCCAGTGCCGTTAATTTCCCTATTATCGTCCATTTCCAAGTTTCTCACTGGTTCTTGCTCTGTTGTTAAATAGATACTGTAATTTATTTAACAGTTCTTTAGACTGCTGACGACCCGCGTGTTCTTGTATTTCTCCGCATATGGCATCGATGCGTCTATTTTTGTCTACTCTACTTAGGAGGTTTATTTGTACTTAGGTATTTAGTTCCTTGACTCTTTGACTTTTATCTTTGAGGTGTTATATATAGATCTTTACCTCTCGGTTTTTCTACTAGCTTTATCGTTTCATCTGTTATCCAGTGTTTCTGTATCTTGAGATTAGCCGAATCTGACACACTGAAAATTCGTTGTTTTTTATCGGTCCAAGTCTCTTACTTATCAGAATATAATCAATTTGATTTTTTCACCTTTCACCTTGCAACGCACTACCTTTATGAAGATAGAGTGTTATAAGATTAATGTTTCTGATTGTAAATTCACGATTAGAGGAAAATTGGACCAAACGTTCTTCTTTTGTATTATCTTCACTGAGTCCATATTTACCTATAGTTTTTCGTAAGGTATCATAGTTGACTGTCTAGCTGACCTTTGCATTTCAGTTTTCGAAAAGTTTTTTTCAGTATTTTGTATCATATTTTCTCTACTTCTTTATTTTCAGCCTTGGTTGTAGGTATGTAAACTTGGAATATGTTTAATTTTCTAGGTTTTGTGATAACAGTTAACATGATTAGGCTGACTTTTATGGATAGATATTATTAACCGCTTTGGGCTACTGGGATTGCTACACCTTTGTGTACAGTGTTTTAGGCCCCGGATATAAATATGTTGTCTTACAATGCACCTTGGATATTCCGCATATATCAATTTTTTGTTTATTTAATTATTGCTCTAGAATGGATAGTTTTGCGGTATTGGTCTCTTATATGTAGTTGATTCTTTCTGCCAATCACTTGTTTCGGAGATATCGCCTGCGCTCATATGCCCGATTTACACCTTTCAACGCTGATTCAGAATGGCGCCGATTGCTAATCGGGTGACATAGCTTTTTACATCGACTTTTCTTATCCGTCATGCCATTTTCTAAAAAATGTAATAGGGTTGTTTTTCGTTTACTTCGTTGAAATACTCAGTGTTAAGCCCGTATGAAAAATTCTACATTATTCCCAACCCAGTAGTAACAAAGCCGCTGCCCTTTGTCATGTCCAAGATTATAATATAAGCTCTCAAACCCAAAGGCTGCCACCTCCATCCTTAATATCGTTGTGAAGACGTTCTCCTGCGCCATGGTATTACCAGTGGCTACGTTCACTTATTTTAACCAACATCAGTACTTTGAAGATTGGGTAATAAACACTTAAATAGAAATGTATCATCCTAAACAACTAAAGCAAAAAATAAATTGCTAACATTATCATCACTTTGAGACGTAAACAGGAACTGAACGTTTTAAATGCATTGGAAGATACGAAAAGTAGTTAAGTGTGTTATATATAGTAATAAATATTATATAATATGAAAATACTTCATAGTTTATTTTTCTGTACCAACTTTCCTGTGTAGTTAACCTTCTTCTCAGGGCAATACATTAATTTCACAGTACCTCGATGTCAGCATTCCTTCAGTACTCCAGTATCCTGTTTACATCTTGACAACCTATCCTGCTTCTTTCTATTGCTTCGTTAATGACTCTTTCTAGGTTTTCCACCGTCGATGATTGACGGTGCATCATTCTCACTCTTCATTTAATCCATTTTTCGTACTCGTTAGTTCCTCGTAAACTTTTAAGTAATTTTCGTCATCACATCCACCGTTCGACTTCTCGAAGACATGGAGTACGTTAGTGGTCCTTGCTCCGGTTATCAAGAATCCTATGTACCGATGTTCTGTTCTAGTGTTGTCTATCAAAACCTTCCAGTCTCTTTGAACCACAAGAGCTTATTCTACTTCCACTTTATCAGCACATATATCACATTTAAATGATTCGTATCGTCCCAAGTCAACTATCATAAACAATTATCAGCAGGTGATTAAGGAATGTGACGATTCTCAAGTGTCTGATGAATCATGTGATCCAGACTCAGAACTGTTTAACATTTCCAATTGTACAAATTTAAAATAATGATCTTATGGGTCAATAATAAACAATCTTAATAATACATAATCTTTATGGTATACATAAAAAATACTTTCAGTACGAAAAAAATTGTTATTGTATGCTATTGTATTTACTTTTTTTTTTCGGTACGTGTGATTTTAGTTTATTGTTATGAAATCTTTATTTAAAAACTGTATGGCTTATTTTCCAGCAATAATTATATTTTTAAAATAATTATTTTTTTTGTGTATTACAAAGCTTTAATTTTTTAGCGAGGGTGTAATCTACTACATAACAGTTTTACCTTTACACATATTTTTCTTTTAAAATGTAAAACGTATATTCTTGCTATAAATGTTTTAATTTTTTTTTAAACTTAGCACAATGTTATGGTCGGTCTTTCAATTGGATCTATACTTTTCTTGATTACTGTGTCCTTATTTATTTGTTCACAAACAATCCAAACCCGGTTATTAAAAGAAGCAACTGACATCCGGTACAAATCAAATAAAAACATAATATAAAGGTGTCCTGTCGGCAAACGAACAGTACAGGATGTGTACCCCACCGTCTAGTCTTTTTTTGATTACTTTCTTTTTATTGTTGTAAAATTTGTAGGAAACCCACATACGATCTGAATCGTATCCATGGTGCAACTATTATGTCATGGCGGCAAATGCGTCTCCAAAACGCTCCGTATGAGTTTTGATCCGCGGTAACAACGCGTCGCTACTACAGTCACGTGTAACATGAAAATAATGCGCCCTGTTTTTCGCGTCTTCGATACGACGGCATAAGCGATCGTATAACAGGGTCCTAAAGCCACCGGCCGCGCTAGCAACGCTTGACGTCGCGTCGGGATAACGCGGACCCGCCGACGGCAATATAGTTTATATAAATAAATCCATGGTAGCGCCATTGTCTGGCTAGGCCGACGCTAATACGGCGCTGCTAACGCGACGATATTAGCGCTCTTATAACAGGGCCCTTATTCTTATATTACTATGATATATTCCTTCCAAAGTATATATTTCTGTGGTATACCTGCTACAGGCGCTTTTTTGTTAAAATTACAAGTGTTTAAATACGTTAGTTTATTTAGTAATATAAATTGTCTAATTGGAAGTAAAACATATTCAAACAAGGTACAGTTTTTATTGATAAGGAGAAAAAAAGCTATAAATAAGCGTAGAAAGTAAAATGAGCATACAGCTTAATAAAAAATTAAAATATGGATTAAAAACTCCAATTTTTAATCACATTTTTGATTAATATATTGAGTTATTTACCATTTACTAATATTTGCAAAAAAATATATTGACTGAAAATCCGGACCAAAGTCCAGAGTACCAGTAATTATTCTAAACATTTATGGTTCGAATACTTTAAAGATCTTTATATTGGATGGTTTACTGAATTTCCATTGCTCTCTGCCATATATCCAGATTAGTTTTAATTCAGTATGGAATAAGCTGCGATTTCTGTATATTAGCCAACTTATGTGTTTCATTTTAATTTTTAAGTCAAGTTGACGTCTCTTCGATCTGATCTACCATACGGTATCACAAAACACGCAACTTTTCTTGCCCTTGAAACCTATTAAAAACGATCTTATGGTCTCGTCCCCTCTCCTTACTATAAACAACAGACCAGTACACCATACTAACTGCTCATCAGTGCGTTTGTAACATTTGTAGAGTAAGTGTGATTTTTCAAATATTTGGTCTGTCGAAAAGATGGACTTGCATTTTGCGTAAGGGAATTTTATTTATCTATATAATAAATTGTAACGATATTTTGTAAAAAATCTATGGTTAAATATAACAAATTTTTATATTTCTGCCAAATTTAAATTTATTGAAGCATTTTTCTAATATCTTACCAAATATGTCGTTGATACCATATGGTATCACTGGAAGTTTATCATATCATTTATAATTTATGATAATTTTTTTTACAGCCGTGGATTCGCATTATTGAAAGTTCTAGATATGATAAATATTAATGTCGCTAATAAACCGGAATGAATATTTATTGAGCCACCTAATCCATCTGTTGACACTGATGAAGATTCAGGAGATGAAATAGATAACCTCAAGATAAATAAGTTAAGTGGTCGTCAATTGCAAGTTGGTGTTGAGCTAAAATTAACCAATACCAAACATATTAAAGCTAGTGATGAGGATATAAATCTACAACCAACACATACTTCTGCTGGACCTCTCCAGAAAACTTTGAGGTCTAAAAATAATTGGATTCAAAACAGATTACAAAACAGATTATAGATTAGATAAGTTTAAAAAGAAAAACTACCCAATTTGCAGAGAGGTAGAGAACAAATAAAGGAAATAAAAAAATGATGAACAAAATAAATGGGTAAAAGAAGATCTTGTTGAACAAGTATCCGATTTTTTCTTAGCTGACTACAGTTTGTATAAAGGTATGACATGTACAGGATTGTTTGAATGTTTTTTTGATGATAATATAATAAATAATTTTCGAGGAAACAAGAAACTATGCCTTATTTAAAAATCAAGGTAATCCAAATGTAACTGTAAAGGATTTAAATTTTTTCTTTGGAAAATTAATTCTTACTGGATATAACACTGTGCTATCAAACAGGCATTACTGGGATATAAAAGACGATCTTAGTAATACCTTGTCACCGACGCCATGCGTCGCAATAGACTTGATGAAATTCAAAAATATATTCGTTTTGCCCATAATACACAGATCAACGAATCAGACAAGATGTAGAAATTACGCTAACTTATAGAGAAACTGAAGAAAAACTGTTTGGATAATTTTGTGCCTTTAAAAAATGTTTCATATGATGAAGCCATGATAAAATATTTAAGATAAATATTCGTCACTTATGTAAACAATTTATCTGTGGCAAACCGATACGTTTTGGTTAAAAAAATGTGGTGTTTAAATACCAATGATGGATACCTGATCAATTTTGATTTATATCAAGGGAACAATCCTCGTGAAAATAAATCTTATGAATCTCTTTTTGCAAAATGTTTTGCTCCTTTAGTACATTTTTGGAATATTTACCAGACGATAAAAGACAGTTTTTTTATGCCATTCATGTTGGCTATTTGTTTAGTAATTATAATTTGTTTGTTTATCTAAAGTACCTAGGATATTCTGCAATTGGAATAATTCGTGATAATTGGTTGGGTAATACGTGTTGACTGACAAATAAAGCATCATTTTCTAAAAAATCCTAGGGTACCCCAGAACATATAATATATAAAGACGACGGAATACTATTAGTTCGATGGATGGATAATTCAGTGGTGACTGTTCAACTTCTTTAGGTGTTTTACTAACTTCGTTAGTAAAGAGATACTTAATTCATTAACATCGTCACGTTATGATAAACCTTTCAAATTGTATATCTAAGTACAACGAAAATATGGACAAAACTGATTTTCAGGATTAATGTGTGGAAAACTACAGAATAGGTGTTAGGGGAAAGAAGTGGTACTAGCCCATATTTACTTGGATGGTAGATATTGCACTTAACAATGCCTGGATCATTTACAGAAAAAAAAACCAAAAATGTATCCAACCTCGATTTTCGTCGCGAAGTAGTTCAGGTTTTTTTGACTCTATATGGCGTCAAATCGACAGGTGCTCGCCGAAAGAAGGTACACACGGAACCTTTCGCAGAAGAAGCAACAAAATTGATCATTTTGTTGCACCTTGTACTATATTTGGGAGGACACAATGCATTACATGTGATATCGGACTATGTGTAAAGTTTTTTGTTTCGTATCATTATAAATATTTTTTTTTGTAAATCGGATATATCATAAGTTCCCAGTAATACCATATGGTATTATTTTGTTTTTTTTTTCTAATTAAAATTTGCCTGAAAATTTAGGTCTGAAACTGAAACGTTAGGTCAAAGAGACTGGTAATAAAAACTGCAGTAAAATTTATAAAAAAAAAAAGTTAATCTGAGTGTTAATGAGTCAAATGCAAGTTTTTTACAGTGGTGATACGTTACTTCAATTTTTATGCAAATGGAAGTGTTATCTACGCTTACTGATGAACAATTACTTATTTTTTAAATATTACATAGGAGACTTCTTGGAAGTAATCCTCGTAAATATAAATTTTGGGTATACTTGATCTGATATATTAAATTATATGCGTTAATATTATATTAAATTATTATGCCGTTAGTCGGGGTAGGTCCAATGGACCTATGATTAACTATTTAATTACTAGCGGATTTTTTAAAATATTTCACTTATTATTTTAATGTTACAACATAAATAAATGTATTTTATAAGGAAGTAAATAATTAAACAGATTTTGAATGCGTAATACTGTCCATATATGGAGAAAAACAAAACTATTTATGAAATTAATAAAAATATATTTAATAAGTGAAAAAAACAACATAGATATGTGTATTATATTTATTTATAGATTTAATATATATATATATATATATATATATATATATATATCTTATTAATATTTATTAAAACATTCCTCGCACATTTTTTTAGTACGGATACTCAAACATAAAAATTTGCTACACCTTTCACAAGAATATTGAGTCTTGCATTGTTTCTTCGTTTCTTTGTAACAAGCTGCACAGTGTTTTCTTTTACTTCGGTTTGAACTATTTGCTGCTCGATCTCTTTCAAGTGTCTCTTCTTGTTCAGGTTTATAAGGTTCTAAAAGAGTTTTCAGTGTGGTTGGTAAACTTTGTATTGTTGATCTCCTCTGTAAATGTGGAGTTACTAAAATTTTTGCCAAATTTTTCAAAAAGATCAGCCTCGTAATATACTCTGCCCCATTTCCAAAAGAAATAATCATGGAGTTAATTCCGGCTACATTTAACAAGCGGTAAAACATCACCATAGGCTATCTTCTCGTAGCTCGTGCTGTATCATAAGTGGCACATAATTTATCCACAACGTCCTCGCCTGATTTTGTTTCATTGTAAAATTGTATTATCTCCGGTTTCTTATCGTTGTCAGACTATAAAACTGAACTTGACGTGTGATAACTAGACAACAATACAACTGTCTTGTTTTTTTTTGGTACATATGATACGATTTTTGCATTGCGATTTTTGGGCAATGCAAAATCTGCCGGAATTTCTCGTCGATTTTTCCTCACGGTTCCTACAAAGGACAATTTTTGTTTTTCTAGTTCTTTTACAAGGTTAAAACTCGTAAACCAATTATCGGCAGTAATATTCCTGCCTGTGCCAAAAATTGGTTCTGCCAACCTGCATACAATTGCATCTGCAGAATTACTTTGCCTGTAAGGTCCTTCCGGTTGTTGCCCGCAATAAATTTCCATATTATAAGTATAAAAAAGTTTTGCATCACATAAACAGAATATCTTGAGTCCGTACTTGCTCAGTTTGGATGGTATGTACTGTCTAAATCCGCAATCTCTGAATGCTGGCAGCATTTCATCAATTGTTGTGTTTTGTCCAAAGCTATAATGTCTTGCAATTTTCCAAAAAATAGTTAAAAATATCTCTCATTGAAGCTAATTTATCTATTGCTTGTCTTTGAGGCCGTGTGGTTTTTCATATAAACGGACACATCTTATAAGAAATCTAAATCTTTTTTCAGACATTGTCATTCTAAAAATATTTATACTAAAGTCATCAGCTGAAAAATAATCTGAAAGGTTTTGGTGACCACCTTTAAAAAGACAAATACAGAAGGCCTAGAAATGCCTCCATTTCTATCCTATCTGTTTCTCTACAGTCGCTTATACGCGCAAACTTTTCTTTCAAACCATTTATATAAATATTTGTTTTCTCCACCAGTATAGACAATATTCGGTCATCAAAAAATAATCGCCAACAATCCAATTCACTTCTGGCGCCTTTTGCGATTTGGCTTACAACACCTGGAAATTTTACTAAAATATTATGCGGATGAGTTTGAGTTATTGCCCAGGGCCTCTTTTTCCATTTTGTTCCATCTCGACCTGCAATAATAGCATAATTTATTGTTAACAATTTTTTTTTAATATTTTGAGATGGGAAATTGTATTTAGATAAAAAATATACTGCACGATTGTCACAATTTATATGTATTATACAAATTCGAGAGGAATTTTAAAAAAATGAAGTGGCACATGAAACATTGTTTATATAATAGCAAAAAAAATTATTACATAACCTGACTTACCATAATAAAAGTTTTTGCTTTTGGCGCCCACCATGTCGTATCTCTTCTGTTTTCTGTATCTACGTCGTCGATTTCATGATCGGTATCAGAATCCATCGACCTTGTCTCCAGATAATCCTCTGTTGACGATTCATCTGATTTGTCGAAATCTTCTTGGGGTACAGTATTTGTGTCACATTCACCTTCTTCGAAAACAAGACGATTAAGCTCTTCTACGTCTGCCGGATTATCAAGTTTGTAAATACGATTACTTAATTTCTCAAAAGTGTCGTCAAATTATAATAAAATACTTTTTTTACGTAATTGTCACAATAAGCACTAGTATATAACTCTCATACGCCACAGCAGACGTACCAAATAGCACTGACGTACTGACGTGGTTGAGCGGGCTAGGTCCGGCGGACCTATTCTGTGTCGAATTTGTTCACAAATTTCCGGAAAATCTCTGCGGTTATTGGAATGTTACTTCAGCAGGTAAAAGAAGACTGATCATCATTAGATGTCATTTAGGCTCAATGATATATATTAATTTTATTTTAAATTACAGGCAAAAATCTGGGGTCTAGGTCTACTGGACCTAAGCTTGACTAATGTAAACAAAATACATTATAATAAAATAATTCAATAAATTATTGTGTTTGCTACCGATGCCGCCTTCTAACGTATCAACAAAATTACGCTATAGATTTTATCTGCATTGTTGTTAAGTATACGTTGTTTACTTCTGACAGACCCGTCAAAGTCAGACCAAAATTAAAATTAATATTGAAATATAAACAAATATCATTTGAAAGTAAATTTAATTATTCAATAAACTAAATAAAATTATATAAAAGTATAATTTGAGTATAGCTTTAAAATGAATAAAAGTAAACAGATATTCAATTACAAACTATATTAAATTCTAAAATATAGGCATATAGATATAATTATAATGAAAACCAGTTTTATATACATAGTATCATACCATAAACCAGTTTTAATATTCGAAATAATTCAAGGAAAATGTTCAGAATCTCTTCGAAGCAAGTGATTTATCAAACCGAGTTTTCGGAAGCCTTTTCAAGCCTTTCGGATTTATTATTATAATGTTTTTATTCGTTAAAGTTAATTATGTACAACATCCTTAAAATATTTTTATGGTAAAAAAATTATGGTTTACCTTTTTTCACATATATTATATATTATATATTATATCTAGCACAAACTTAATTTAAATTATACATTATTCTGACTTTTCCATCTTTGTCAGTTATTATGCAAAAGTCCGTCTGGGTTTTGATGTTTCCATATCTTATAACCATTATGTCGGTCTTAGTTCCAGCTACAGATATTTTCTGAATAATCTATTCATACCCCAAAATCGAATTTTAATGAGATATCTTGCAGTTGAGATGTCAGAGCAATGTGCTATCACGCCGCAAACGTTTAATATTTGAATGTTTCAAATGCTCGGATGAGTTACCGCTGTTATTGCAGGATTGGATTTCAATTCCTGTCAGTGATGTTAGCTTTTACATGATTTGGTTACAAGATAGAGTTAAATATATAAATTTTTGTAACTGTTACATATTTAAACAGTAGCATATTTGTGAACTTATTTATAAAAAGTTCACTTTCTTTCGTATTACCGATCACTAAATTGTTTCTTAAGATTTATGTACTTTTTTTTATTTTTCTTTAAATTTCATGCAAAAAAAAATAAAACATATTAGCGCGTATTTTTTATTGGTTTTATACATTATTAAAAACTATCTAATAAAATAACAATAAACCACTACAATATCAGAAAGTAACAATAATTTTTTTTTCATTCAAATTAATGTGTAAAATAGACACAAAGCTACAAAAAAATTAAAATTGCCTCACAGCGGCTATAATTCTATTACTCAGGTTATCAACATTTTCAATGGCAGTGAAATAAAATAAGGACTGGAGAAAACGCTAAATGCAGAAATTTGGAGAATTTAAATACGGCGATCGAGCAGGCCAAGAATTTGCACCTCCGCTACCTATCCAACTATTTGGATAAACTATATCTAACTGACTACATTCATTAATGCTAAAATCGGTTGGTGCACTATCATGCATCAACCATCAGAGCATTTTAGCTCTAGAGGAATTTCTTTTAAAAGAATAGTTAACTCTTCCTGTGTGCTAGTCATTTTGGGAGAAAATATGGACCAGTTATATATTATAATCATCAATTACTTCAAGCAATATATTTAAGATCGTCGTGCTTGTCGACAATTTTCATTACTTTAACTACAGATAAAATGCACTTTTGACAATTCCAAATTTGTTAAGTTTGTCATTCTTTCCGATAAAAGGAAAATTAATTATTAGAAATAATATTATGGCAAAGCAAAAGCTATACTAAACTATAGAGGAAATGCTAATCGGACTTTTCCTCTTTAACATTAGATAAATGTTAATAGTAGCTAAATATAATAACTGATAATAATTGTTGACAGTAGTTTACTAGATAATTAATTATTATTATTAACCCTACGTCAGGCGCGGGGTATTTTGCAGCGACTTTGGTCGTGTGGTCTATATACTTATATAGACCTTTTTCTTTTATTACTAAGTGACATCTCATGACCCAAATTTTTAAAAGACTATTAAAAATAGATTTTTTTTTGTGTATATACTGTCCTACGGCCGTAGCGTCTCCATGGTATTTGAAGTTTCTTGACGCTCTACGGCCGCCGCTCTGGAGGAGGATCGTAAGCTTTTCGAGTCCATCCTCGTGTTCGTGAAGTTTAACGTGAATCGTTTACGTTGCGAGAAGTTTTGTTCGACCTCTGTGGTCGATGAGGGGACACCGGCAACCAAAATACTCTAACAGTTCGACTTTCTTACAATTACTTTCAATATATATGGTTAGTATTCTGGGCACAGTGTATACCTCGAATTCCACAGAGATGCCTGCCTTCTCACTTCGTTGTATGGCCACGTTCACTCCCCTCGAGAGGCACAAGATTTCCGGCAGTGTTGACTCTGCTACTACCCTCGCTTCGTGTTACTACCTTTCGTATATAGTGTCTTAGATTCTGTAAGGACGGTTACTATCTGCATTTGGGGTTTTTGGCGACGAAGCGTTATCGCAGCCTGGCCACTGAGTGGAAAACCAATTCCAAGCCCACTTGACGCTTTTGCTCTTTACCGTCAATGCCCTAAAGAACGTTTTATCAGTTCGACACGATCAGAAATAGTTCTAAAGACCAATGTCTTTTCTATTCTTAATGGCCGTGTCTCGCTGGAAGGGAACGTTTTTAGTCAACATGCCGGTTCTTGTGCTTCTTTGATTATTGTTCGCAGTTGATGAAGTCTTCTTTTGTTCAACGTCTTCGACGAAAATGGGTTACTTGATTCTGGTCGTGTAAAACGACCAGATCCCGATCGGAAGATGTACTGCTCTTTGATACACTTTGTGTTTGAGAATTCGCAGCAATCTTTCGCCGGGAGGCCAATCACAAAGCACTAAATAACGAGCTTAGTGATTGGCCAGCCAAATCTGTGTCGTAATTGGTCACTTTGGCGACAAAACTTTAACATACATTTTGTGCCTTATAAATTTTATTTTTTGTCCATCGTCCATGGCGACGATTCTTATATATCATTTCACGATAAGTATTTTGGGACGATTGTATTTTAAAACAATGATTTTTAATCGTTAATAAAGCGCTTATGACATCACGGGTGCTCGGGCTGCAGCATATGTAAGAGAGAGAAAAAGATCTAGGGTACATATTTTTGCTGGTTTAAATTCTCATTTTACAAACGAGCGTCCGCCCTACTATACGCGCTACATTATCAATTAAAAATCAATGGTTTACTAGTTATTAATTCACCAAGGGTATTATTAAAATCATTTTGCCGGAGAGCAACATAATTCAGCCAAAGAGCCTCTGGTCCAAGGGGTAAATGTTACTTGATGAACGTAATCATCCAGTAACACCATTGGTACATACAAAATATGCAGATATATTTTGTGGGTGCAGTAGAATAAAAAGTAGAAACGTTTCAATTTTGGTTTTATATATTATGTGAAAAATACAATCTTGTATGTACCACTGGTGTGAACGGATAATAAAGCCCAGTTTAGACAAGGTCGCACTTGTTATTGTCAAGTGTGCGACAATCTTCTGATTGACCAGTTACCAAAAAGTACAAAAAACAATATAACAGAGTTTAAACACAAAAACTCAACTATAACAAAAAATACAAGAGAAAAACTTACCCCACTAGAAAGCTGAGGAGGTTAAGAAACTTATATATTTCGTCAGAAAGATTTTTTCAATTTCCTTCTTTGATTTTATTCTGACAACGCATCAATAAAGCACGACGTGTCACGAACATTTTTGTTTCTTGAGTTTAATACAAAATAAGTTTTAGTAAACCAATTATTATGTTTTAAAACATATAGCTTATAAAGATAAGAGTAGCAGCAACAGCGCTTTTAAAATTTTCAAGTTTTATTCAAATGATGTATTTTATTTTCTTCTACTGAGTTTCTCCAACATCTTAACTACATACTTCGAAAGGTATTTACTTACACCACCGCCTTTGTTGCGCATTTCATATACGCCTAAAATAAAATAAAGCCCAAGTCTTATATGAAAATTCAAACACGAGATATTAAATCCTTGTAAGTTACAAAACCTTTGACTGGTTATACAATATACATGGCTGGCGGTTCTCACGGACCAGTTTACGCACAATAAACCGCTGACGCCACATCACACAACACAACTTTGTCTACGTTCCTGTATTCCCAAACGCCATCTCCATGTCTGTCGCAACAAAGGGCATCAAGTATTATTTCCATTGTAGACTGTAATCAAAAGAATTTTTATGTTTGGGATCGGAGGTATGCGAAGTTTTCTTTACTATTCGAAGCCATTTAAGTGGATCTTAAATGTAGATATTAAAAGGGCAATTGCAAACTTTTCCCTTACATTAAACAATCGTACATTTTATTTTTCAAAAAAGAAATGATACAAGCAGTAAGCATAACATTTGTGGGAAATTTTTTACTTACTTGAAAGAGACTTTATAGAATTATTTCGTTATTGTTTGTTTAAGATCAAATAAAAAGTAAAAAAGTAAAAGGCTTTTAACAAATTGACGCCATTGTAGTTTTCTGGCAATTTTTTATTCCCCTTTTAAATAGAAAGATTATTTTTCTAGTTTTTCATTCTTACGTTATTGTTTTTGTGTTTCATCATTAGGTTTATGAATGTTGTTAGTTATTCAGCCACAAAGCAATACTAAAATCCGAAAAGCATAAAAAATCCAATATATGCAAACTGCAAAAAAAAACAACACACTGCTAGTTAAAGCGCTGGCCAAGTAGCTACAGTTCTAGAGAAATATAGAGGGTACTAAGCAGCAACTACAATAAATGTGTGTTAAACATGATGCCTTTCAACAAGTTAGAGAACAAAACTAAGTAACTAGAACAAAAAGTACATAGAGCGATGTAGTAAAGGAACATCGTGCCCGCCAAAGCAACAACGCTCTTAAGCTATTAAACATAATGAATAGGATCATTAAAAGAAAAAAAATAATAAGCCTTTAAAGAGATGTAATGACAAGACTGTCAAAATTAAAAGGTAGTAAGAGCTCCATCACGACATTTGGATAGCTCTAGAAGACATTAATTTGCCCTCGATCGATACCCCTTTTAAATCCCCCGCCATTGGTACAGTGTTAGATCTTCTCAAATGTTGTCCCCTATTTAAGTTAATTTGGTAATTATCTGTAGTTTTTATATTTTATATGAATAAGTATTAAGCATATTTATTAGAGAATTAAACGAGTGGTATAAGAAACTCTAATTTAAAATTGAAACGGTATGCAATTTTTCTAAAGATTTTATTCAAGAACTGTTTAAAACAATAAAACATAACAAGATATTTAGAACTCTTCTTCTATGTTAATACAATCTGCAAAAGTCAAAACAGTTTCTGTAGTATGCTTTTACATACTAGTTTCAAACATGTATGACATCGGTGCTGAGTAAATCTGTTTTTTCTTTCAGACAAAACAAAGATCGAGTTGTCGCATTCGCATCACTTGGTTCAACATCTTCAACTTTATTTCTCAAAACATTTTTAATTTTATTTTCTTAGCGGAAATAACAGTAACGTAATTCTTCGTTTAAACATGTTCTTTGTATTTGTGTAGTAAATAATTTGTGAATTTATTCTAGCAATATTTGTCTTGCATCAATCTTGTAGTCAAATATTTTGCGCTCATCCTATCTACCACATCAACAGCTCCTTTTGTTAGATTATAGAATTTTATAATTAAAGGTTCCATTGCATCACCACTTTCTAAATCAATGTCAATATTTGCGTAAAGCGCCAGACAGCATCAACACATTTTTTTGTTGTTTGGATCGACGTCGACTTCCCAAGCAAACGTGCTCCTATTTTTTTTTTATTTCGTAATTTAGCATCTAAAAAATTGGGTAAGCTTTTTGCTTATTCCTACGTAATGTACCAATAAATTTAAGTTCAAACCTTGTTCTATCATTTCTGGATAAGTATTTTGGGAATATTTTATTTTAAAACACTGTTTTTTAATCGATGATTAAGCGCTTATAACAAGACGGGCGCTCGAGCTGCGGCGTGTGTAAGAGAAAGAAAGTTCTAGGGCACAAATTGTTACTGGTTTAAATGATTATTTTACAAATTAACCCCCGCTCTGCCATACGCGATTTATTATTAAATAAAAAAGAACGGTTTTATATTTATTTATGCACCAAGGGTATTAATAAGATGATTACGCCCGTAGAACAACATATTCCAGCCAGAGCCTCTGGCCTGAGTGATGAATATTGCTAGATGGGCGTTATTATCCGTTCGCACCAGTTGTACATAAAAAATTTTATTTTTCACATCATATATAAACACTAAAATTGAGACGTTTTTACTTTTTATTTTACTGCACCTACAAAATATATCTGCATATTTTGTATGTACCATTGGTGTTGCTGGGTGATTACGTTCACCAAGTAACATATCTTCCTTGAACCAGAGGCCCTCTGACTGGATTATGTTGGTCTCCGGTATAATGATCTTAATAACACCCTTGGTGCATTAATAACAACTATTAAACCATTGTTTTTTAAATGATAATGTAGCGCGTATAGCAGAGCGGGTGCTCATTGGTACCTAAAATGAGATTTTAAACCAGCAAAAATTTGTACCCTATATCTTGTTTCTCTCTCTTATACATGCTGCAACCCGAGCGCCCGTACTGTGATAAGCGCTTTATTAACGAATAAAAATTAATGTTTTAAAATAAAATACTTCCAAAATACTTATCGTGAAATGATAGAATAAGGTTTGAACTTGTATTAAGAAGCGTGAATGAAGTGTATTAAGCATAAGCCAATCATGTGCTTTTTTAAGAGAATTGTCAAAGGTCAAACTGGCCCAAAATGAACAGAGCTTGTTCAAAGTTTGACATGCTGCCGTAAATCACAAGGTTAAATTAAGTGAAACTGTTACTAGTATCAAAAGGCAAATAAAACAGTTCCAGACTTAACTGATAGGGTTGGCAACAAAAGTTGAGAAAAAAACTAGGAAAAGGAACAGAATACTGCACATATGTGAAAAGGAACCTGTTTCCAGAAAAATCACAGACAAGAAAATTAAGATGCTGCCTTCAGTGATAGTAGAAGGCATTAAAAATACGATACCATATACATTGGATATAAATATCAACTGGGAATTCGACAAGAAGATAGCCTAAATCCACTACTCTTCAACTTATTACTGGACAAAATCATAAAAGAATTTAAAGCAGGATAAGGATAGGCAATGGACAAAAAATAAATAATATTTCTTTATAAGCAAATAACTCAATTCTAATCTTAAATAACGAAGAAAACCTACAGCGAATGGTAAAAGCATTTAAAACATTAGTGACAGAAAATACAAACTATACCAAATAATTAATAAGTACGAGATAATCGAACAAGTTTCGAGATTTAAATATCTGGGATAGAAATATTTAGCTACGGAAAACTTAAAGAGGGTGTAAGAAAACAATGATAAAAAAAAGAAAATATATTATTCTACAAATCTAAAAATTGGCGAGATAGCAAGCAATCAACGTCACGTCAAGAAGAATAAAAAGACAATTTTTTTTATTATACTTTAAAATACGAGATTCTCTCTCTCCTGTTGCCGACCAGAATGTAACTTCGACTATTTTTTAAATAATTTTACTGTTTGTCCTTGTTTAGTGTAGTGTTATGTATAGTTTTATGTTTAACTTTACATTCGTGACATTCTGCGATTGTTGGATAGCCCAAAATTGATGAAATGCTCCTGAAGATGCTCTAGAAAGCGAAAGTACTTAAGCAAGATTTAATTAATATAACTGTGCTCGATATCTGCCTTTATTTTATCAAAATTCATTTATTCGAGCATTCAACCTTATATCAGAATTGTATTAGACGATCTCCTATATCGTTACGTTCCTCTAGTCCTTGATCTCCCAATATTGTTCGAGCTCCTCTCTTGCCGACTTTTGCATTGAAATCGCCCATAACTACCGTGACTTCTCCGTTCTTTGTCATTTTCAGTGCATCTTCAATTTGTTGGTAAAATGTTTCCACTTTATCTTCTGTTGCATCCATCGTTGGCTCATATACATGGATCAAAATTAGTTTTGTGTGTGATGTCCTTATTTGTAGTAGCATCACTCTTTCTGAGATTGAGACAAAACCCTCTATTGACTTGTTGACCTCTGTATCGACAATAATTGCTACTCCACATCTATGCTGGTTCTTAATGTTTCCCGGGTAATGTAAGGTATCCTAAGTTAGGCCACCATGTTTCGCTTACACCTAATATATTTACATTTATTCTTCTTATTTCTTAAAGAATGTTGTGCATTTTACCAGGTTTACATGCTTTTGACGTCTCACGTATTTATTTTTACTTTTGACAATTAAACTTTGTTTTGATGTTTGACAAGGGTTTTGCCGGTTAACGACCTGGGAGTCTTTGTCTGTTCCCCCCTGCCAGATCTTGGGCTCCGATTCCCATGATCAGTTTCTTTTTTTCTTTTAGTGCTCATTGCCATGATGATTATACCAGAGATATCCAATTGGATCTTTAATGCAGTGGTTTCTCCTTGCCTTCTGCATCCTTATGCCGTTGACTATTTATTTGATTCATTCGCCTTTGGTGCCAATTTCTTAGCGCCAGGACATAAGAGTGCCCTTCCACTTACCAACACATCCGCCCGAAGGCGTTGGTCAGTAAGTGCGGGATTGCTTATACCACCGGCATGTGTATTTACCTATTTGAAATCTGTCAAAGTGCTGATTTTAAAATAAGATTAATGTTGACTTAATTTAACATTTAGTGGTCTTGATGTTTTACCAAAATTTATAAGATTTAGTTCTATTTATTTATTTCGAATTGGAAATTGAAACATTAAAGTAAACGTATTTTTAACTGAGATTGCGGTTCATTTCCATTAGAGGTGGTAAATAGTAATAAAATTCCACAGAAAAATAGCTATATTATTATATTTGTTTGATATTGTTCTTGGTTAATTAAAATGGTCAGATTGGTTTAAATTTATAAGCAGAATATGTATAAGTTTTTTACTAGAAAATTATACCCTAACAGTAATTTTATATTTTGTCTAGTTAGTATAATTCTACTATATGCTACTCGCATTTTCGTTTTCATGGCATACAAATTCAGCAAAACTAACTAACTAATGATTTTTCCAAACACAAAATCAGCGAAGCTAAAATGCCACTAAAATTTTAAAAAGTTTTGTAGACCATTTCTGAATAAAGAGCAGTAATTTAAAGACTAAAATTATAAATTATCACATTTCCTGAAGAATAGTCATAAGAATAATAGTACATTTTGTGGATACCTGATTTAATAAAAAAATTATTGAATCACGAGTTTTTTACACATCTAAGATGGTTGAATTTAATTAATTTGGTTTATTTTTTTTTACGTGTTTGCTCTTCCATTGACTTTTAATAATTGTACAAATTTCAGTTCTTACTACAACTAAATTGTGATTTGTGTCCTTAATTTGGCTACTTACTGATTTAATCCAATTGCTTTATTTACATTGTGGTTTTCAGAACTATTTTCTCGTGGCACATTTTGTACGAAGTATTTTATATATTGGAATAATTTTTAATAAAATTAAATTTTTTTTGTTTCTCTTTCCAATCTGGGAATTGTTTTTAAAAAATTTCATAAATAAAGTTATTGTAAATAATTAAGAACCCATAAATGTTATTTCTTGCCTTACAAGAAACAAAACAACTAAAAAAAAATAATAAAAATAGGAAAGAGCACACTGTTCAAGAATGGTGGACCATAACTATTCTAAAGTGATATTCATAGTGCCCGAGAAAGTAAACAAAGCAGTTGTACATTTTCAATCAATAAATAAAATATGTTACTTGATATTAAGAGAAAGGTATAGGCAAATAAGTATTAATAATGTACATGCATCCACTGAAGATAAATATTTAGGCACCAAAATAGTATTCTACGAAAAGCTAAGCACCGGTATAGGGAAAATACAAAAATATGATGTAAAAATAATCATTTGTGACATTAATGTGAAAGTCAAAACAGAAGAAATATATAGAAGAATAACAGGGTTACGAAGTTTACATATGAAGTCAAATGAAAATGTGAAAAAGTGAATAGAATGTGCTACAGAGAACAAAATAAAAATAGTTTTGATCGTAAAAACATTAAGGTAACATGGACTTCTTCCGATAAAAAAACATAATATGGCAATAGTCGATTACAGGAGTTACAAAGCGACAGATGCCAACAGTGACTATACATTAATAATAACAAAATTTAAACAAGAGCTACCAATAATTTCAATACCTGTTAGAGATATAATAAATTATCAATAAGATTGCCTTCAAGAGAAGCAAATAGTAAACAGACTAGAAAAAGACAAAAATAAAACTAGAGAATCCAGTTAAACAGGAAATAAAAGAAGAATGGCAGACCATACCGACAGCTATGGCAGAAGCAGCGGAAAAGTGTATAAGACGAGTGCATATACAATGACGGCAATAGTGGTTCGACGAAGAATGTAGGAATGCTTTGGCAAAGAAGAAACTAAGCAAAATTGCAAAGAGATGGAGAAAATGCCCAAAATGCGATCAAAAACTATGTGGCAAAAAAAGGGAGGTAAAAGAATTTGCAAAAAGAAGAAAAGAGAACAGCTAGAAAAGCAATTGAAAAAGCTTACATAAACAAAGAGGTAAAAAGTTTTTACCAAGAACTTAAGAAATCCAGAGAAACTAAGAAAATGAATCCAGGGTATTGCAGAAAATAAGAAAGCTAACTTCTAGGACAAACAACAGAAAAATTAAACAGATTGGCGGAATATTTCAAAGATCTATTGAATACAAACCAACAAGAGAAATTCGAGGGAAATGAGAATTGACAAGAAGATAAACAAGGGCCGTGCGAGGAACCAGATTTGAATAAAGTCAAAGAAATAATAAGAGACTTGAAGAGAAACAAAAGAATATGGCTTGAAAGCAGGTCCGTTAGAAAAAAAAATTGTGGGAGAAAGTGGTATCTTAGCTAAGATTTTCAGAAAGGATGCAAAATATTGAAGGAAATAATATTTTGCTTGATATAAGCAATTTGGCAAAAGAAAGAAATGCCTTAATAATATAATAGCGCTCTTATTGGTCATATCTATAAAAAAGGAGACAAAACGGACTGCGAAAAATATAAAGGTACAGTACTATTAGAAGTAGTAAAATACTTGCAAAAATGTTAAGGAAATAATTAATAAAATATGATACCAAAGTAATCGGAGAATACCAGGGAGGTTTTAGACAAGGAAGAACAACTACTGATCAAATAAGTGTTATAAAATTAATAGAAAATAATAGCTACGAACAAAACTTAGGATTACATATGCTATTTATTGATTTAAAACAAAGCATATGACTCCATAATGCTATATAAGATCATGAAATAATTAGTAATACCAGAAAAGTTTATAAGGCTATTAAGAATAACTCTTAGGAACAGGATAAACAGGATAACAATGGAAGAAAGCTTTTCGAGACATTTTTCTGGGAAAAGAGGCTTAAAACGAGGAAATCCGCAATTAATAAATTTATTTAACCTAGTAATAAAACAATCGAAGAAGATCAAAAATATTAGCAAAAACAGGACTATTTTCAACAGCGGGGCACAGTGCAAAGCGTAGTATGATGTGGTGATACTAGAACATCTAAAAAAAGTTTTTCATAAATTTGAAGAAGAAGCGAGAAGATACGGATTAACAATAAATCAAACAAAAACGTCATACATAAATATGAGGGTAGACATGACAAATAATAACAAATATATCAAAATAAAGGGAGCGAGGCTGTCTATTAGGGGGAGTTAGCTTAACGGACACGATAAAATAACGAAAAGAGAGACAAAAAATTACTAAAAGGAAGCAGAGTGATAGGGTCACTAAATAAAATATTTGAGATTAAGAGAAATAGCGAGTGTACGAGAGAGTAATCAAACTTATAGTGAATATGAAAGCAAAACGCCAGCGAACCGTGGATTATAAATGAGCAGAAAGAAAAGAAAATAAAGATTTGAGAAAGAAAGATACTCAAAAAAGTATTCGGAAGAAAAAAAAGGTTCAGAAATGATGACACAATGATAGAACTTTACAAGAAAATAAACAAATCTACTCTGTTAGATGGGTATGAAAGGTGGATATTAATCCAAATTGGTAACTCTAGAATCCAAGCTTGCGAAATAAGGTTTCTAATACGATTAGTAAGACTTAACATTATTACGAGACTTATGATATAAAAAAAGAAGACCTAAGATAAAAGCTAAATATTTACTTGTACTATGAGAAAATAAAATAATACTAAACAAAGTAGAAAAAGCATAAAAAACAAAATAGATAAAAATAGACTAACTGAAAAATGCTAAATTACAAATGTTCTTAAATATAAAATGCCTACATCATTAATTTGAGCTTTAAAACTTATGTTCCGTAATAATTGCATTTGTACCGCCAAAACTCTTATATATATTTTGATTTCGACAATTTTTTACGGTTTGTTTCTGAAATTAAATTTCTCGCTCCAACTTTTTTAATTACTGATATTATAAAATTTTTCTCAAGTCACTTTCAGAGAGTTCTGTTAACTTTGAATGTCCGTGAAAAAGTAAAAATAAAAAATATTAAAACAAAAAGCACTCTCAGCGGACTTTCTTAAAAGTTTTTTTATTTTAAATGGGACTTAATTCAAAAGTTTTGGGTTGGTTTTCCTTATAAAGAGTATTTTGCTTTCTTGCTGTCTGCTGTGCTTAAAAACAATTACAGCTTCGCAGTAGATACAATAATTTATGAAAATATAGAAAAATAATAAGTCTATTAATTATTTTTTTGATCAGTTTTAAAATTTCACGGATGAAATTAAACGGTACTATTTCCTTTATTAAAAAATAGGTATTATAATATTTACTTGATTTAGTAATCATTTTAAGAACAAAAGGGTTCTAATTATTGTTTTGTAATGTATATTCATAATTGAATATAAAATGAATGTTTTAATATAAGTAGAGTTAAAAAATAAATTGAAAAGTTGACCTATCTATGCAAGAACAATATTTGTTTTGTATAATATATATCACTGTTTCTTCTTCTGAAGCAGAAGGCTTTGAAGATCTCACGTATGCAATGCAATTATGCCCCACTATAGCTTAAAGATAATGATGGACCTTCATTTGTTACATATACATGTAAGAAAGTTCCAATATCTCTAGATATTGTCTTTAGTCTTTTACTTGGCATTTTGAGGCTTAAAAGTTAAGGCATCGCAACCCATGAAGATGCAAACAATATTATATCTGGAAAATAAGAACTCGAACGCAAAGTAGATATTATCGTAAGCAAGTGTGAGTTAAAAACAAGAGAAATAGCACACTAATATTTATATTAGGGTTAAAACAGAAGAGGTTTGTATTATTATTTATTAAATTAACAATGCATCTAATCCTAAGACTAACAAGTTTTATATTTAACCTAATCTGCTACTTTGTCGTCCTAGGTATTTCCAACAGTTTATCTCAGAATCTAAAGCCGGATCCACCTCAATAAAAATTTATGTTGTATGCCTTATTTACGTCAAATTTATGTTGTATTTGACGCAAATTTGCTCGTGTGCACTGAACTTTTTGTTAATGTTTACTGTGCACCGAATAGAATAACGCAAAAATATTTTCGTGACGAACAACGCACGCTATGTATTGTGCTGTCGGTAGGGATGGGAAAAACCTACCGATTTTAACCGAAAACCGGATTTTTTACTTCGCAATAACCGGTTTTTATCGGTTGTTTTTTGTCCCGGTTATAACCGGTTTTTTATTTTTAAGTAAAAACCGGTTATTATGTTTTTACGGTGATTAGGATTAGGTTAGGTATTATTTTGGATCCCAATCATAATTATTA
Organism: Diabrotica undecimpunctata; assembly: GCF_040954645.1. Lineage (NCBI taxonomy): Eukaryota > Metazoa > Arthropoda > Insecta > Coleoptera > Chrysomelidae > Diabrotica > Diabrotica undecimpunctata. The sequence goes on along the minus strand of NC_092807.1, from coordinate 86,402,824 downwards.
TTTTCAAGTAATCCAAACAAAACTATAATTCAAATTTTATTTTATTTTATAAATTCAGAAGCAAACTGAAAATGCAAACTTGTAACCTATTGGATTAAAAAAACCGCCAGATTAAACCGTAAGCAAAAAAAACCGGTATAACCGAAAACCGGTGTTTTGTCAAATACCGCCATCCCTAGTTGTCGGTTTTTCAGTCACTTTCAAAGAATTTTGCGTCGTACCGCAATGTTAGTGTGGACTTGATTCTAAATACAATTTGTAGTTTGGTCTTATTTTGCTATATAAATACATTAATGAACAATTTATCGTGTCTCGTTTTTTAAAGAAGAAATGTTTATTGTTTATAATTATATCGGATTATTTACACCGCACAAAAAAGTGAATCAGAGTGGTAAAAAATTATGTTACTGGAAAACGCAGCTTTTTTTTGCTGAGAACACTAGCTGGTAATGAGATAACAAGACGATTTTATAATTTCCTTTCATTGGACCAAAAATTATTAAAAACGATACAAACAGTATCTATTTAAAATCTCTAAATAATCAATTTCCTTAATAAGACCTGAGGTTTGCAATGCACTTATTGATGCTGTTAAAGATTACGTGATCGTAAGTTCTATATATATATATATATATATATATATATATATATATATATATATATATATATATATATATATATATGTATATATTAGTTTTGAGTTTCTTGAACTGTACTATATTTAATGTAAAATTAGTATTTCTTGGGTTTAGGTTCAATAAAATATATATTACATGTGGAACTAGATTTAATTTTCCATAGCAATCAACGTTTCGACAGGAAACCCTTGCCTTTGTCGAGATTCTAAAATGTACATGTATAGAAACAAACAGTTATTGTAAAATATGTATATATTATATATGACTTACCAAAACGTAAAACGGGACACAGACATTACTGAACTGACAAATAAAAGTTGATATCGGATATCTCATGGTTTACTGTCATTAGTATATAATTATTTTTATATGAGCGTATCATTGATGTTTTCGAAAAAGGTAAAGAGGAGATATGTTATAACTTTAAGAGCTTTTTATGGTGTTATATTTATTATTATTTAAATCAGATTTAAATATATTTTATTTAGGTTTTGTGTATCTTTTTTGTCAGTTATTGTCTTGGGATTTCTTTTTATTTCTATTGATTCGTATATCTCCCTCTTCTTTTTGTTTTGTTCTGTTTTTAAAATTTTTATGTTTTCAAAATCAAATTTCTGCTTCTTTTCACTTTCATGTTTTGTCAGCGCAGTGACGTTGTTCTTGTCATATTTATGAGAACGAATTCTGGATTGAAGCAGTTGACTAGTTTGACCGATATAGACACCTTCACAGTAAATACATGGTATCTCGTAAACAACATGTGATTTTGTAAGTTTTGGAGTTTGTGTTTTTAGTTTTGTGAAATATTTATTTAAACGGTTGTTGCCTTTATGGGCAACTATTATATTATGTTTATGTTTATTGTTCGGATAAACCGTTTATATATGGAAGAGTTGTGTAATTAGTTTTGATACTGTTGGGTTTGTTGTTATTTGTGTTGTTATAAAATTTATTAAGTCTTGATTTGAAAATAGTTTCGATTAGATGTTCGGGATATGCATTATTTAGAAGGGCATTTTTTGCTTTTTTATTGCAGTTGGTCTGTATTTTGGATCTGTTAGTTGTATAGATTTATCTGCAAGACTTATAATTACAGACTTCTTATGGGAAAATAGATGACGAGAATTGTAGTTTAGATATCGTGAAGACCATGTTTCTTTTGTAAACCACATGGTTCTTACTGTATTGTTTATGCGATGTAAGGTGATATCCAGAAAATTTATTTTAATATTTTGTTCAATTTCTATAAAAAAATTTAGTTTTGGATGTTAGCTGTTGAAAATATCTAAAACTTCGGTGATTTTATTGGTTGGAATAGCACAGATATAGTCATCGATATAGCGGTAAAAGAATGGCATATTTATTAAAATCTAAATGACTCATGACAGATTCTTCTAAGTCTTCCAGACCCAGTTGGGCAATGACACTAGAAATATTTGCACCCATTGCACATCCATCCATTTGTTGGTATATTTCGTCCTTGCAATGGGATGTTAGTGTAATCTTTTATGTCATTCCACTTCTTTTTACACGTAAATTTGAGACCAATGTTTTTAATTTGTTTGTAAAACAAGTTTTAAATTTAATGATCACTGATACTGTTTAAATTCTCATTAAAATCTCATTAAAAAAGCTAAACTGTCAACTCATTAAAAATGAATCAAATTTAATCAATATACTACCACCGGATATTTTTAATACATTTAAGAATATGTGTTTAAAACAAAGTGAATATATTTTTAACAAAACTAAAAACAGGAACATCAAAAAAATTAATAAATTACTTTTGAAATCAAATGATACTGAAAATAATTTTTTTTTTATTTCAACTTTAACGTGCTCGGCTACTATGGCCACTTACACAGGTACTATAACATGAATTTTCATTACACAAACATTAAGTGTTACATTAAAAATATGTTACAATAATACGGAATGATAATAATATGTTATACAATGTCTAAATTAAAATCTAATTATATTTTTTGATATAAGTGTTCATCTCTAAGGAATTGTAGCACAGCTTTTATTTGGTCAGGGTTGTTTAGGATATCTCGTACTTCACTTTTGAGTTTGTATTGTAATCTTCTGGCCGAATGTTGATGGCATTCAGTGAGAATATGTTTGATTGTCAAATATGATTGGCAGCTTTGAGAGAAGGGACGGATGCTAGAGGACATTAGGTAGCCGTGTGTGAGTATTGAATGTCCTATCCGAAGTCGTCTTATCACAATGAGATCTCGATTTGAGAGGGCTGAGTAGTCAAATGTAGGCTGACTGGTTATTGACGGTTGTATTTCGTTTAAGATCGAACGGTTAGAGTTCCAATGCTGCTGTTGAAGGAGTCTGGTTCTTCTTTTAGTATATGATTTTAGGTCCTTACAAATTTGAATTTTATCGGTGATTTCAGGTGATGCTGTAGCAAGTTTAGCATACTGATCTGCAGTTTCATTGCCTTCTATACCAATATGAGATGGCAGCCAAATTATGGTAACTGTTATGTTTTGGGACAAGATAATTTGGTAGGAGTATAGGATCTTTTGGACGATTGGATGATCGGTAAATTTATTTTTGATAGAATGGATTGATGCTAAAGAGTCTGTGCATATGGCAACCTGCTTCTTAGGTGGAGATATATCGTCGGGCTAGTACTTATTTTTTCCATATGCCAAATTCTCATTTTGAGATATTTACATTTAAATATTTTGGTAATATTTACTCGTTTATTTTAAAACTCAGGAAAATGATGTTAATTCTAAAAAAAATATTTGAAATGGTGTGCTGGATTATGACTTCAAATGTTTACTGACTCTTTTTAAATTTGAAAAAAAAATAAAAACCTTTGCTTATGGAACAAAAAGTAAAATTAGTACAGGAATTTGCACATTTGTTCCATATGCAATGAAGTACAAAACTGAATTATATTATAACGTTTTAAGTAAAATATTTTAGTTTGCGTTTCTATATATCTTATGTATCATTCTACAGTTAGATCACAGTTTATTACAATATTTCTAATCTTATGTTACTGAACCTTTAAAAAAATACAAGGGTAAATTAAAAAAAAATTTTGCTTTTTGTTTTTAAAATTTATTAAGAATTAAAACATGTTTATGTGAAACAAAAAGTAAAAGTTTTACATTCTTCGCCGTAGGTACTCGTCATGTAACTGAAATAAATGAATAATTATTGTAATTAAAAGAATAAACCTTATATTACTGCACCTTTTTTTCATACAAGGGTACATCAAAAAGGAAACTCCTTTTTGCTTTTAAAATTTATTAATAATCAAAACATGTGTATGTGAAACAAACAGTAAATAAAATTTAAATATTCTTCGCAGTAGGTACCTACTCATAACGTAATTGAAACAAATAATTGCAGTTGGAAGAAATAAAATTATTTATTTAGCGAAGAAAATATTGTTCTGTACAATATTTTGTCAACCTCAGGCATGTAGGCAAACAAAGACTCGATATGCTTTATATTTTTTTAGCATCGACTTTAGGTTTTTCGGTAATAACCTTTACCATGGAAAAGTTAATAATAATATTATTATGATCGTTTTTGCCCCGTTTTTTTATCAGAGCCGCGTGTCTCATGTTTATTAAGTCTAATAAAAGTAACATTTTTATTAAAATCACATTTAAAACTAATATGCAAGGGGTCATCTTTTTTATAGTTAATTTGTTTAACTTTAGTAAAAGGCAGAACTTTAAAATTTAAAGTTTGGCTTACTGTTTGAAAATTTAAAAAATCTTCTTTTTTTACTTGCAGCACCTTGAGAGGTGCTCTACCGGGGGGTATATTTACGAGGTGTCTTAAGAGTGAAACAGGGCTGTATATTTCCCTATGTTTTAAATACTTTTCTATTTTACTGTGAACAGAGTCGACTTCTTGAATTAAACTATGTCCGGGCTCTGAAAATTTTTGTTCAACTGTATTAACTCGATTATTGATATGTAAGAAATACTTTATAGCTAAGGCCATGTGTCAATTGCTGTTTTTGAGGACACAAGAATCCGACCATAATATAAACTTATTTACATTAGGATTTGTTTCTGAAATTGTGTTTAATAGTTTTATAAGAGCACTGGCAATGTGATTACCATTACGGCCTGAAATGGCTTCATGCCATAGAGCACAGTAGGTAATTTTATCTGTGGAGCAGTATATATATATATATATATAAGCGGGGATCCTACAGCTTCTGCCGCTTCCCGCATTTCGATCGCCATCTTTTTCTATCTCTCCAGGTGTCTTCATCAATGGCTCTGTCTTTCATGGTTTCCATAACACCTTGTATCCAAGACTTGGCTGGTCTTCCTCGTTTCCTTCTATTACTTGGATTGTATTCCATAGCTCTTTTTGGCCATCTGTTGTCGTCCATCCTCTGTACGTGTCCATACCATATTAACTGTCTAGTTTCTATTCTTTCAGAAGTTGTATGTACTCTATCTGTTTTTCTTCTAATTTCAGAATTAGGTATACGTTCTACTCTTGATATACGGCAAGCTCTTCTTAGGTAGTCCATTTCAACCGTGTCAACTTTTTTCTTTCCTTTTGCTGTCATTTGCCAACATTCTGCTCCATATGTAAGAATTGGCTCTACAATTACTTTGTAGATAGTCATTTTAGTTTTCATAGTAGCTTTGTTGGACCAAAGTATCGAATTCAGAATTTGAACACTCTTCCTGCCTTGTTGCACTCTATAGTCTATATCTCGTTCCGTTGTTCCTTTACTGCAGATAATACTTCCCAAATATTTGTATTCGTAGCACCTTTTCATTTGTCTAATTTCCAAATCCGGGTCTTCCTCTTCACTGCCTATTCGCATATATTCTGTTTTAGACATATTCATACTCATGGAGCAGTATACAGTTAAGTTATATACTGAAAACATTTTTTTATAAAAAAAATTTGACACCTCAGCTTTTGGTAGAGCACAAACATTTTGCATATCAAAGCATAAAACAGCAGTAGACTGGTCAAATTTGTAGGCCTTTCTATCAAAGTCTCTTTCTATTTCTCCTTCGATTTTATTTTTTATGTAAAAATCATAATATTTTTTATTTTCTTCAGTTTTATTTTCAATTAATTTGTATTTCTCGCAGGTATCACATCTATCCTTTTTTGGTAGAAGAAAACCAAAATTATATACTCTTGTAAAAATTTCTCTATACTTATGTGATTTAACAGGAAAATTTTTACTAAAGTCACTTTCTAGGTAAAGTCGATATATTCTTTCAATAGAGAGAAACGGATCTAAATACAATTTAATACGATCTGATCGGCAGTAATTATACTCTATATGGGAGAACGACTTAATATGTTTTCGTACCCCATCTAGAGCTTCTAATGGTAAGACTTTTTTTACGTATTTTCCTTTCAAAGGAGTCCGAGCAATCCCTGAGTTATCCTTATAGTGTGTTTTAAAGAAATAATAAATTCTCTGTTTACTAATGTTTAGAGTAGTTAAAAAAAATTTCCTACATACTCGAATTTGCTTATTTAAAACCTCAAGGTAATATTGAAATGAATTTTGTTTCTGGCAGTCCGAAATATTTTTTGTTTTCACATACCTTCGTTTTGGTGAACTTTTTTTACAATTTTGAATAAAATGCGCCTTTTTTGCTATCACTTAGTTGCCAAAAGTTTTTAAGTATAACCTCCCTTTCGTTCGTATTAATATTTTTAATACATTGATAGGTACAAGTTTTCAAACACTTGGATTGACATTGCCTTGGAGCATGGACAACTCCTTTTTCGTCCTTATATTGAAGCCCATGTTCTCGCTGAACTTTTTTCACATTTCTAATCCAGTTCTCAGGATTTCTCAATCGCGTTCTTGTTTTTTTAGGAGTCTGCTTGCTGCTTGGTTGGACATCTTGATTTTCCATGTTATTTTCTGCTGAGCTTTCTTCTGTACATTTTTAGGCACATTCTGACACCATTTTTGTAGAACTTTCTGTATTTTGTCTGTTTCCATTAGAAGAAGTTGAACTGGAATCACTGTTATAGTCAAAATTTTTTATGAGTGGTTATGCATTATAATCAGGATCCCAGACTGAATCGTCACTATCAAACATACTCTCGACATCAGTAGGTAATGACGGCGCAGGGGACGAACATTCAGACATTGCAATATTGTTTCTTTTAGAAACACCCTGAATCGTCTCAAATAGATTCCTTTTAATAGCGTTAATTTGTTTACGATCGATATCCACTTTGTAAAAAAAAATAACATCAGTTTTTACGCTCTCCTGGCAAAAATATCGTCAAATTTGTGCTTATTTGTTCCACATGCCGAATTCTTATTCTGAGACATTGATATTATTAAATTTGGTAATATAGTGAAGAACACATCATTAAATAGATAATACGTATACATTTTTACACACGTAAATAAATAATATATGCATTTACTTATCCGTTTTATACTTTTATTTATCACATCCAGTCGCCACCATACGTTAAGACACGTTAACCTAACACGAAGCATCGAATGCGCGTGTGAAATACTGGCTTCCTATTGGCCTTTGCATATGGAACACCTAAGCACTGAAATAACCCATAAAATAATCATATGGCAAAAAGTTACAAAGGTATTACAGAAAAGTCTTGGCTGTTAGAGTTATCAGAGTCAAATTACATACATTATTATGTTGGCAATGTTTCATTACAACTTCTAACCCGAAAAAGTAGAAAATGTGGTATGGAACAAATAAGCACTAACCCGACGATATGGTTAAAAGTTTGTAATATACTAAATTATTCGCCAGTATGAACGCTGATGACGGCTGGTATAAGCGATGACTTAATTAGTGAATGAGAGGTTGTAACAGAGCAGCCTACTCGTGTGTCATTTTTTGAGGCATCCGTGTATAATATTAGGTCGTATTTATTTGTATTTATAATGTCTTTAAATGCATTTATAATGATCTCTTTCGGATGTTTATTGTTATCGAAGTTGGTGAGCGAGGTGTTAAATTTGGGTGTGGACATGATCCAAGGAAGAGATGTAGGGGGATAAAGAGGAAGGGTATGTGTAAGAGAGATATCATTAAATGTCTGTGCTAAAATTAGTGGAATAGGTTTTATTGGTGGTAAGGAATTGGTATTGTGTAAATTATACGTGGACATTACAAATAAGGAATGCACTGGATTAGAGGGGTTAGCTGATACCGATGCTGCATAAGAGAGTAGCAGTTGTTTTCGTCTTATACAAAGAGGAGGTTCGTTAGCTTCACAATAAAGATTATCTACAGGACTAGATCAGAAAGCTCCAATACAAAGACGAAGGGCTGTGTTGTGAATTGAGTTTAGAAGTTTAATATATGTTTTGAAGGCGGATATATATATATATATATATATATATATATATATATATATATATATATATATATATATATATATATATATATATATATATATATATATATATATATATATATATATATATATATATATATATGTGACAACCCTAATCTAGCTTGGAGCGTATTAGTGATCTCTATATTTTAAGAAGTGAGTTTTCGTCAGATCCCCAATACTGATGTGATAGAGTTTTTATTATGTTTAGTCTTATGCACGTTTCTCCTTTTATTGCAAATATATGTTGCTTCCAAGTTAGTCGTGAGTCAAACGTTAATCCGAGAATTTTGCATTGTTTAACAACAGGAAGAGGGACATTGTTAATCAAAATCAGTGGAGATGGAGAAGGGGGACGTCTACTAAAGTTTATAATTTTAGATTTTACATAGGATAAAGATAACCCCATGTTACTAGTTTTTTTAAAAAGTGTGTCAACAGCAGTTTGAATAAGCTTCGAGGTGGTAGAAGAGTTTTGTCCATGACAGTAAATTACTAGATCATCAGCATACATGATATGTTTAATAGGGGAAATGAGGTGACAGCATAAATTACTTATTGCTAGATTAAAAAATGTAGGACTTCAGTTTGAGTATGAGTAGAAGATAAAATACCGTTGACAGAGACTCTGAACTATCTAGAAGATAGAAAATTTCGTATGAAGTTAAACATATTACCATTAATATTAAGAAGGATAAGTTTGTTTAATATACATTGCCTACATAGTGTCAAAAGCACCTTCAATATCAAATATGGCAGCTACGACTTCTTGTCTTTTGTTTAAGGCCTCTGATATATGAGTTTGGAGGATTACAAGGTTGTCTTGGGTTGAACGGTTCCAACGAAATCCTGACTGTTCACTAGCAAATATCTTATGTTTTTCAATGAACCATAGGAGTCTTTTATTAATCAGTTTTTCGATTATTTTGCACATCGTACAAGTTAGTGATATAGGCCTATAAGAGTTGGCCAAGGAACGTTCTAGGTTAGGCTTTTTAATGGGTATTACGATAGGGGTTTGCCATTGTTTGGGAAATTGGTTAGATAACCAGATTAAATTATACATCTCAAGTATTTTGAGTAGGCTACAGTTGGAGAGCTTTTTGACAAATATGTAAGGAATGTCGTCAGGACCAGCGGCATTGTTTTTACAAGTTTGAATAACTGATACTAGTTCTTCACAAAGAAAGGAGGAATTAAGATGTGTGATGTCCATTATTGTTTCGGGTGAGGAACAGGGTGGGGTGTTAGGTAATGGTTTTCGTAAAGAGGTATCTAATTTACTTTTGAATTTAGTGTCGAATTGCGTTGCTAGGTTTTCGCCGATTTCAGGGTTTCGCCGATTTCTTGATTGTCAGTGATTCTAGTTTTATTTACAGCAATACTAGGGATTTTGAGGTTGGTGTTGTTTCCTTGGATTTGCCTAATCTTTTTCCAGAGATCTACCGGATTGGTGCTTAAATTAATAGAGGATACATATTTTCTCTAAGATGATTTTTTACTTTGTATTATAATAAATCGGGCTTTCGCTCTGGTTTTCTTTAGTTCAATGAGATTTTCCAGATTTTTGTTTTTACGGTAATTTTTAAGAGCTAATTTTTGTTATTCTGTTGCGCTTTGGCAAGATGTATTTTACCAAGGTACTGCCTTTCTTTTATGGGAAATAATATTTTTGCCTATGTGCAAATTTGCAGATTTAAGTATGGAATATGTGATTAATAATAGATTATTGTTAATATTGTCGGATAGGGATAGAGAAGGTAAGGTGTTATCTGTTTGTGAAGTATAGTCTTTCCGGTCGGCATTTTTTAGTCGCCAGAAGTTTCTGGTTATAGTTTGTTCATGGTTGGATATATCAGATGATACAAATATTGGAAAGTGGTTGCTGTCATATAGATCATCGGAAGTTTTCCAAGTTAGTGAAGTATATGTTTTGGGTCGCTAAAACTAAGATCTATCGCCCAAAATGTGCCAGAGGAAAAGTTCAGATGTGTATTAGAGCCTGTATTTGGTAGACAGGAGCCTGTGCAATTAATAACGTTTTCTATAGTTTTATCTTTGTCATTAGTGTGGTTTGACCCCCACATAAAGTTATGAGCATTGTAGTCACCTACTAGAATATATGGAGCGGGGAGCTGATAGATAAGATTTAGAATTTAAATGTCTTTAAGAGGGTAGTTAGGAGGAATGTATACACTGCATATCGTAAGTTTATTTGGACACTAAGTAGTTACGGCGATAGCCTCGAGTTCCGTGGCAATGAGGAGATGGGATAAATATATTTCACTGGAAATAAAAATAGATGTCCCACCACTGGCTCTGTTACAATTAGTTCTAATATAATGGTATCCTTCGAACTTTTTTAGTGTGGGAAGTTTAGATATTTTTGAGTTCGTTTATTGTAGACATATGATATCCATACGATAGTGATCACACTGATCACTATACTATTATAATTCATAACGAGTAATCATCTACAGCTCTACCAGAAGTAAAATGGAATTTAAAAAATGCGGATTCGAACTAACATTCCTCCTAACTACCCTCTTAAAAAAATTTCAAAACCCTGTCCAACACAAACTTGCATGGCATACATCAAAACAGTAATGTGAATGAAGAAGTAGATTGTATTGCAAAACCTATAATAGATTCGGCAGATAAAAATATTGGGAAAATTAACTTCGCCAGTAAATTCCATCCCATTCCCGTGGTGGAATCATGATTGCAAACAAGAATACAACAATCCAAAAAAGCGTTTAATAATATCAAACGACAAAAAAAAATGAATAAAGCTCTTTATAATTCAAACAACTACGAGGTATAGCCAGATTTAATATCAAAAAAGCAAAGCGCGAATCTTGCATAACATGCGTTTCAACAATTGACAGTTCTACTACAATGACAACTGTATGGAAAAAAGTAAAAATAATATTTGGTACAAAATCACAAAAGTCTATAAATTTGTTAGAGCAAAATAATCTAATATATAAATCTCAAAAGGAAATGTCAAATATACTGGCATTAGGTTATGAAAAAAACTCGATGCAAACTATTCACTAAATTTCTTAAAGAAAAAAAGAAATGAAGAAAAATATACTATGAAGATCAAAATAACAGCGGAATAACTTTCCACTATCGATGGATGAGTTAGAAACGGTAATGAAAAACTTTAAGAACTCCCACCCAGATAATAGACCCACTGCTTTTCTAAAGAACCTCACCTACCTATCTAAAGAATACCTACTCAGCATGTACAACCTAATCTACTCGAGAAATATATTTTCAGAATTAAAAATAGAGTACTTTTTGCCACGTGCTACTTGCATTTTGCATGTGTGTTTGTTAAAAAATTTAAATATCGAATATAGTCCAGAATTTATTATTCATGTTATCTTATTAATTAAGAAATTTCCAGGTATCTATGACAACACAAGTTAGGAATTTTTTAATTCTTTAAATACATTAAATCTACTATATCCTTGCATCTCTTTCCAATAAGGGTGTACCCAAAACTGACGTTGCCAACGAGTTTTGTTCATATTGTTGACGTTTAAAAGCGTTAGCAAAACTTTATCCTCAGAGGGCGATATTTTGAATTTAACTAGCCTTTTTAATGTCATGCTACTTTGGTGTGCGCTACCTGCCACGCCAGTGCCATGCCCGTGCTATGCAACTGCCATGTTACATGTCACGCCAGTTTGGTGGGCGCTCTACCCTCTAGATGAGTTCAATAATAATTCCTATTTCTAAACAAAGTAGATCAAAATCAAATCCCGAAACATGTAAGCCAATATCTCTAACTTGTAGTATGGGCAAAATGCTAGAGAAAATAATAAATAACAGACTCATGTGGTATCTGGAACCAAAGAAACTAATTATATGAGAACAAAGTAGCTTCTGAAAGCGTTGTTCTTCTGTAGATAACCTTACTGATGTAGAATCGGAAATACATGAGGCTTTTGCAATTAAACAACACTGTATTGGAATATTTTTTGACATTAGTGAAGCCTACGATTCAGTATGGAAATATTTAATTTTAAAAACGCTCAGCGAATAAAAAATAAGAGGTAATATACTCACATACATATCAAACTTATTAAAAAATGAACAATTTCAAGTTAGAGTAGACGGCGTATATTCCTCAACAAAAAATCAAGAAAATGGTATACCACAGGGCTCGAACCTTAGCACTACTCTGTTTCTTGTAGCTATGAATTCTATTACCGCAAAAATTAAACATTATGTAAAAGCTAGGGGCTATATGCAGATGACTTAGTTATACTTTGTAGAGGAACGAACCTCTCAACTATCCATAACCATGTCCAAAAAGCCATAAATCATAGTGAAGAATGGTCATTCACAAGTGGTCTTCAGTTCAATACCCTCAAAACCAAAGCAGCCGATATCAAATAATATCGGCGGTACTTATACAATTGTATTTGAGGGTATAATGATGGATTTACTTGCAAATGTTTTTTCGAAAAAAATAAATACATTTTATGTAACAATAAAACACTGAAAACTTTGTTTTCAAAACTTCCACAAAATTTATTTTAAATTCTTCTTCAGTTTTTAAGTTTGGTAATTTTTAAATCTAAAAAATTTATGGATTGATTTTGTTCTGTTTCTATTGTAAATTCAATATGACTATGAAGAGAATTAATATACGATAAAAATTGGTCGAGTTGCCTGTTAGTTCCTGTGAAACATACCAGTACGTCGTCTACGTATCTCCATCACTATAAAAACTGTTTGAAAACAAACATGACTTCTCCATATTTCATAAACCTACTCATACTGACACGACTATTCATAATTCATCATCCCATCCCACACAACATAAAGTGGCAGCCTATCATAGTATGTTACATAGATTAACAGCAATTCCTATGTCAAAATACAATTTTGAGACAGAATTAAATATCATTAAGCAAATAGCAGTAAACAATGGATACAACGAACAAACAATTAATAAAATGTTAAATCAAAAACTACACAAGAAAGCCCTGAACTTAGTATTTCCACCACCAGAGAAAAAACCCAGTACCTTCAGCTCGATTACATATACAGGCAAAATATCAACAAAAATAGCCAAACACATAAAAAAGAAAGGAATAACACCAGCTTTCAGAACAAATATAACAACCTAGGCAAATATATTAAAAACAACAAGAGCCAACATAAAAAACACTTACACAGTGGTGTGTACAAACTTAAATGTGGCGACTGCCCAAAAACTTACATTGGTCAAACAGGTAGAAATTTTAATAAACGAATAGCAGAACATAAAAGGGCTTTCAATAATAGAAAAACAGATTCTACATACGCACTTCACCTTCTAGATCATAATCATTTTTTTAATGACGAAATTAAAATTCTACATATTCAAAATAAAGGCCTTAAGCTATCTTTGTTAGAATCTATGGAAATCAACAAATTAAAAAACACAGATATAATTCTGAATGACCAGCTTAAGACAAACAGTTCTCCCCTCCTCAACCTATTTCATTAGAGACTATAAAGTGTAAACCCATGCCAAAAACAGATCACTTGAGAAAGGCAATTAGCTGAAACAGCTGTAGTGATAAGAATTTAAAATAAATTTTGTGGAAGTTTTGAAAACAAAGTTTTCAGTGTTTTATTGTTTTTTTTTAGCCCTTTTTCTATCCGAATTGTCGAATAAAGGCCTCTCCTATTTCTCGCCATTCATCCCTGTTGTGTGCTAGGCGTTTCCACATTGGTCCTGCGACTCTTTTGATATCGTCGCTCCAGCGCATTTGAGGTCTTCCTCTTGGTCTCTTTGCATCGTACGGTCGCCAGTTTCCGACTTCTTTGTTCCATCTACCATCTTCGAGACGTTAGTTGTGTCCAGCCCATTTCCATTTTAATTTAGCTGCTTGTTTCGCGGCGTCCTTTATTTTTGTTTTGTTCCGGATTGCTTCGTTCGTTTGCCGATCTATTAGTGAGATACCAAGCATCTGTAGTTCCATGGCTCGCTGAGTTTTTCGAATCTTGTCCATGTTCTTTTTTGTGAATGTCCAGGTTTGAGCTCCATAAGTGAGAACGGGAAGGATACAAGAATCGAACACTTTGGTTCGAAGGTTTTGGGGTATCTTTTTGTCTTTCAGTATGTATGAGAGTTTTCCAAATGCGGCCCATCCCATTCTTACTCGTCTGCTTATTTCGGTAGTTTGGTTTTCTTTGTTTACCTTGATATTCTGACCCAGATATATGTATTCTTTTACATGTTCCACTTTTGTTCCTTGGATGGTTATCGTCGGTTGATCATCTTTATTCGACATTAGCTTAGTTTTACTCCTCAGATTCATTTTCAGTCCTTTTTTTTATGGATTCCGTATGAAGCTCATCGATCATCGTCTTCAGTTCTTTCCAGCTGTCGGCTATTAGTACTACGTCATCTGCATATCTTAGATGGTTTAAATAATTTCCCATGGTTTCCCAATTTAGTGATTTAAAGATGTCTTCAAGTGCGGCAGTAAATAGTTTTGGAGATATGGTGTCTCCCTGTCTTACTCCTCGGTTGATTTTTATTGGCCTCGTTTTCATTCCGTTATCCATCGTGAATACCATTTCAGCGTGTTGGTATATATTATGTATTATTATCCTATATCTAGAATCTATTCTGCTGTTGACCAGTGCTTCCTTAATAGCCCATAATTCTATGCTGTCAAAAGCTTTCTCGTAGTCTATAAATGCTAAACAGATTGGTAAATTGTATTCGTTAACTTTTTCTACTAGGACCTTTAGTGTGTGAAGATGGTCACATGTACTGAACCCTTTTCTAAATCCGGCTTGCTCTACTGGTTGATATACATCGAACTTTGTTGTCAATCTATTTGTTATTATTTTTGTGAATGTTTTATAAAGTTGTGATAGTAGTGATATTGGACGATAATTTTTCAGATCTGTATTGTCCCCTTTTTTGTGTATTAATATTGTGTTAGCAGTATTCCATTCCCTTGGTATGTTTCCTTCAAATAGGCATTTATTAAAAAGTATTTTTAGGTACCTGATGATTTCTTCTCCTCCTTCTTTCAACATTTCTGCCAGAATTCCATCACTACCCGGTGCTTTATTTCTTTCCAATTCTTTAATTGCATTTTCTATTTCTACTTCGCTTATTTCGGGCATTACTTCAGAATTTACGTTTGTTATTTGTCTTTTCAGATTTTGTCTTTCAGAGTCGGGGGGATCGTTTCCTGAGCGGTATAACTCAGTATAGAAGTTTTCAACTATGTTTGATATCTGAGCTTTGCTTGTTTCTAGTTGGCCTTGTTGATTTTTCATAGTTATAATATTTTTCTTTCCTAATTTCGGTTTGGTATATTTCAGACTTTGATTTTTCTCTATCACTCTTTCTACATGTTCTTGTTGATGTTTTTTAATATCGTCTTTTATCTGTTTTCGTATGGCTCAATTAAGTTCTTTGTATTCTGTGGTATTTCTTTTGTTTAGTGACAGGAGCTCTTTTCGTTGTTTCAGCATATTCTTCGATTCTGCACTTATTTTGGATTTTTTGTTGTTATGGCGGGTTGCTACTTCTGAGCTAGCATTCAATAGTTCTTTTGTTATAACTGAGTTAATTTTATTAACGCTGAGTTGTTCTAGATTCAGTGCTTGGGCGGTTTTTAATTTGCTAGCATATTTTTCTTTATCGACTTTTAGCTTTTCTGTGTCTATTTGTATCGTGTTATTAAAGTTAATTCTACGTTTGCTATACTTAATCCTTAGTTTAGCTCTAACCATTCTGTGATCACTACCCAGAGAGACATTATTTATTACTGTTACATCTTCTACGATACCTTTCTTGTTACACATGATGTAATCGATTTCGTTCCTTGTTTTTCCATCTGATGATAACCACGTCCACTTTCTTTGCGGTTTTTTCTTATAAAATGTATTCATTACGAAATATTTGTTGCTATGTAGGAAGTTAACCAGGGTTTCTCCTCTCTCATTTCTAACACCATAGCCGAATTCACCAATATAGTTTTCGCTTTCTTCTAGTCGTTGTCCAATCTTAGCGTTGAAATCTCCTATTATAAGTGTGTAAGTGCTGTGATAGTTCGTGTTGATTTCTATTATTTTCTCGTAGAACTCATCGGGGTGTGTTGAAGTTGAGGCGTACACTTGAATGATTTTCAGGGTAATTTTCTCGTTTATATTCATCACAATCATTGGAATTCTTTCTAAAATTCCCACATATTATTCTATTTTATTAGCATGTTTCTTAGAAACCAGAAATCCTACGCCGTTTAGACTTTGTTCTTTGTGCCCTTTGTAATACAAGATGTTACCTGATTGCAATGTTATGCGCTCCTCACCTTTCCTTTTTACCTCTGCGAGACCAATTATGTCCCACTTTAGGTCCTTTATTTCTTCTTCTAGCTCATAGATGTTTTCATCTCTGTTTAAGGACCTTACATTGAGTGTTGCTATATTCAAGTTTGTTGTTTTTAGCGATTTCTTGCTTCCCCCAGATTCCATGAAGCTGTCCTTTTTTATAAAGGAGTGGGACTTGCCAATACTGTATGATCTACCCACTTGGGGACTTATTCCTATCGTTTTAGAATTCGCCATCATTTTGGGGAGGTTATTAGCCTTAAAACACCGCGCTGGCCAGACGTGTTGGTGAGTGTGTATTTAGCCGTCCATTCTGGATCAGACGCTGTTCGTAGCCGTCCACTCTGGATCAGACGCTACAGTGTTTCATTGTTACATAAAATGAATTTTCATCAAGTAACGGTCGAATCCATCAATTATTTAAATACATTTTGTTTTAGAAGTAGAAAACTTCAATCTATGGATTCTGACTAGCGACCTAAGCTATCTAGTGAAGTTTGAATATGTTTTTGGGTAGATGTGATATTTTTCCCTTTAGCAAATTTATCCAGATCATAAGCATAAAGTCTTCCTGTCACTAGTGAGGAGCAGTGATCTATAATATGATTTATAGCAATTAAAAAAAGGGTCGTGCTTATTGCAGAGCCTTGCGGGATGCCGTTTGTTTGTATTTTCTTTGAAGATAAGATATTAATAACTCTGATTTGAAAGTTTCTAATTTTAAAGAAGTTACTAATAAAGTGTAAAATATTTTCTTTTAGATTCCACTTGTGGAGTTTTCCTATAATGTTGCGTCGCCGTATAGTATCATATGCTTTTCTTATGTCTATAAATACTGCGATACATTCCTGTTTGTTTACAAAAAATTCTGACTTTGGATCAATCAAGTTGTCAGCTGTATATCTATTTTGACGGAAACCACCTGTTTACTAATAAGTTTATTGTGATGTTCTAGGTACTAAACTAATCTTTTGTTTACCATTTTTTTTAACATTTTGCATATAACATTTGTTAATGATATTGGTCTATGATTCTGGGATAGTACGGTCATTTTCAGTTTTTAGTAATGGAATCATTATGGCTTTACGCCAACTTGAAGGAAATACATTTTTAGACCATATGTGATTATATATTTGTAGTAAAATCTCTTTGGCTCTCTCGGGAAAATTCTGAAAAAAAAATAAAGGGTATGTTGTCAGGGCCTGGTGCTTAAATTCTTTAAGTGCGTCGTCTAACTCTGTTTTTGTAAAGAGGTTAGTTATTGAGTTGTGTGTATAATCAACGTAATCCATTAATTCTTTTTCTTTGGTGTGTTTTGTTTCCAGGAAGGCATCACTATATTTGTTGTTACCTGAATTATTTTCATATTGGTTTGCTAATATTTGCGTAAATTCTGCTGTATTTGTTATTATTTTTTCATTTTGTGTTAACAATAGAATTAGGGAGTATATTTCCTTCCTATAACTTGTCTGACACATTTCCAGACAAATAATGTTGGTGTTGAACTATTTATTGAACTAACAAACTATTTTCCACGATTCTTTTTTGCTATTTTTCATTATATATCTAGCTTCTGCTCTAAGTTTTTTGTAATTTATCAGATTGATGTTTGACTTATTCCTTTCGAACCTATTGAAGGCAGATTTGTACGCTTTATAGTTGACATTTTTCATTGAACCATGGAAGTGGGATATGTTTATTGTTTGTTTTTATTGCTCCGATCTGTTTATTGGCTACGTCAATTAATGTAGACCAGAAAATATGTACTGTTTCATATATGTCTATAATTTCCTTTTTTCTTATAGATTTAAACTATCAATTTTTGTATAGAGTGATGGAAAATATATTTTTATAGGGAAATGATCACTACCAAATAAGTGAGGGATTACATCCTAGATAAATGTTGAAGATAACATTGGTTCACATAGGGTAAGATCAAAGTAAAAACCCATTTAGAGTAAGTGTCATGCAGTTACAGGAATTTAAGTCATTTTCATCTTTGATGAATTCTTCTATAAGTCCATTAACGGTACGAAAAAGAACTGTAGAAAACCAACATTTTCAAATTTCGAATGTCGTTTGGTTGCAAATTCGAAAGCATGATTTTGGTGAAAATTATATTTTAAAAATTCCTTTTCGGATGAACACTTTCAAACTGTTGACTGTAACAGAAATGTTCATCGCTCGGTATGCCAGATTCCTGCAGAATTACCATTGCTTCGAAATTGCTTTAGTATTTTGTAACTTATTATAAATAAAAGTTTATAATTTACGATAGCATTGTTAATAACTTTCTTATTCTGATTGTATGTTGTTGATTTTATTACACCCATGTACTATTCATACTGATGCTACGTTAGAGCACCCAACTCCATTAATTATTAAACTATTTAATTTAAAGCAGTGTCGTTACACAAGATAATACATAAGTTGTATTTATATATATATATCTTTCAAAACTGCAAATGTATTGTATTAAAATAAATATATTTACTTACAATATAATCTTGATATTTGTGATTTCGCGCCCTCCTGAAAAATTGCAATGAAGGAGTTGGGTTAGTCTGGCTCTCAGGTACAGATTTTCTCCCCTTGTAACTGAGTTTGTGACAATATTTTCTTTTTTTTTATGAGTTTTTTATACAATAATTTTATATTCTGGTCTGCCAGGACACTATATTTAGTTTTTTAAAGTATTTGTGTATCTCTTTCTTAAATTCATATTTTTATAAAAATTTGCTCAGTACTTGTTAATGATCTGACTCTGTATTTGGCGATGTTAAAACCCTTACATCCAGAATTTGTTTTGAGATTTTTTTTCAATTTTCTACTATGCAGTCGACAATTTGCTGTTAATCGTATGCATTGTGACAAATTTACTTGTGTTGGAGCTTGTAAGTGAAAAATTTTTTAAAAATATCTTTTACTCTAAATAAAATAGGTGTTTTATATTGTATCTATCTGTAGTATTTCCTACTTTTTGTCCTTTGCAGTTTTAGGAATATGTATGTAAATGATGTGTGTGTGTGTGTGTGTGAGAGAGATGGCATTAGACAAAAAATCTTTTTGCCACAGAAAATTGTTATAAGGATGTTTAAATTTTTATTTTAGAATCGTTTATAAACTTGATTAGAATATTATATATAGATTTGTCAGAATAAGATAACAGATTGCTGATGTTAACTGGTAGGCTAATATTGAGATCAATTAAATCTAGATATAGGCTTCGAGTCTGTTCCCTATGATTAGGACAATCGAAAAATAAGTGGTTCAAATCTCCGACAGATTTACCATCACAAGGACAGAAAGGGGATTCATAGATTCCAATCCTATGCAGATGCTCTGGAAAGAGGCCATGGTTAAGTTTTAACCGGGTTATTAACGAAGAATGTACTTTATTATAGTTAAAATTAAAATTTGGAATATTTTTTGGTAAGCATGGATGAATAGAAAAGTAATGGTTTCTTAAAGTCTTCTGAACCTCTTTATATTTTGACATCCATCTTTCCCTGCCAATACTCCTGATAATAGAAAAAAGATCTTTAAAGTAGTAAAAATTTGTAATTTCTGATATCTCAGATGTATTTTTTGCCATACCATCCACTAATTCGTTTCCAATTACTCCATTATGTCCTTTAACCCAGAGTAAAGTAACTGTTTTTTTTGTGAATTTTAGATCATGTAATAATTTTTTGATATCAAGTATAATGGAGGTTTGAAAACTATCCAATGGATGGCTACGAATAGCTTGTAATACTGCCTGAGAATCTGATACTACTACGATGTTCTCACAATAATTAGTGACACACCAAGTTAGTGCTTTCTGTATAGCAGCAGCCTCGGCTGTAAAAATAGAACAACATTCAGGAATTCGATATTTCTCAACATAATTGCTGTTTCAAACAAAAAAAGCGAAACCAGTACTTTCAACAGTTTTTGAACCATCTGTATAAATTATTGTTAAATCTTCCCCTAATTTGCTTAGTATGGATTTAAATATCATATTAGTTAAAATTGGCAAGTCTGAATAAGAGGGCATTATAATGGTTGGTTTGTCTATCAGAACTTCAAAGTCTTGTATGTAAAAAGGAAATTTTGAGAGCTGTAATATATAAGATTGAAATGAATTCGTATCAATAAAAGATTCTGCAAGAGGAGGAGAATTTTTTATTCTCCAATAAGAATTTGTTAAATTTTCAGTCAAAAGTAAACCTATTTTGTGAACCATAGTTGTATTAAACGATCTGTATGTTATTAAAGTGTGTAAAGGTGGTTCCTGGGCTTCTGCTAGAACTGCTTGGTTTGGTGAAGACATCATAGCTCCTAGACAAATTTTTATTGATTTAAATTGTATTCTGTCAAGAGTTAATACATTTGTTTTGCATGTTGAACCGTAAAGAACACAGCCGTAATCCAGAATGGATCGTATGTAGGATCTATAAAACATTAAAGAGATATTTTGATCTGCACCCCATCTTTTTTTAGAAACGAAACGCAGAAGGTTAATTCCACGCTCGCACTTTTGTTTTACGTACTTTATATGGCTGGACCACAAGAGTTTTTTATCTAGGATCATGCCTAGATACTTATACTCTTCTGCTAAGGGGAATTTATAATCACCTATCTGGCATTTGCCTGTGATTTTTTGTCTACGTCTAGTGAAACATACAATCGAAGATTTTTCTTGTGATATACTAAAACCCATTTGTTTCACCCACTTATCTAAGTTACTAAAGCTAAGTTTTAGATTCAACATACAATCTTCATAGGATTTATGGCTGGTATATAAACATATATCGTCTGCATATTGAATTATTTTGCATTTTTCATCCATCAAACCATGCAGATCTGCAGTATAAACATTAAATAATAAAGGACTTAGAATTGAGCCTTGTGGGAGACCGTTATATAATATTCTTGGACCGTGTAATAGATTTCTATGGTCCCGTAAGTATATTTTTCTATTCACATACAAATTTATTGTATTTACAGATAATCTTTTATCAATACCACACCCCACCATTTTTGAATATAATATATCCAAATCAACCACGTCATATGCACCCTTTAAATCTAGAAACAAACATAGCATAAATTCGTTTTTTGAAAAACAGAGTTGAATATCCGTAACTAAATGTATGAGAGCATCAATGGTACCTCGACCTCTACGAAATCCATACTGTGAGTAGGGAAAAACTGAACTACTTTCAATAAAATGTTCTAATCTAAATTTTATAAGCCTTTCAAAGGATTTTGTCACACATGATAATAGAGAAATGGGTCTATAAGATGATGGAAGTTCTGGGTTTAAGTTAAATTTGAGTAAAGGGCATATGATAATATTTTTTAAAGTATCGCAATATTCTTGTTTCAACCACCAACTATTAAAAATTTGTAAGAGAACATCTTTGGCATTTGACGGCAATTTGTCCAATATCTTATAAGTAAAACCGTCCAAACCGGGGGCTGTATTTCTGCTTTTTTTTAGTGCGAAATCAAGTTCTGAAGGAGTAAAAGGTTTTGACATGGAATCTACACTAGTGTTAAAACGAAAAAATTCTTTAATCCTACCAACATTACCAGAGGCAGATGAAGGTGCAAGTTGGTCTAACATCTGTTTAATGAGATTTTCAGAAAGTTGAGGTTTTTTGTTGTACTGATAGTTATTGGAAATTGATCTGACGGTTGACCATATTTTTGAAAGAGGTGTGCTTTTGTTTAGACTATTTAAAAAATTTATCCAACTACTTTTTTCTTTGTTTTAAATAATCGTCTGGTTTGGGCTGCTATATTTTTATAGTTTATGTAATTATTATGGTTACTTTGGGTTCGATACGCTTTCAATGCTTCTGATCGTTTTTTTATTATGAATGTACATTCCTCATCCCACCAATAAGGCCTTGGAATTGAGGGAGTAAAAGGTTTTTTTTATGGGCATAGATTTGGAAGCAGCTAGAGAGATAGTCTGAAAGAGTAGGGCTGTCTTCTCATCGTTAGAAAGATTATTAGATGATAAAAATGTGGATAATTGTTTGTCTAAATCTGTCTGAAATAGCTTCCAGTCAGCGCGGCAATCGTTCCATTTTGTTGATGGATTAATTAGGAAAGAAGTGGGATTAATTTTAAGCTCTATTTTAATAGGAAAATGATCGAATCCCAATGTGTCGGGATATACTGACCAGTTTATACGATTTGTTAATGAGGCTGAGGTGATAGTCAAATCAACGGCAGAATGATTGCCACTCGCGGCGATTCTAGTAGGTGTTCCGTCATTTAGAGAAATTAATTCGAAAAAATCCATGCTTTCGACTAATATTCTACCATTACGGTCATCCGGGATCGGACCCCACATGTTATGGTGGGCATTAAAATCACCACAAAAAACTGTTTTATTATAATCGAATTGTTCAAATAAATATATCCAATCAGTCTTTTCTACTCTGATGTCAGATGGTTTATATATAGACACAAAAGATATATTAATTTTGTTAAGTAAGACTGCACACACTTCTATTCCGGTATTAAAATTATAGTTAATGTTAATTATTTGATAATCAATGCCCTTTAGTATGAAAATGCCTACACCGCCATAGCCACCTTCGCGGCATTTTGAAACAAAATTATACCCTTTTAATTTAAAGTCTATTTGGTTTTTCAACCAAGTTTCGGATAAAATTATAATATCTACATGAGAATTATTAATATAATTTATCAGATTATCCCTATTACTTACTAACGATCTACAATTCCATTGTAAAATATTTAAGGAAGATTGAGTAAGTTGACTGTGCATTTGGAAATTAATAATACGAGTGAATGCTTTCATTGTCACTCGTCGCTAAATTATCCGTTTCTGTGTTATTACCTGTTTCTTCTAAATTATTAGAAATAAGTTTTCTTAATTCATTTTCTAAATTGCATATAGGTTGAGATTGATTATTGGTATACATAAGTTGATTAATATGAGATGTGACAAGTAATATAAGTTTCTCTTTATAGTCAATAAATTCGTCCCTGTAGGGATTGGGTATTATAGGATTAGATTTAGGGGTAGGTCTTTTGCTAGAAGTTGACGCAGAGGTATGGGGTAAAATTGGTGGAGAAGTTGCTTTACGTTTATTATTTGTAGATGTGTGAATAGTTTTCCTTGCCGGTTTATTTAATGTGAAATTAGGGACATTGTTAGACGAGGTAGGTAAACTGGGAAAATTGGAAGTGTTATTTAGAATAGAAAATCTATTATTAGTTATTATTTTTGCGTAACTTGGGTTGTTATGTAATTGTTCTGCTTCTCTGAATGTTATATTTTCTGATGCCATTATTGCTTTGATTTTCTTCTGTTTCTCGTATATTGGACATTTTCTAGACAAGGAGGTGTGATCGTTGGTTTTACACTATATGCAATGATTATTTTCATTACAAGTTTCTACAGTATGGGTGGTGTCTGTACATTTTTTACATCTACTCTCCTTAGATTTACATTGTTTTGAGGAGTGACCATATCTGAGACATTTATAGCATTGCACTACCGGGTGTATGTATGGATCTACTGAAAAATTGCATAAATTAATTATTATGTTTTGTGGAACCTCGTTGCCCAAAAATTCTACAATTATCATTTGTCTTGGTACTAATTGAGTTGTGCCATCGTTGTTCGTTACTTTTCGTTGCATCCTTTGAACATTTACCACTTGTCTCTCGGATATTATCGCATCCTTTAAATAATTCTCCGAAAAGAAAGTATCTACCATACGGACTATGCCCTTTCTATGTGTATAAAATTTTGGAATATAAGCTATAAGATCATTTTTATTTATTAAATCATGATTAATTATTTTATTTGCTATAGAATAAGTTTTAAAAATGACTTTTACCCTATTAATGCCAACTGTTTTTATATCAAGTACATCATTTTTAAGAGACGAATCATTTAATAAAAAATGTCCTACCTTCATTGGAAATAACCTACCGATATTTTTATTTTTGTGTTCAATATATACAAAGAATGGGGCCTTATCGCTGGGTTTATACCGGTTTTCAAAATCAATTAAAGTATTTACAGACCTGTTATCATCAATATTAGTTTTTTCAGACGTGTTTACGGAATGTAATTCATCGGGCGGTCTATGACCTCCAATAGCATCTTCTTCCATACTTAAATTTTTTGGAATACCAAATTATGGGCCTAATTTGCACTAAACAAATTCACAAAATAACACAATAGCGATCACTATCAAACTCGCACCGACAGCAATATCAAAACAAACCGCTCTTTACGGCTATCGACTCGGGTATGATGTAAATGATATCTTCAATATCTTTCATGTCGTTTTCAAATATCTGTTCCTTACTGGAACTTGACTCGGAAATTTCTGATATTTTTAATTTTGCTCTGCTACTTGATCTAACTAATAGAAGCATGTACAGCACTTGTTCTGTACTGAAAAATCTACTTGTTTTCTTTTTGTTAAGCGTTAAATGTCTAGTTTCTTTGTTTTTTTTTTGAAAGAGACAGTTTATTAGGTAAAATATTGACGAAAAATTATGACTAGCAACCTATACAAAAAGCATTAAGAAAAATTAAACTGTTAAGCGTAGTTAGTAACATATGTAGTTTTTACTAATGAGGTAATAAAAATTTATTTTAGAGTATATAAAACAATATTTATTTATTATTTGTTTCAGGTAAGCAACGCAGCGCAGTATTTAAAAAGTAATAAGTTTTAGTAAGTATGGTCTTTAATTGTGGTGTAATGGACTTTAATTATAATTTCGATTTAATTTCAATATAAGTTTATACTTAATGTTCTAATGTTCTTTTTTGTGCTATTATTATTTTACATTCCTATTCTCATTCTTATAGAGTGACCTACCTAGTGCACTCTTTACATTTTTTTCATAATTTGCTATAGATCCTCTTCAATATTAATAATTTAATAACTAAACTTTATTCTTCATACACCATTGTTAGGAATGATATCCAATATCCTTCTCAACGCTTTTCTTTTAAAATATTCTTTTTCGTGTTTTATATAGACACGATTCTATCTGCTTTTGTATGTCCAATTTTCAATCCTCCAGTAAGTTGTCGCTTAATGGTTTTTGTGAACTTCTCTTTCTTATCCACTTCTTAATTTTCTTCACTTTGCATCTCCGTCGTATATCTGTAATTTTAGTTCAATCCCAAAGTGTCTTTACCATTGATTTGTCTTATAGTTTTCATTTCTGAAAAATATTTTAGGGAGTTTATTGCTTATTTTTGTCATGATCTATATTTCTGCGCCATATGTGGTATTTTTTTTTGAAAGGCGTTTATTATAAACCTTTCATTTAGTCGTGACAGATAGTACAGTATCCTAGATCCCTATACTATCTTATAGAAGTCTAAAGGATTGGTGTCGTATGTTTTTTGGGACACTGAGTATCCGAAAAGTATGCACCGCCTGCGATTTATTACGTCGCAGTCATGCAAGATATAATTCACCGTTTAATGTCCTAATATACAGAGTTTTCAACTTAGGTCTTAATAAAACAGAACCATTGTGTGCAGGTGGCGCATGTCCAGTAACGAAGTATGATATGACTTTAAGCTAATTCTTGCTTATTTCTGTCATACTTCAGCCTTGTTAACACATGTCTGTCCAATATACATTTTGTCATGTAGTTGATCTTCTGTATAATTCCAGTAAGAATTCATTTGCCCTCGGATCCAGGCTTTTTCCGATCACAGGCAAAGCTTTTCGGTACTCCCACAAGCAGCTCTATAAGCATTTTGTAGCTGGTACTTTTCTTCTAAGTTTATCAGTTTTCTGGTAGTACCGGAATCTAATATTATTTTACTTCAATTACAATTACAACCATTTGTTATATTGCCTCTTATTTTTAAATTCCTTTTTTTTCCTTACATGACGCATCAACCACGCAGGGTTATTAGCGTGTGTGGATTGTGATACAGAGTTAGAACTTAACAATAGACTAGTAACGATAGCAATACATAATTAGAAATAAACCTAAATCTATACAAAGTAATATATTAGATTTTTGATAACAGCTTGCAGTCTTTGAGAAAGGCGAAAATATTTTTAGAATCACTGTCTTTTCCAAAAGCACTATTTAATGTTGATTGTATGTTATATATTTTGAGTTACACATCGTCCCTCGTATGGTAAAGTAACGAATCTGCAAAATTGAAATTTTACAGGAGAGCTAAAAAACATTTCAAGTTATTGTGAAAAATACGGATATTAACCTAAATAAACGACATTTTTGTATTAGATTTTATAAATGTGCCTTTATATAATTAACTTAATCTAAAATTCAATATCCTTTATCAAAGCAAAAAAACGCAGATTCGTTAGTTATCTTTTGCAAAATTATCCCTTAGTCCAATATACTTAGGCTAATGTAAAGTATTGAATATACTTTAGTATTTATATTAAGCACCATTTCCTACAATTAATTTAAAGCTTATATGCGAAAAAATTGATATACTTCACATAATAATAACATAGGTACTAACTACTAATAATTTTTATTGACAGCTACTAGGACACATAATACAAAATAAAAAATATGAAAATAAAACCATGACCAAACACAAAACTCAAAAATTACAACAAAAAGCAATATAATTATATTGTGTCGTCATATTCAGATTCTTCTGAAATATCTGGTTCAGGCAGAGTATCCCTTATAAGAGTTTGGGTAGGAAGGCTTTCATAAAATCCATGGTATGCACATAGAATCTGTAGATCTTCGCATAACTTTTTCAGGTCTGTATTTGGCAATGGAAATGGGTAGGTGATTAGTATAAGGCGTAGCTGGTTTGAAGTTTGATGGACGACCTCGTTGTAATTTAAGTACATATTTGACAGAGGGTGTCGTTTCTTCATAGTTTGTTTTAACGAATACAGCAGTTAGATCTGTCTTTTTGTACATAAACCAAACTGCTTTTCTAAACGGTAGACTTGTATTACTGTTGTCTTCACCACGAAAATTACATTTATCTGGACAAAAATCCATAAATTCTTGGTGCACTAAAGGGTTAACTTCAAATTGGTGAGGTTTATTGCGAGCTGTTCTTATAACTTGAGCCCAACCTTCTGTTGTGTACACTGGTACGTTCTTAGCTTTTTGCTCAATTTTAGCGTGTATTGAATCACATTCCATTTGACTGTGTCCCGGTTCAAAAAATCTATGGTCATTTTGTTTTATATTTGGATGCTCTTTAAGGATATGCATACAGATGACTATAATAAACCTAAAATTTTTCTGTTGGCCCCCACAACTGTCAGACATCATTCGCACATACTCTACCGTAGGTCGTGCCATTATATACTTAAAAATGCATGTTGAAATTTCAACACTTCCACGTCGTTCTTCCGTTTCGTCCCAGTACATAACAAGTTGCACTTGCATCTTTAAGATTATAAATTGTCATGTTATAAACTGCAAGTTTTCTAACATAAAAGAAGGGGCCACTAGGTTCTTTCGGAGTAGACAGAACAGCTTGAAGATCTGACTGAAAAGCTAAAATATTGTTTTGCTCTTTGGCAATTTTTTTATCATTGTGTCTTAATTTTCGAGCAGCTTCTTTCCGATTGCATTGTTCTTTATAAGATTCTTCATCATTCTCGCCATATTTAGCACGTTTTTCATTGGCAATGCAAACTTTACTGAAAGTAAACTACTAAAGTGACTAATTCCCCGAGAGTTGGTTTAATTTACTCATGGGTGTGGTTTAGTTTACATTTTTTACAGTCCGTCCAGTAATATAAAAATATTAATTCTCTTTCTCTGTAATTCGCGAATGTGCAATATTCGTAATTTTGGACGTGTAGAACTTAATAAATCTCAACGGTAAACTTACGAATCTAATTATTCGTAAGTTCACTGTTGCAAAAGTTGAAAGACAAGCACATACGTTACTTTTAACCAGTTAATTATGAGTTTATTATTGAAGATACATATTCAATACTTTAACAGACTGTAAATCTAGTTATAATATGTAATCCTAACTGGTTAATGCAATTTCGTGAATTTCGCAGATTCGCTACTTTACCATACATGGGACGACATCATACTTGGGGTACTGCAATAAACAATGTTTTACCATTAAGACACTTTTGTACATGTCACACACAGGTTTATCAGCACGTTTTAGTATTTGTAGTAGTTTGTTCTCTGCTATCATTAAATTTTAGGAATTTTTGATGATTAATATCGGCTTTGTACAGCTTGGTTGGGAAGTTCTTTAATATATCCTGCCATATTGAATTAATCTTTTCTTTAAAGAATGCTTTTAGGTCGGTGTGAAGAGATTTCGTATTCTCGTCTGTGTTTGGGTTAGTAGCTGCATTTTTTTGCTATTTTGTCTACATCCTCGTTTTCTTCAATTCCAGTATGTGATGGAACCCATATAAAATTAACTTTAATGTTCATATTTTCTGCATGTCTTAGTTCCTTTTTAATTAGAAGAAATAGTGGATGATTACAGTAGAGTTGGTTTAATGCCATTATTGAGCTGAGAGAATCTGTAATAATAATATTTCTCTTTTTTTTGTTAACTATCAAAACTAGTGCTTTTAGTATCGCATACAGTTCAGCAGATAACGTTGTTGTATATGAAGGTAATTTGTAAGATTCTGTGTAATCTGATGAGTAGATGGCTGCCCCAGTTTCGTCTTGGTTTTTGGAGGCATCGGTGTAAACTTTAAAACAGCTACCATATTTGCTTAATATTTTAAGAAATTCTTGATTAATTTCACTTGCTGGCGTTTCTGATTTGTTAAGGCGCAATAAGCTGGTGTCAGTAAAGGAAAGTCGAATTATCCAGGGAGGAGGGTTTTGAATTGAGCAGATATCGTAGGTGTCTGGAAAATGGATACCTATTGTAAACAAGTAGGTATGTAGAAGGTAATAGAAAGGATGATCAGTTCGATTTGAAGTTTGGAAACAACTTTTGAAGCGGTTAGCGAATACGTTGTGTATACCTGGATTATCTTGATTAGACGATACTGTCGCGGCGTAAGAGAGACTTAGATATTGTCTTCTAAACGCGAGTGGAATCTCTCAATTTTCCCAGTATAGGGTTTGTATTGGGTTTGTATGGTGTGCTCCTAAGGAAATTCGAAGACCTGTATTTTGAATAACATCTATTGTTTTAAGTACGTTTTTTTGGGAGAGTTATGAACAATTGAGCCGTAGTCCAGTTTGGAACGTACTAGGGCCTTGTAGATATGTAGTTATGTAGAATTTTTTGTATGCAATTAATCGTAACAAATTTATTCCAGACTGACATGTCTTTTTTAAATATTCTAAATGTATCTTCCAAGTTAGTTTTTGGTCAAAGATCATACCAAGGAATCTAACTTCGTCTACATATTTAAACTGTCCTCCATTTAAATATTAAAGTTTTCTGGTTGTATTTGGTGACTTTTTGTAAAACATACTGCTTTGGTTTTGAGGGTAATAAACTGAAGACCATTTGTAAATGACCATTTTTCACTATGATTTATGGATTTTTGGACATGGTTATGGATAGTTGTGAGGTTTTTTCCTCTATAAAGTATAACTAAATCATCTGCATATAGCCCCTAGCTTTTACAGGATGTTTAATTTTTGCGGTAATAGAATTCCTAGCTACAAGAAACAGAGTAATGCTAAGGTTCGAGCCCTGTGGTATACCATTTTGTTGATTTTTTGTTGAGGAATATACGCCGTCGACTCTGACTTGAAATTGTCTATTTTTTAATAGGTTTGATATGTATTTGAGTATATTACCTCTTAGTTTCCATTCGCTGAGCGTTTTTAAAATTGAATATTTTCATACTTAATCGTATGATTTACTAATATCGAAAAATATTCCAATACAGTGTCGTTTAATTGCAAAAGCCTCATGTATTTTCGATTCTACATCAAAAAGGTTGTCTATAGTAGAACGACACTTTCGGAAGCCACTTTGTTCTGGTATAATTAGTTTGTTTGATTCCAGATACCACATAAGTCTATTATTTATTATTTTCTCTAGCATTTTGCCCATACTACAAGTACCTAAGAGATATTGGCCTATAATATGTTTCGGGACCTGATTTTGATCTACTTTGTTTAGAAATAGGAATTATTATTGAATTTCTCTAGTGGATTCTGGAAATACATTTTTCAAGAAGATTGGGTTGTACACGCTGAGTAGGTATTCTTTAGATAGGTAGGTGTGGTTTTTTAGAAAAGTAGTGGGAGTTCTTACAGTTTTTCATTACTGTTTCGAATTCATCCATCGATATTGGAAAGTTTATTTCGCTGTTATTTTGATCTTCATAGTCTATGGTATATTTTTCTTCATTTCTTTTGTTCTTTAAGAAATTTGGTGAATAGTTTGCATCGAGTTTTTTTCATAACCTACTGCCAGTATATTTGGTATTTCCTTTTGAGATTTATTCTTCTTCTTTAGGTACCGTCTCGTCTAAGGAGGTTGGTAATCATCACAGCTATTTTCACATTTGAGATTGCAGCTCTGAACAAGTCGACGGAACTGCAATTATACCACTTTCTCAGATTGTTGAGCCAGGATATGTGTCTTCTTCCAATACTTCGTTTTCCCTTTATTTTTCCCTGCAATATGGTTTGTAGCAACACATATTTATCCCCTCTCATAACGTGGCCGAGATGTTGTAACTTTCTTATCTTAATCGTATTCATGATTTCCATTTCCTTTGTCATCTTTCTGATGACTTCCACATCTCGAATGCTTCAAGTCAATCGCTCACCTCTTTCTTTAACGTCCAGGCCCCCACCCCATACAGCAGCACCGAAAACACATATGAACGTAATCTTCTTATTTTGAGTTGTAAACTAAGGTCTCTACTGCATAATACTTTTCTATATATATATATATATATATACAAGGATTTCCACAGTTTTCACTGTATTCCTTCACTCAACCGTTTTCTCCAATTTTTCTTCTTTAGCCAGTCCCCTTCCTGTAGGTTTCTTCTACTCATTGCTTCGTCCACTTCATCTCTGAAAGATCTTCGGGGTCTGCCTCTCTTTCTTCTTCCTATCGGGCTCCACTCTGTTATTCTATTTATTCACCGATTTTGGTCTGCTCTTCTGACTCGTCCGTACCAAGTTGACCTCTTCTCTTCGATGTAGTCTATTATGTCGGAGTTCATTCCGACATAATAGATAATACTTTTCTCATCTTATTAAATGTTGCTCTAGCTTGTCCAATTCTCATTTTTATTTCTTCTGTATACTCGTTATTTTCATTAATAATTGTACCAAGATATCTGTATTTTTTACTTTTTCTATTGGAACCCCTCTTATGTTTAAAAAGTCTTGTTGTTGTGTTTTGGAAATTGTCATACATTTTGTTTTATTAGCATTAAGCGTTAGTCCGCTTTCCTCACTAGCATTTACTACATTATCTAAAAGTGTCTGTAGATCTTGTATATTTTCTGCAATTAGTATAGTATCATCGGCATATCTGATATTGTTAATGGGTCTGCCGTTGACTTTTATTCCAATTGTTACATTTTCGAGTGATTTTTTAATTATTTCTTCCGAATATAGATTGAACAATAAGGGGGAAAGTATGCAACCTTGCCTTACGCCTCTTTTTATCTCTACTTTCCTCGAAAGTTCTTTCCCTACCCTGACTTTTGCTGTTTTTTTAAAGTAGAGATGAGTTATTATTCTTTTATTATCTTATATTAAGTCTTTTTTGTTAATGTGGTTATCTTTAAGTAACTGTGTAAGACGGTTTTGTCGGACCTTATCGAACGCATTATTGTAATCAATAAAACAAACATAGAATGGTTGGTTTACATCCATACATATTTGCATGAGGACGTTAAATCCAAATAATGCCTCTCGTGTACCCATGACATTCCTAAATCCAAATTGGGTTTCAGTGATGTCTTGTTCCACTTTTCTGAAAATTCTTAAATGGATAATTTTTAAGAATATTTTTAGTGTGTGACTCATTAGACTAATTATACGGTGGTCATTACATTCCTTTGCATTACTTTTTTTTTGTTAATGTAATAAATGTATGTCTCTCGGAATAATACCCGTATTATATATAGTATTATATAAGTCTACTAATACATTGATCTGATCTGATATAGTAGATCGCAGTTTTATTAGATTTTGCCAGATTTATTGCATGTATTATTTCATCCTTAGTTATATTTGGACCTATATCATGTTGCTCGCAATCGTTCATGCTATCTTGTTGTGTCCTGTCATCCTCAAACAATTCTTGTACGTATTCTCTCCATCTGTTTAGTTTGCCTTTGATATAAGATATTATTTTACCATTCGTATCAACCAGGGTGTTACTATTGTTGGACCGTCTTATACCTGCTAATTCTTTAATTTTTTTGTGCAATTCAAAACTGTCATGATTTCTCTGGATTTCTTCTATCTCTAAACATTTGTCGTTGTACCACTTCTCTTTAGCTGCCCGTATTTTTTTCCTGATCTCCTTGTGTGTGGCTTTGTATTCGTTTACATTTTTGTTTTTGTATGATCTTCTTTTGTCCATTAGTTGCCGGATTTCATTTGTTATCTATGGAATCTTAGCTTCATCGATTTTGTGACTACTCAGCGTATCTTTAATTGGCATTATTAATGTGTTCTTAAATGTTTCCCATTTTTCGTTGGAATCTTTATTATCATTGATTATTGTTTTGCTTAAGTCTTCGTTTTTAACGTTAGTTCTCCTTTTATATTCGGATGATTTAGCAGAGTGCTTATTTGTTGTGTCTTTTGTCGATTTTTTATTTTTTTTAAGTGGATTTCGATTTATACGATTACTGGATTGTGGTCTGATGACACATCTGTTCCTGGATATGTCTTTGCCAATTTGATGGAGTTACGGTATCTCTTATTGATAAGGATATAATCTATTTGGTTTCTGATAATTTTTTCTTTGCTATCCATAGGTGATTTCCATGTATATAATCTACGTGGTGGTAACTGAAAGAATGTATTTGTGGCTATCATTTCAAACTCCTGACAGAATTCCGTCAGTCTTTCCTCTCTTTCGTTTCTTATTCCTAGTCCAAATTCATCAATAATATCTTGGAATTGACCTTTTTCTAATTTGGCATTAAAATCCCCCATTGTTATTGTTATATCTCTATTATTGGTGATGTCTAGTACTTTTTTAATGTCATTGTAAAACTCTACTTGTTTCATTTTCATCTTTATCTGCAGTGGGGGCGTACACCTGTAAGATATTAAGAGTTCTATGCGCTGTTTGAGCTGTGATCATCAACACTCTATCCAATATAGGAACAAAACAAGTTACAGTCTGGCAAAAACTGCGATCAATCACTATCGCGACGCCATTATAGTGGTGTATATCTTCATTTCCTGAGTAGTATATTTTGGCACCGTCGACTTCGATTTCGCCAGATCTAGTCCATCTGGTCTCGCTTAGTTCCATTATATTGACTTTAAGTCGCCTCATCTCATGTATTACATTGTGAATCTTCCCTGCTTCATTTCACATTCCAGGTACCTATCTGCAGTTCGTTTATATTTTTGTGCCTGACGCGGGGTTTTCGCATGTGAGATTTATATATTACATTATTTTCCACTAACAAATTTATCGACTTTTGTGATTTTGTACCAGATATTCTTTTTACTTTTTTCCATACAGTTGTCATTGGACTAGAACTGTCAATCGTGGAAACGCATGTTATCCAAGATTTGCGCTTTTCTTTTTTTATATTAAATCTGACTATAGCTCCTAGTTGTTTGAATTCTAAAGAGCTTTGTTCTTTTTTTTTGTCGTTTGAATTTATTAAACGCTTTTTTGGATTGTTGTATTCTTGTTTGCATTCATGGTTCCACCAAGGAACTGGATGGAATTTACTGGCGAAGTTAATTTTCCCAATATTTTTATCTGCTGAATCTATTAAGTTTTGTAATACAATCTACTTTTTTATTCACAATACTGTTTTGATGTATGACATGCAAGCTTGTGTTGGATAGGGTTTTAAAATTTCTTCCAAACCGCATTTTTTAAGTTCCATTTTACTTCTGGTATAGCTGTAGATAATTCTTCGTTATAAATTATAATAGGATAGTGATCACTATCGTATGGCTCCAGTAAAACATCCTAGGAAACATATGCGGTATTGATGGTTCGTATATAGATAAGTCAATAGCAGAGCCCTCACCCGTTATAAGTCGAAATAAAGGGTTATGTGCGTTGAAGTCTCCGACAATTAGTCGTGGAGTAGGTATTTGGTCTAAGTGGTCCAAAATTTCGTTATAGCTAAATTCTTGGTTGGATGTATATGTTGCATACGGAAAAGGTAGTTACGTCTTTCGTTCTGACTGGAATTGCCTCGAAGTTTGTTTCTAATGGTATTTCTATACTATTAATGTTGTTCTTTATGTATGTCGCTATTCCTGCGCTGACTACTGTAGCATGTTGTCGATTTTTAAAGAAACAATTTTTTTAGTTTATGTACAGCGTTGCTTTTAAAATTAGTTTCTTGTAAACATAAAATCATTAGTGTGTATTTTGAAGAGTATATTGAAGAGTAACTTTTAGGTTGTGGAGGTTGTTGGTCTGGTACAGAACTAGGTTGAGTTGACGTAGATGAGGATGCCATGATGTGGATATTAATATTTTGTATGCCAAAATATTAATTAATTGGGGCCAGAAAATACTGGCCTATTCATATAATTGTCGATATTAGTTGAAATAAAGGTAACTTACCAATGTTTATTATTAAAATAAAACACATTCACAAAACGCGTTTTTAACCTTTGCAAAAACAGATAACGAATAAATAGAATTTAACGTGCTTACTCGTTGCCTGTTTTGATAAGACTCCCAAATTCTGACATTAATAGAGGAATGGTTAGCTGTGGCAGAATCACTTTGGAATTTCCCAAACTGTGTGGGCTCTATAAACTGCGAACAGTATATTGCATTCACCTAAATGTGATGGTAGTGAATTTTTTAATTACAAAGGCCTTTTTAGTATTGTCCTGTATGCAGTAGTCGATGCAAATTACAATTTCATTTTTGCTGATGTAGGCTGTCAGGGAAGGATATCCGATGGAGGGATATTTAAAATATCTATAATTCATTACAGGATGCAAAAAATAAACCTCTGGAAAACAGGCAAAAATATGTTTCCTATATATTTGTAGCTGACAAGGCCTTCCCATATACTAAAAACATCATCAAACCATATATGCAGGCCACTATGCAAGAGGGTCTTAGAGCCAGAAAAAGCTGTTGTTAGGACAATAGTGTAATTGTAAAATTTTTTGAGATGGAGCAGAAAATATGATAGCTACAATTCAAGTTTTCGCCTAAATAACGAAGAAAATGGACGATAGACCTTTAATGCAGGACGACAGATTAATATAATTTCTACCCTTAAAAGTATACCATGCAGATCCTCACTTGCCGTAAAAAAAATCAGAGATAAGTTGCGTATTTTCTTTTACAAATTTAGCAGTCTCCTGGCAATGAAAATACGCTTAATTAGATTGCACGACAGTCAACAAAACAAAAAACAACACATTGCCATTATTGCATTTTAAAAAAGTAATAATACCTACCAAGTCCACATATTAACAAATTTCACTTACTATTATAGTCTCAGTATTGAGAGAAGGCTTTGAGTCATCCCGATCAATTAAGGATGCAAAATTTTTAAAAGCGAACCAATTCGTTTAGTTCATTTGTCGAGCATCTGTAATAAAATAAATACAGCAACAAATTATATAAGGTCATTGTGTTTGGATTTTTACCTGTTCCTGTTCTTACAGTTTTTTTACGTTTTGCTTTTTTACGTCTAAAAGACCCCAACAAGCTTGACATTTTATTCTTATCTTTGTTAACTTTGTCAACGCCACATGATTCCGCTATTTTTTCCCGTGCATCAGCTTAATTGCTCCAGTTCATACTTAATTTTTTTACATAAATTATGTTTATTATAAACAACAAAAGTTTAAATATATGGATCTCGGAAATAAACACAATTTTTTTCTGTATTTTAAAATACAAACACATACACAAAGTTTAATTGATATGAATCCAGCTTTATAATTGTTGTAGCGAACTAGAATACAGACAGAATCAGACTGGCTAACCCAGGAAATAAAAAGTTTCTATATATATATATATATATATATATATATATATATATATATATATATATATATATATTGTTATGATGTGTTTTTTGTTTGAATGATGAGCAATGAGTATTTTTAATAATATAATATATAGGGTTTTTATCGCGGTTCTCAAAGAATTAGCTTGTAAGTACTTTTTAAATTATCTTTATTATAACTATTATGAAACACACATATATATCTAACCTAGTCAATGTAAATTTAAAATAAACTATCTTTAAATTGATATTCTTATAAAACTAATTAAATTCTATAGACAATCTAAAATTTAAACAAAACTATCTTCAAAATTGAAATTGTTATGACACTAACTAAATTATATTAACAAAATTTTGTACCTTTCTTTCACTGAATGCCTAAATGAACTGTTTTCCACTAATATATTCTAATCACCACTGAAAGTCTTCGTACTTCGGTTATCCTTGTTTTTTTTGTGAAATTACTTTTTTCAATTATCAGCTTCTACCAATTTAAGATATATTTTTCTTCACCAGCATCTATACACCAACAACCAAACCAGCAAACAGCATTTATATTTATTCTTCTTTTCAATATACCAATATCCAATTATTATAAGTTGATTTATACTAATCTCCAACCATAATATAATTTAATTTCTTCCAATATACCTTTTTTTATCTTCAATAATTATTTGTGTATAATTATAAATGTGCATTAAATTATATGCATAATTTTTAATCTTCATTTAACTCACTATATTAAACATTTTGACTATTTGTACTTGATTCACTGACTCCAACTAACTTTCATAATAAACTGCTTGACTTCTGACTAAAAACTTCCAAAACTAAAAACTGCCATAAACTCTTCTGACTGCACTATCTAAAACTTTTCTGACTAAAAACTTTCAAAAACTGCCAAAAACTGCCATCTTGAATCCAAATCACGGGTATTTATATGTTTTGGATTTCTAGAACCATCTGGTAATAGATCATGTTCCAATTTGTTCTATCAAATACTTGTCTGAATTTTCTGGAACAAACCATTTCGCAAACATGGCCATCTCCGGAGATCCAGAGAATTCCATTCTTTTCTATTAATAATTTTGTTTACATTTAGGCTTTTCAGATCAGAATATATAATTAAATTAGTAACTTAACATTCTAATTTAATAAAATACACATTTCAAACAATATATTATTATAACCCACTTATATTCGTAAATATTCTTAAACGTCACTTCAGAGTATAAATATCTGTCAATCTCCGAGAGTATTTTTGGTTGCCTAAGCACATGGCTCACTTATATATATTTACAATATTAAAATACATTTTTTTACAATTATTATATGCTAATTTATTAAAAATGCCCTCACATAAATATATTTTTATTAAATTCTCTAGTATATAACTTATTTAAAACAACCAAATATCTAATATTATGTAGTATATAACTTATAAATTATTTTCTATAAACCCTAATCGTCACAATACCCCAAAAATAATATTTAAAATAAATAATTTACTTATTATTTTTTTAAATATTAATTTTCTCATACCTTATTAAATTTAATAAATTAATAATTCAATTTTTTTTTATTATTTAAAGTGTGTTAAATACATCCCTGTTCGCTGTCTATGTCAAAGCAGAGAACAACGGAGCACAGTTCGGCTATTCTATGGTCAAACTGTCATGTCAAATGGAGAGAATAAAATATAACCTTAATTAAAAATATAATGGATATTGTGTTCTGTTTATTTATAGACAAAATCTAGGAATTATTTCCATTCAAATAACTTTCATCAATATAAATTGGTAAGTTTTTCCACTTTATTATATTAGAAAGACATTTTTATAGCAATTATAGTATCGAACCCCAAATTATGATTTTTAGGGTATCAAACAATTTCCATATGTACAAAATTCAACAAGTATGATGTCAAATTTATTCAAAATAATGAAATCTACCATCTACCATTTAACAAATCAAGTCTATTGAATAAAATGGATATATCAGTAAGTTATTAGTGTTATTATATTTGTGTTAAAGGTATAGAAAATATTATTCAATCTCTTCATGATATTGAAAAATGTCGTTGATATGAAATATGCCTCTTAGTCTGTTCTCTGCATCTATTAACACATAACTATTTAGTCCATTCTGATTTTCAATTGTATATGGACCTTCAAACATTGGTTGTAATTTCTTACAACGGTTTTCTTTAACATTACTTTTTCTAAGTGAACGAATTAACACTAGGTCTCCTTTTTGAAATGTGATTGGTTTTTTTATATTTCGATTTTGTCTTCTGATATATTTTTCAGCTTTCCTCCTAATTCGGTTATTCACTTTCTGCATTACTTGTTCTAACATATCCTGATTATATTCACTAATCCACTTTCTGTTTCCTATATGGCCAAACATTAAATATTCTGGTACTTCCTCTGTATTCAAATTATGTGTATTATTTAAAAAATACTCTACTTGTGGTATATGTTGCTGCCAAGTTTCGTGTTGATTTTGGCACAGTATCCTTAAATATTTTATAACTTCTTTAATATATCTTTCTGCAGGATTTGCCTGAGGATGTCTGATACTTGTAAAATGAATGTTGATTCCCTTTTTCTCACAAAATGTCCGAAATTTTTGGTTGTTAAAATATGTAGCATTATCTATTATGCAATTTCTAAATGGTCCTATTTCTTCGAAAAATTGATTAATATATAATTTTAATGTTTTAACATTTGTTCTGGAGCAGGGATATAGTTTAATAAATTTTGTATATAAATCAACTATCACTAGTATATGCTTTTTTCCTGTTGGACTGAGAACTAAATTTGAAATAAAATCCATGGAAACTGTATTTAGTTTTTCATATACAACATTAGATTTATATGTGTTCTGGTTTTTGAAATTCGTTTCTTTGTTTAGTTGACATATTGGGCATTGGGTAGTAATTTCTTTTGCTATACTTATGTCATTCTTTGCAAAATAATTGTCCCTAAATAGCATCCATAGCTTTCTTGAACCAATATGCATATAATTGTTATGTAAATTTTTCAATATTTTCTTTGCTAAAGTTCTAGTTATTACATATACTTCTATGCCATTTATTATTTTATAATATACCCCATCTTTCCTAAGGACTTTTTGTTTTTCACTCAAATTGATCTGATCTCTTATAATTTCTTCTTTAGAATATAATCCAGTACTTTCTACTAATTGATTTAATCCAATTTTTATTGTTCGCTGCCCTTTTTGTGATGTATTTTCTAACCTTGATAAAGCATCTGCCACTATATTGGATTTTTCAGAAATGTATTTGATTTCAAAGCAGTATTCACTAAGTATTAGACTCCACCGATGTATTCTACTGTTTCCATATTTGTTATTTAATATAGACGTTAAAGCTTGGTGATCTGTTTCTATTGTAAATTCATTACCCAACAAATAAAATCTTAATTTTGTGACACAGTGTATTATACTTGCTAGTTCTAATTCTGAAACTGAGTAACCCTTTTCATGTGGCTTTGTGATTCTTGAAATGAATTGTATTGGGTATTCGACCCCATCATGTATTTGTAATAATACCCCTGATAATCTCTCTATTGATGCATCTGTTCTTAATATGAATGGCTGTGTGTAGTCAGGATAGTATATTTTCAAATTTGACAGAAAAATGTTTTTAATTTCTTGGAATGCTAGTTCTCTACTCTGATCCCATCTCCATTTTACACCTTTTCTCAGTAGTTTACGTAATGGAATTTCTTTTATACTTAGATCTGGTATCATCCTTTTATAATAATTAATTATTCCAATAAATCCTCTTAAAGTTCTTAAATTGTGTGGTGTTTTATATTCCTGAATGACTTGTGTCCGTTCTGGATCCATTTCGATTCCCTTAGTGTTAAGTTTATAACCTAGATATATGACTTCTTTTTGAAAAAATGTACATTTTTCTTGATTTATTTTTAGTCCAACTTTGTCTAATCTATTTATTATAGTTTTTAGGTGTTTCTCATGATCTTCAGCCGTTTTAGAAAAAATTAATATATCATCAATGTAGTGAATTACAAAATGTTCATATTGATCCAAAATATCATGAAGACATCTACATAGAGCACTGCAAGATGATTGAAGTCCAAATGGTACTACTTTGAATTGATATACTACTCCATCTATCTGAAATCCTGTATACTGTCTACTTTTTCTTTCTAGAGGTATTAACCAGAAACTATGCTGTAAATCGATTTTAGTGAAAAATGACATTCCTGTAATTCTTCCTAATATTCCATCTATACTCATTGGTGCTTCAAATTGCTTTTCAGTAATCTTGTTAATATTCCTTGCATCCAAACATAACCTGATTTCACCTGATCTTTTTCGTACTACTACTATGGGGTTAATAAAACGTGTGTCTGCCTTCTCAATGATCCCATCTTCTAACATATTATTAATTGTTTTGTTTACTTCTTCTCTGTATTTATATGGTATTGGGTATGATTTTGTTTTAAAATCTTTTTCTTCTTTAACTTTTATACTATGGATATAATTTTGTGCAATTCTATTTTCTTTATTGACAAGTCCCTTGTGTTGCTGCAATATGGAAATGACTATTGATTTATATTCTTCAGGGCAATTTAAAACTTTCGTCATATCTTCTTCTTTACAAATCACATTATTCTTCAATATGTACTCATTATTCCTTGCTTCCAATTTTACGCACTCCGCCTCGTAGGCATCCATCTGCTTAAAATTTCCATTCCTTAAATATTCACTACCATTATTCTTTACATTCTTTTGGGACATTTCCCTATCATCAAAATACATTTCTTCTTCATAAACATCATTATTTTCTTTTAATAATATCCTATCAACTCTTATTCCTTCTTCTACCTCATCTTTCTGCATAAATTTAATTATTTGCCCTTCCAAAGTTACCATTTTTTCTTCAAAATCTATCTTTACTTTCTTCTTTTCCAATTCATCATTTCCCATTAATATATCAACACATAAATCCTTGACAATAAATCCTTGCATATTAATTTCTTTATTAAGAATATTAATTTTAAAATTGGCTAGTTTATCAATTTCACCCAACTTCTTATTATTTGCACCAATAATTTTAATTTTTGGAATCTTTATTATATCTGATAGTTTTAATGTATTAAAAATAAAATTCTCCGAGACTAAAGTACTTTCTGAACCAGTATCTATCATAATCTTAATCATTTTATTTTTGGCCAAAGCATTTATATAAATTAAATTAATAGATTCAATAATTTTCTCTTCATCTAAAGAAATAAATTCAGAAGGTTTTTCATAATAGCAATGGCCTAACTTGTAATTCAGAAAGTTTACTGCACAAAATTTTGATTATTAGAATTGTCAGATTGTATCTGACCACTTGGATCGGATGTCCTATGTCTTTCCCTACTATGACTTCTACTCACATTTTCCTGACTTGTACTACTTCGTTCCCTGTCTTCGCAGCTTCTATTCCTTCGAACACAATTTACCTGTCTGTTATAGTTAGGTCGTTCTGTATTTCTTCTATTATTAAAATCTTGTCTATTATTATTAGTACTGTTATTAAAATGTTGTCTATTATAATTAGTATTATTATTAAAATTTTGTCTATTATAACTAGTATTATTATTAAAATTCTGTCTATTTGGATTACTGTTATTATTATTAAAATTTTGTAAATTATTACCATACCTAGTATTATTGTTATATGATTGTCTATAAGATTGTTGATTATCATTTTTATTATATTGAAAGTTATTATTGTTTTTTCTGTTGTTATTATTACTTGTCATATTGCCTCTTTGTATTCTTTGAATAAAATTAATAAAACTATCTATTGTTTGAATATTTTGTACAGTTACGGTTTGCACAACATCAGCATCAAAATGTCTAGATACATTTAAGACTGTTTCATCCTCTCTAAGTGGTGGTTCTAAATATTTTGCAACTGTTATCAATTTCAATGCATAATCTACCATATTTGATTTTAAATTTTGATTATACTTTCCAAAATATAGAATTTCTCTAAACTTGGCTTGCTCTAATTCACCCCAATAATAATTTAAAAATTTATTTTCAAATGTTTGAAAATT
This sequence comes from Diabrotica undecimpunctata, assembly GCF_040954645.1. Taxonomy (NCBI): domain Eukaryota; kingdom Metazoa; phylum Arthropoda; class Insecta; order Coleoptera; family Chrysomelidae; genus Diabrotica; species Diabrotica undecimpunctata. Next base: position 86,360,191 of record NC_092807.1, on the reverse strand, counting down.
ATCTAAATCATTCTCAATACTAGCAAACCAAGTTGCTGCATTGTCATTTAATGTCATTCTAATATAATCTTTAATATCATTAATATTATTCACAAATCTTAATTTATGTTTTAAACTATTTATGTATACTCTAGGATGCAAATTTTTTATATTACCAGAGAATTTAATCCCAGTCTCATTTGTTAAATTTAAGTAAGGTCTCCCTATGTCTCTCATTTGTGAAATATCATCTATTCTCTGTTCCACATTTCTTATTTGATTACAATTTATTTGAATATTTTGTTGTATATCTTCTAATTTTTCTTCTGTGTTTCTCCTGTCTTCGTTAATTTTTACTTCTAAGTTACATTTCTGTAACTCTATTTTCTGTTCTATATCTATCTTATTATCTTGAATAATCCTCTTTACTTCTGTCCTCTCATTGTCTATCCTTTTCTTGTAGTCATTCCGTATACTTTTTATTTCATTTGCTACTTTTTTCTCTGCAGCTTCAAGTTTTTTATCCATTTGTTTTACAATTTTATTATTATTATCTTCTATTTTCTTTTCTAATTTTCTATAATTCTCTTCCAATTTCTGTTCCATTTTTTTCATGTCTTCTTTGATTTCTTTTGAATTCTCTTCCATTTTTTTCGTATTCTCTTCCATTTTCTGTTCCATTTTTTTCATGTCTTCTTTGATTTCTTTTGAATTCTCTTCCATTGTCTTGTTCATCTGCATCATTAATGACATCAAAGCTGCCATATTGACATTTTCCTCTCTTTCTGGATTCATTTCTGTAGTATCTTGTGGAACTTGAACTAAACTCTCCTCTTGTATAGGTTGTGTTTCTACTTCCACATCTTCTTCATTCTTTTTGCTTCTTGTACCTTTCTTTCCTTGAGACATTTTGAGACTTTACTTGTTCAAATATAATTAAAAATAAAATCTATAATTTTTTCTTTCTACTGATAATTAATTTAATTATATGAGAGCACTTATCTTCCCAAACTAATTCTTTTAAATAGAGAGCCACCGCGTTGGGTGCCAAATTGTTATGATGTGTTTTTTGTTTGAATGATGAGCAATGAGTATTTTTAATAATATAATATATAGGGTTTTTATCGCGGTTCTCAAAGAATTAGCTTGTAAGTACTTTTTAAATTATCTTAAATAATCTTATCTTATCTTATCTTTTAAACTATCTTATTATAACTATTATGAAACACACATATATATCTAACCTAGTCAATGTAAATTTAAAATAAACTATCTTTAAATTGATATTCTTATAAAACTAATTAAATTCTATAGACAATCTAAAATTTAAACAAAACTATCTTCAAAATTGAAATTGTTATGACACTAACTAAATTATATTAACAAAATTTTGTACCTTTCTTTCACTGAATGCCTAAATGAACTGTTTTCCACTAATATATTCTAATCACCACTGAAAGTCTTCGTACTTCGGTTATCCTTGTTTTTTTTGTGAAATTACTTTTTTCAATTATCAGCTTCTACCAATTTAAGATATATTTTTCTTCACCAGCATCTATACACCAACAACCAAACCAGCAAACAGCATTTATATTTATTCTTCTTTTCAATATACCAATATCCAATTATTATAAGTTGATTTATACTAATCTCCAACCATAATATAATTTAATTTCTTCCAATATACCTTTTTTTATCTTCAATAATTATTTGTGTATAATTATAAATGTGCATTAAATTATATGCATAATTTTTAATCTTCATTTAACTCACTATATTAAACATTTTGACTATTTGTACTTGATTCACTGACTCCAACTAACTTTCATAATAAACTGCTTGACTTCTGACTAAAAACTTCCAAAACTAAAAACTGCCATAAACTCTTCTGACTGCACTATCTAAAACTTTTCTGACTAAAAACTTTCAAAAACTGCCAAAAACTGCCATCTTGAATCCAAATCACGGGTATTTATATGTTTTGGATTTCTAGAACCATCTGGTAATAGATCATGTTCCAATTTGTTCTATCAAATACTTGTCTGAATTTTCTGGAACAAACCATTTCGCAAACATGGCCATCTCCGGAGATCCAGAGAATTCCATTCTTTTCTATTAATAATTTTGTTTACATTTAGGCTTTTCAGATCAGAATATATAATTAAATTAGTAACTTAACATTCTAATTTAATAAAATACACATTTCAAACAATATATTATTATAACCCACTTATATTCGTAAATATTCTTAAACGTCACTTCAGAGTATAAATATCTGTCAATCTCCGAGAGTATTTTTGGTTGCCTAAGCACATGGCTCACTTATATATATTTACAATATTAAAATACATTTTTTTACAATTATTATATGCTAATTTATTAAAAATGCCCTCACATAAATATATTTTTATTAAATTCTCTAGTATATAACTTATTTAAAACAACCAAATATCTAATATTATGTAGTATATAACTTATAAATTATTTTCTATAAACCCTAATCGTCACAATATATATATATATATATATATATATATATGTATATATATATATACATATATATATATATATGTATATATATATATATATATATATATATATATATTATATATATACAAACAACACAGTTTATTAGGGCTGCAGTCAGTAGGTTTGGCCGGGATGTTATAGAAACACTCTTTTGACTTTTGGTCGAGCTTTCGGAATTCTTTTATTCCTTCTTTTAGACACTGTAATTAGAAGAAAGTGTAAATATTTACAACATATCTCAAATTGTCATTGCAACTTACTAGTCGTTGAGATTATTTGTATAAAGCTACACTCTATAAAGCTATAAAGCTATAAAGCGACACTCAACATTAAAAACACACATATAAAATATAACATGTAAAATAATGGACAAAATACATTTTAAAATTTAGTTGGAAAGTTAAAATTTTGTTAGTGACATATTTTAATAGTGTGTTTTGACTGATCCATAGAGAACAGAAAAAAAAACAAAAATAGTGCGATTAAAAGGTAATTAGGAGTTCTTGCTATTATATTAATGGAAGTAGTATATTAAACCTGTCTTGATAGTATGCAACATGTTTTGTATGCAGGTGTATTATGGTGTGTATATGTAAAAGTAAATCTATATTTTATTTTTGATGTTTTGTCAGTAAGTGACAATAAATATTGCTCAATTTATCTATATCTGACTTTTTATTTATACAAGACGTATTAGATTTTATGAAACACATTTCCAAGAAGACATGTTTTGAATGGTTTTTTTCCTTTGCCAAAATACAGGAATCTTCGAAATTAATTTCATGTTTTAAAGTTTATGCATGTTCTGTGAGCGCACATGCGTTTATCTTTTTGGTTTTTATGTCGCTGCGATGTGATATTACTCTATTGTGAAAATTACGAGATGATTCTCCGACATACACGTTTTTACAATTGGCACACGGTATTGAATAAACAACATTCGATGACTCCTGTATTGTGAAAGGATCCTTTGTCTTTGTGTACAACTTCGATACCGTTTTCACATTGTTAGTTGCAATCTTTAAGCCACTAACATTTTTGAAAATGTTCAATAGCTTAGGTGTGAGAACTGGAATATAGGGTAGGCAACCATACGTTATTTTAGATTGTGGTAGCTCTGATGTGTTCTGTGTCAATGTCTGTGTCAGTTGTCGGACCTCATTTACCTCATTATTATGAAAATTTTGGTTGCCAGAAAATTGCAAAGGAAAAGGAGAACCAAAAATGAGTTGATTCAAAAGCCCTGTAGGATAGGAGTTCTCTTGTAGTATAGATCTCAACTTTTTTAGTCCCTTGTCCCTGAACTCGATGTGTGATAAATTGATAACTCTAGTTTTAAGGGCCAAAACCAAATTTGTTTTCATCTTAGATGGAGGCCGAGAATAAAAGTTTATGAAACGGTTACTAAAACAAGGTTTACGATACCACTCCGTCCTTAGCATGCCATCACTGCCACGATGTATAAGCATGTCTAAAAACGGAATCATATTATCAGCTTCCCTCTCAACCGTAAACTTTAAGTGTTCACACTGGGCGTTAAAAGTGTTTAGAACATCAGTTACTTTGTTTTCAGGGACCGATAAGATCAAATCATCTACATATTGTTTGATAAAAGGTACGTGAAAAGGTATCTTTTCCTTACATGTTCTTATAAGTTCATCCATTACAAAGTTACATAGTATATATATATACATCGGTTTAGAACGTCTTTCGACGTTGTCCGATACCTAAACACCATCTCTTCCTATCTTCGCAGTCGTTTGTTGTTAAATTTCTTTCGCTCATGGACTTGTTTACGCCGTGTTGCCATTCTAATCTGGGTCTTCCTCTTTTCCGTCGACCTATCGGTTGCCATTCTATTACTTTTTTGGGGAGTCTTGATGCTGGCATCCGTTGAACATGCCCATACCACCTTAATTGTTTCTTCTCTATATCTTGAGTTATATTTCCTTCTATTCCCATACGTTGTTTTATTACATCATTTCTGATTCGGTCTCGTCTGGAAATACCTAAAGATCTTCTCATTGCATCCATCTCTACTGCTTCTATTCGCTTTTTGTTCTTTTCACTAATTCTCCATGTTTCAGCGCCATAAAGAAGAGTAGTTTTAATCATGGTCTCATATATATTAAATTTCCTTCCTTTCGTTATCTCTTTACTCCACAGTATACTATTGAGACATCCTAAGACTTTCTTTGCTTGAGTGATTCGTTTTTATATTTCCCGTGTATCAGTTCCTGTATTGTCAAAGGCAACACCCAAGTAGTCATAGCTCTGACAGCAGGAAATATGTTGTCCGTTTTTGAGGTCTATGTTATCTGACTCGTTTTCAGTACAAAGATATTTGGTTTTTGTTGTATTGACATTCATTCCCCAGTCGTTATATTCTTCTATCAGTTTTCTTAGCATGTACTGCATGTCTTCCCTGTCGGTCGCTAGCACTACCTAATCATTAGCAAACTGGAGTGTATATATACATTCATTGCTAAGCTCTATACCCATCCTATGTACCTTTCTTTTCCATCTTTCCAATGCCGCTGCAACATATATCTTGAATAAGGTTGGTGAAATACAGCATCCCTGTCGCAAGCCTTTTGTAACCAGGAATTCTTCCGTTAGATATTTTCCTGTTTTTATCTGTGCCTTAGAGTCTCTATATAGTTCTTGTACAGCATTTATCAATCTGTGGTTGATGTTAGATCTTTTCAACGTTGTCCACAGTTTTGTTAAGGGGATGCTGTCATATGCTTTTTGCAGGTCTACAAGTCTACAAGTCTACAAGAGTTTCTAGATTCTTAGCCGATCTTTTTTCTATTATTGTCCCCCTTTTTGTGTATTGAGGACATGTATGCCGTTCTCCATTGTTCTGGTACTGGGTGTCCATTTAGACACTGATTGATCACATAAGTTAATATTTCAAATAGTTTATGAGTTCCATTCTTAAGCATTTCAGCATAGATTCCCTCAGGTCCAGCGGATTTACCATTCTTTAGGGTCATTACAGCCTTCTTTACTGTTTCGATGTCTACCCTCGCTTCCTCTCCTTGTATATGTAATGACTGTGTTGGGGAGTTCGCTAGGTATTCTTGTCTTGTCTCTGTCAGCAAGCTTTCATAGTGATCTTTCCATTGTCTTGGTTTTATGGTGTGTATGTGTGCTTTGTCTTTTCCTGTATTTTTTACTGATTGTATAAAATTCCATACCTCTGTACATTGCTTCCCTCCGATGTATGTATTGATTTCTTGACATTTCTGCTCCCATGTTTTATTCTTTTCTTGTTTTATCATTTTTCGTAGTTGTCTATCGGCTTCTTTGTAAGCTTGATGGTCTTCAGTATTTTTTGTATTTAGCCATTTTAGATGCTGTTCTTTTTTCTGTTTTACCATATATTAGATTTCTTCGTTCCATCATATTTTGTTACTAATTTTGTTTTGCTGTGTCCCGAGTATCTCCTTAGAGGCCTGGTGTAAACTAGCAATAATATTCTCGTAAATATCTGAAAATGTTTGTCTCTCTATTTCTCGTAGTTTTTCATCCAGTCGTCGTTGGTATAGCTGTTTAGTACTATCATTTATAAAACTATTGAAGTTGTACTTCGTATCTACTGTCTGCAAGTCTTGCTTGTCTTCTAGGTTTTGGTCTCCGTGTATTATTTTAAGTGGGAACAAAATTTTCGCTCTTACTAAGTAGTGATCGGATCCACATGTTATTCCTCGGAGAACTCTTACATCATTCCACTGCAATACAGATTTTTGTTTACTAATAATATAATCGATGACTGATTTTAGATTGCGTGTTTGTTGAATCCAGGTATATCTATGTATGTCCTTATGTTTGTAGAATCCATTGCTAATTTTTAACTCATAGCTCTCACATAAGTGTATAAGTCTAACGCCATTATCATTAGTTGCCATTTCTCCAAAAGGTCCTACTACTCTACTGTTTTTCTAATATCCCGTTCTACTATTGAAGTCCCCAAGCTTAATTATTTCTCTGTTTTTTCCTATGTTGTTAAGTATATCCTCGATTTTTTGAAAGAAATCTTCTTTCACGTTGATTGTTGCATCATCAGAGGGGGCATAAGCGGCTATCATGGTAATCTTGTGTCCATTTATGTCTATATTTACTCTTAGGATATTCTCATCAATTGTTTCCCAGTCTGTGATATTATTCTTAAGTTTTTTCTTTATTAGTATTGATACTCCCCTAGCGGCTCTTTTATCTTTCGGGACTCCAGTGAATATATGTATATAATTTCCTACCATATCAGTGCCAGTTCCTTTTTTTTTTGTTTCAGTTAGTGCTATAATATCCATTTTCATTTGTTCTAGATCAGGCACAATGATATCAATCTTTTGTTTTATCCCCTGTATATTCCATGTACTAATATTCATAATCCGTTTTCTTAGCTTTGGTTGTTTCCTTGAAAACCCATCTAAAGTTCCGAGGCTTTGTTTAGGCTTTTTGGTATGTTAAAATTTTGACGAGTATTGGAGAACCAGTCCAATGCCACAACCCCCAACCTGGAGGACCGGGTAATTTGTGATCAAGGTTTTCTTCCTCTAGCCTTTGACGATCCAACGACTATAACTACAAGGCAGCAGCTTGATTCTATACAAACCCTAAAATCAAAGGTTGCCACTTCCGCCCTCCATGCCGTAGTGAAGATATTCTTCCCCGCCACGAATGCCGTTATGGACTTCATCCGTAACCCTGGACAAGGGACCCTAACCAGGTACTAGTTTCCCGGGCTAGGAAACACCTAAAATCTGCGGAAGGCAGGGATTGATTCATTTTCCCTGATAGGACTATCCAATGAACTATCCAATGGAGTTCCTACCCGTTACCGTTAGTTACATAGTATGGGGGATATTTTGCTGCCCATTGGAGTGCCAAAAATTTGTTTAAAAAAATTATCATTTAACAAAAAGATGTTAGAGTCAAAAATGAATGTTAAAATTCTTATGAAATCATCTAAACTGATCTTGGTATGCAGAAAGATGCTGTTCCACTTATTTTTGATGCTGTTGAGAATATCATCTAATGGTAGGTTTGTAAATAGTGACACAACATCTAAACTAATTAGTATATAATTATTCGGAACTTTAACATTATTAATGAAGTTACTAAATGTGAAAGAATCTCTAATATAGAATTCATTGGATTCGTTGTAGGAAATTGTGAGGATATCTGTAAGGTGTTTAGCAAGTTTACTATTAGGAGCATCAATGGAAGAGACAATAGGCCTCATTGAAAGAGTGGGTTTGTGAACTTTAGGAAGTGTATAAAACCTGGGTGCAACTGCATTGTAAATTTTCAAAGATTTTGCAACTTCTGTTGTTATGGATTTGGAAAAAGCTAAATCCGAAACCAGCTTGTTCGCCTTTTGTTGGAGGATGCACACTGGACTGTTCTTAAGTTTGATGTAACTTTTTGTGTCATTTAGTAAAATAATGCTTTTTTCAATGTAATCATTCTTATACATTGCCACTGTTACATTTCCCTTGTCACTTCTAACAAAGTAAATTTCTGGATGTCATTTTAAAATTGTTTGCACTCATTGTATATTGTGTTCAAAAAGTGTCCTTCTTTACTTGTTTGGTGTAGAAAGTTAGTGATAACATTAGTGCTTTGAGATCTCAAGATGTCCTTCTCTTGGGGTTCTATACCAGAAATGAGAAACTCAATATCTGAGAGAAGAGAAGACATTTTAAAATCTCTAGGACTAGGGAATAGGCAAAATTTTGGACCCAGAGACAAAAGTTTTTTGACAATATAAGGAAAAGTGATGTTAGTTACATTTTTGAACCATTTTTCTTGGAATGTTATTTTTAAAAATTGGTCGACTTTTATTTTGTTAAATTTTTTGATATTGTTATTTCTAATTTGGAAAAAAACTTTATTATATTTGATTTTTTGTCTTCTACAGAATTCTTGTAGTAAAGGAGCAGGTAAATGCTGCTCTAATATATTTTTTAATTGATGTACTTTCTTTCCTATGTAAGTAATATCATTTATTGTTACTAAAATTTCCAAGTTTAAGATTTTAGTTTTTAAATTTGAATTAAAGTTTTATATTTTACTACCTTATTTACCTCCTTTATGATGTAACAAGCTATTGATGTTAACCTTTCCATTCTCTATGTGTACAGGAAAACAAAGATTTTTTCTACATTTTAGAAGAAAAATCCTTCTGTTGTTGAGTGATGCAAGCTTGATGTTAAAGTTGGCCCATTGTTTTAGGAAATCTACGCTAGCAGAACCATATCCTCTTCGGATGTTCTCGAAAAACCCCACCATATAAATACAAGAAATACTGGATATTATTGACTGTCGATATAAACAAACAACACAGTTTATTAGAGCTGCAGTCAGTAGATTTGGCCGGGATGTTATAGAAACACTCCTTTGAATTTTGGTCGAGCTTTCCGAATTCTTTTATTCCTTCTTCAAGACACTGTAATTAGAAGAAACTGTAAATATTTACAACATATCAAAAATTGTCATTGCAACTTACTAGTCGTTGAGATTATTTGTATAAAGCTACTACACTCAACATTAAAAACACACATGTAAAATATAACATGTAAAATAATGGACAAAATACATTTTTAAATTTAGTTGGAAAGTTAAAATTTTGTTAGTGACATCGTTTAATGGTGTGTTTTGGCTGATCCATAGAGAAAAGAAAAAAAAAACAAAAATAGTGTGATTAAAAGGTAATTAGGAGTTCTAGCTATTATATGTATTCTTGCTTGTATTTTGGCAAAGGAAAAAACCATTCAAAACGTGTTTTCTTGGAAATGTGTTTCATAAAATCTAATACGTCTTGTATAAATAAAAAGTCAGATATAGATAAATTGAGCAACATTTATTGTTACTTACTGATAAAACATCAAAAATAAAATAAAGATTTACTTTTACATATACACACCATAATACACCTGCATACAAAACCTGTTGCATACTATCAAGACAGGTTTAATATACTACTTCCATTAATATAATAGCAAGAACTCCTTTTAATCCTTTTAATCACACTATTTTTGTTTTTTTTTTTCTTTTCTCTATGGATCAGCCAAAACACACCATTAAAAGATGTCACTAACAAAATTTTAACTTTCCAACTAAATTTAAAAATGTATTTTGTCCATTATTTTACGTGTTATATTTTATATGTGGGTTTTTAATGTTGAGTGTCGTAGCTTTATACAAATATATGTTATATATGTGAAGGAATAAAAGAATTCCGAAAGCTCGACCAAAAGTCAAAAGAGTGTTTCTATAACATCCCGGCCAAACTTACTGACTGCAGCCCTAATAAACTGTGTTGTTTGTTTATATCGACAGTCAATAATATCCAGTATTTCTTATATATTTATATCTTTTTCTTCTTCTTAGTCGTTGACCTGATGCAGGTATTGTGACATTATGAAGCTATTAGCTAATTTTCCCAATGTTCCTCCACGTTTTTCTATCTTCTGCCATTCTAGCACATTCTGACAATGGAGCGCCAATGGTAGCAACAATATGGTCCGTGTATCGTGTGGGAGATCTACCTCTATTTCTTTTGCCTTCTACTTTTCCCTGGATGGTAAGTTTTTCAAGACCATTTCTTCGAAGCACATGTCCAAAATAGCTTATTATTTGGTCTAATATTTGTGTTCTTAGTCTTTTCTTTTCTCTAAATATATATGTATATATATATATATATATATATATATATATATATATATATATATATATATATATATATATATATTAATGTGATACTATAAGTCTGAGGTGCGCCAAGCAATTAATTAGCTAATTAATTAATTAATTAAACTTATATAAATGATGCAATTATTATTCTATCACACTATTTAATTTTCTTTTCTCAGGGTTATCCTCGTGCTTCAATATCTATGCTTTACATATGATAGGTAAGGTCTAAAGAATACCGGAATAATAAAAAATAATATGATACGACATTATATATTGAAATAAAATTCACACTTAAATACCTTCAATCAAAAATATCTCATATAATGATTATCAAAATTTTGTTCTACGTACGTGAACCTTCAAAAATTAATGGTATATACAATATAAATTAAATATTTTAAATCAAAATTGTTGTTCTAAATCTCCTGATCAAAATATTCCTATCTTTTCTAAAGCAATTATTAAAAAATGTGTTGTTAATAAAGAAAAACTGACGAATGGTAAAACTATCTCTCTGATGATGAGTTGTCCAAATCCTTGTTCCTTGTAGCCTACACTATCTATTTTTAGCAGTCCCCTAGGTAATCAGCAATCTTACAACAAATTATTGCGAGTCTATCGTTTTTAATGATCTCCTTCAAATGCACGAATCGTTCAAATGATGCTAGCCTCTTCTCCTCTCGATAAACTGAATCTCTTGTTCCTGCCTGAACAGTGACTCTTGGAATATAAGTAGAAAAATATAACTTAAAATATTTTACTGGATCTTCCGTCAGATACACTTACTCCACAAAAACTCACAAACATTCACTTCTACTGCTTACTACCTCTGGAGAACCACCAGAGAACAACGACTGTTCGCCTTGAACCCTTGGAAAAACAACTGATTATCTTTTATCCCTCAAAAATCTAGCTAAACTCTCATTCCTATTCCACTTTTTTCATTCTTCTCCAATCAGAGTTCGTCAACTTATCCCCATCTACCATTTAGATAACAAATAACAGTTTTACCTACAATTATAAATTCCCTTAAAACTATTAACATGCTAATCGGTTTCTACAAATTCTTAAGAACTAACGGAGAATTGTATTTTCTAAATATTTCTATTCTATTGTCTTATTCACCGTATATCGACGTACAAATCTATTTGGAAAACCCGCTCGCATTGTTCACGATTTCACTAAGCTCACTCACGTCACTCGAATATATTTTACAAAGAAAATAATTTATGCATATCTTTAAATTTTGTTTACTAATAATGGACTTTCATTTCTTCGAAATATCTTTTATTTTGTACTTTGAAATCTTTGAAATATATTAAAAGCAAACCAATATTATTTTCAATTTTACATAGCATAACAATATATATATATATATATATATATATATATATTTATTTATATATATATATATATATATATATATATATATATATATATATATATATATATATATATTGTTCTGAAGCAATTTGCTTGTGGCATTTTAAAGTAATTACTATTTAAATGGGAATAAGTCACAATTAAAGGATAAATTACGTTTATTGGTTTCTGACGTTTCGTTCTCAAAATACAAACATTAGTAAATTAAACAAATTTTTCTTTTTTTGTTATTTAGTGAAAAATTCTTCTAATAATTTAATTTTATCTGTTTCATTTATATTGCCAATTTAGACATACGTTATACATTTTAAAGTAGAGGACTTTAAAATGATATTGCCAATATTGTTGAGTTGCGCTCCTGGGACGACTTTACTTATCTTATAAGATAGTTCATTCGATTACATGAAATCAACTTTAACTAATAACTTTAATAAGAATATCCATCAAAAAAGGTCATAGCATGTAATTCGTCTTTAAAAAGACAAATACATGCCATGATGACAGTAAAATTCTCCTGTTAGTGATTCCATAGTAAATTATGAGGGAAAAATCATGAAAAAAAACCTCAATGGAATGATTTAAATATAGTCATAAAGGAAACGGATGGTAAAAAGAGAAAAATCAAAGAAGCGGCTCTAATTATGTTAAATGAGATCAATTGTGTCGCAAATTCCTCGGCAGAATATAGTAGGATCTGGTTACCCATATTGAAAGAGAAAGTTATTAAAATTAAAATACCAGTATTAGTAAGTCAGTGACATATAGAACATACATCATTTATGTGTTTTAAATAACAAACATATAAAATCAGAAGTTGGTGTTTATTGAAGGTAAACTAAATGCACGAAGAAATACTTACCATGTCGGGATAGTATTATGTGGTTTTTTTCCTGGTTTTTCCCTCATAATGTACTATGGTATCACTAACAGGAGAATTTTACTGTCATCATGGCATGTATTTGTCTTTTTAGACCTTTTCTGATGGATTTTCTCAAGTTAAAGTTGATTTCATGTAATCGAATGAACTATCTTATAAGTAAAGTCGTCCCAGGAGCGCAACTCAACAATATTGGCAATATCATTTTAAAGTCGTCTACTTTACAATGTATAATGTATGTCTGAATTGTCAATATAAATGAGTCAGATAAAATTAAATTATCAGAAGAATTTTTCACTAAATAACAGAAAAACAAAAATTTGTTTAATTTACTAATGTTTGTATTTTGAGAACGATTTCTGAAGTGGAAATTGAAACGTTAATAAACGTAATTTAACCTTAAAAATTGTGGCTTATTCTTATTTAAATAGTAGTTATAAATATATATATATATATATATGTGTGTGTGTGTGTGTGTGTGTGTGTGTGTGTGTGTATATAAGAATAACTTTTAAACAGTAAACTGGCTCGTTATTTAAAGTAAATACACCAGCAAGAAGCGTTTCTACCTGGCTTGGCAATGGCAAGTGTGACCTTGCCGAAACGTCGTCAAAATTATGGTTTTCCATAGAACCAAAATTATTCAACGGGATGTCCAATTCGGAAATCCACAGATAGCTCCCGCGAAAATTTCTAGTGTAACTATATATTTAATAATTTATATATATAATATATATATATATATATATATATATATATATATATATATATATATAGATATATATTATTAATAGATGTATATATATGTATATATATATACATATATATATATATATATATATATATATATATATATATATATATATATACATATATATATATATATATATATATATATATATATACATATATATATATATATATATATATATATATATATATATATAACAGATTGCAATTCCAAAAAGTCCCTCAAGCAACTGGCAGGATCCAACAAAGTTGCTTTGCTGTATATCGGGGCATAAAGGAATTGTTGGTAATGATATTGCTGATAAAATTTATATTATCTCTTTTATAAAATCCAATGTTGAACCACCAGACCTGCCTTTATCCTAATGATCTCATGAATGTCCTTTATAACGAAACTTTTGAAAGGAAAGCTAAAGTTATGTTTAGGTTAGACCCGAACATTTTATAGACAATAGATATCTTTTACCACAATCTCCGTATCGATTGCATAGAGGCTATAGTACAATCGATGCAATCACTCATTTTCTTATCCTGCAACTGTGGGCCAATGAGAAATAATCATGATAGTTTATTTGTTTTTGTATATTTAAATGGGACTTATTGTGTGGCAGATTTGGAAATTTCATATTTATAAATGTTTACCTTAGGTTTAATGAAGAAAGTCGTTATGATAATATAACAATAATAAAATCAGTTTACACCTAAGTCTTACATTTTGCTATTTACTTCAAGCGGCACCTGTTGCGGCAACTCTTGGAAACTATTTTATGATTGGTTTGCCCAGAATGTTAAAGAGAAGTTAGTGTGCTTGCACGGAATATATTTTAGTTTAGATTTGTGTAGGTAAACAACTTTTATGCAGGTGTTAAGGGAATTGAGCTCTCAATAGCAGTATGGGTAAGGAAGATATCAACTTCTCTACTTGGAATAGAAAAATGAGGACATTTTATTTTTAAACTATTTATGAACATAGCTTATTTAAGCTTTTTCACTTACAAAATCTTACTATTCCTACTTATAAATCGTGTAAGATAGAAAACGAAATTAAAACAACTTTTGTTACTGAAAATTAACTACGGTTCGTCCAATTCTCAGGCTTATCCATGAATTTATGCTCCCAGGGCATAGATGCTTGCTATAAAGAATATAAAAACAAGCTGCAGTGTTGCTTAACACTGCAACAACTTTTATAATAATAAAAACCGTCAGCGTAAATCGTGAAAAAATTTCAACAAAATTAGGTCGAAGAAAATTGAATTTAAAGTTCAAAATTGGATACGTAAAACAAATTATTTGCTCGGCTTCCAATAAAAAAATTTTCTTTACTGTTAATCCGATATGACTTGAATAGAGATACATAAAAACGTATTATTAAATCACAAAAAAGTTTTAGTTTTGTTATATATTCATAAATTTAACAATAAAACAATAAAAACTTGTTTTTAATATTCCCACAAAAATTAATATAAATTATTATTATTAATACAGCTCTTTCGGCAGACTGCCTTTTTCACAGATGATCTATTTTTTAGTATGCGTTTACACTTTACAGTCTTTAACTGAATAAGTTAAGGAGGGGAGAACTGTTTGTCTTAAGTGTGAAGAATTTGAAATTCGTCATTAAAAGAATGATTATGATCTAGAACGTGGAGTGCGTACGTAGAATCTGTTTTTTTTTAATACGGAAAGCCCTTTTATGTTCTGCTATACGTTTGATAAAAGTTCTACCAGTTTGACCGATGTAAGTTTTTAGATCAATCGCCACATTTAAGTTTGTGTAAACTACTGTGTAAGTGCTTGTTCTTTTAGTTGTTGTTGTTCTTAACATATTAGTTTAAGTTGTTGTTTATACTAAAAGCTGGTGCTATTTCTTTTTTTTTGTGTGTTTTGCTATTTTTGTTGATATCTTGCCTCTATATGTAATCAAGCAGAAAGAACTGGGTTTTTTAATTAATGGTGGAAATACTAATATTAGGGCTTTCTGATGTAAATCTTGATTTAAAATTTTATTTAATGTTTTTTTTTGTTGTATCCATTGTTTACTGCCTTTTGCTTAATAATAGTCAATTATGTGTCGAAGTTGTTTTCTGACATGTGAATTTATATTAATTTATTTAACATGTTATGGTAGGCTGACAATTTACGTTGTGTAGGATGAGATTTTTGAATTTTGTATAGTCGTGTCAGTATGGGTAGGTTTATGCAATACGGAGAACTCATGTTTGTTTTTTTAATTTGACACTTTTTCTATCTAGAAAATCTATGAATTAATTATGTTCTGTGTTTACGGAAAATTCAATATGACTATGAAGTAAGTTAATACGTAACGATCAGAATTGGTCAAGGTGCCTCTTAGTTCCTTTAAAACATACCAGTACATCGTCTACGTATCTCCACCAATATACGAACTGTTTGAATACAAAATGTTTTGAAATCTTTGTTTCTAGATCAACCATAAAAATATCTGATAGAAATGGGCGTACGGGATTATCCATTATAAGTCCTGCACTGCTATTTGTATATATTTGATTATTAAATATATTGTATCCTATATTATGCGAATGGAATCAGTTATAAATAAATATATTTATACTCCAGTGGCCAGAGACGAAAATGCCACTGAACACTGAACAAGCTGCATTTTGCTGAGAATGTTAATTTTAGGATCCCAAAAAAAATATACAAAAAGTTTACCTACTTTCTTCTAAAACCTCCCCCCTCGTAGAGGAAAAACAGAAAAAATTGATTTACCATAAATCTGTATGTCGTAGAAAAAAATAATAATACAAAAAAAGTACTTTTTGTATAAAATGAACCTCCTTCTTAATCTCAGAACCAACGCTTGAAGCGACCTGCAATTTTGAATGTCCGCTACGCGGTCGAAATCAATTTTAAATAAAATAATTTGTATCAACTAAGCGTCAAAAATTCGATCTCTTTTGATCAGACCATGCTAGATTATGCTATCGATTAGAATTAAAAAAGCGTTTTAAAGGTGAAAAGTGCAGATTTTGTCGCAATTTTTGTCAATAAAAGTCAGTTTATAAAGTGTTACATCAATAGATTTTTTTTTTATTTTTACAAGATTTTTGCCGTTTTTTATGACTCTAATAAGATGATTAAAATTTATTACATTTAATAATCGGTGTGGAATTCCACTATGAAAGTTCTATTTTTAAAGCCCAATCTTTGAAATCTATGGCATAAAATGTTGGTTTTGATTTTCGGCAACAAATGTGAGGTATTTGAAATATGTCTAAAAAATGCTGAATTTAAACTGTCATATTACAAACGACTGCACGTCACAAAAAATACTTCTACAAAGATGGTATTATATGAAATTTGTAGCTGAAGTTGTGTAGTTTAGAAAAACGTACTTGTCTTGAAGCACTTTTATATGCTTTAGATCAATTAAAATGTTAAAAATCCATGAAATTGAAATCCCATGTCACAGGTTTTGAAAATTGGGCTTTAGCAATGCAAATTTCATAGTGACCGATTAGTGGAAAAATGATAAATTTTAATGATCTCATGAGAATCTTAAAAATTTAGAAACTTTTATAGCAACTTTTAGAATATATTAAAATTTAATTAAATTTAATAAGAAATCTGCACTCTTTACCTTTAAAACGCATTTTGATTTTTGTCTATACGACACTCTGATCACAAGTTATCGAATTTTTGCCGTCGAATTGATACAATTTATTTTGTTTACGACGCGCGACGTACAAATTCTTGGTAAATCGATTTTTTCCGTTTTTCCCCCTACAAAGGGTTCACAGTTGGTTTTAGAAGTAAGCCGTGGTGTAGGAGTAGAAATTTTTTGCACATTTTTTTGGGGTCCAAAAATTATTATTCTCCATAAAATTTTAGCTAGTTCTTATCATTTTTAGAGGTTTAGTGGCATTTTCGTCTCTGACGACTGGATTATAAATAAATTTATTTATAACAAAATTAAAGCATCTTTGGGATTTGGGAATACGTTTTTTAGGTGTCTCTATTTGGAAGTTACATCGGACTAAACAAAAAAGAAGAAAATTGCATCATTGAAAGCCGAGAAAATACATTTTTTTTACAAACCGACTTTGAAAATCAATTTTCTTCAACCTAATTTTTTTGGTATTTTTCAAGGGCAATACCGTGGGTTTTATGTATATATATATATATATATATATATATATATATATATATATATATATATATATATATATATATATATATATATATCTTAAAGACATAATAATTTTTATCAAGAAAGAGCTCCGAAAGAAAAAGTTAATGGTTTAAAAACTATCATCCAATTTGTCGCCGGTTAACCATCCGGTATATTATATCATTTTCCTTTTCTCCCCTAATCACTCCAAAATTTTCTAATGCAAATTGGGATCAAAAGAGATATCGTTAAAATTCCCAATAAATCGGTCTTAAATTTTATTTAATTAAATTTTGATTTTAAATTCGGTTTAATACTAAACAAATACATTTTAAACTTAAAATTGTATTAAACTATTTAATTAGTTGATTCACTCCGCCAGATGTTAATTACTTTTTTCTGATTTTCTGTTTATTTTGTAACGTTTGTTACAGTAAGTAAGTTTATCCCCTTTAATACTATAGAAAGAATGTGAAATAAGAGGATTCTCTTGTGAATATCAATGGTAAGCATTAATTTTCAATTTTTGAAAATTTCTGGTCCTGGTCTACTCCATTCCGGAAAGTGTAGATATTTTATTTTGTAAACAATAAGTGTTCTTGTATATGACAGTAACGATATTAAGATAATCATGTCAGTGGGAAGTGTGTATTTGAAATTATTAATAAAAATTTGAAAAGTCTGGGAATGTAAGTAAAAAAAAAAGAAGGAACTGAAGAGACTAGTTAATAAAGCTAGTGAAGTTACAGTATCAAGATATTTTCACCTAGATTCTATGTTAAGTACGAGGCAACTAGTAGCTGTACCTAGAATTAACCGCAGTAGCGTCCAAGCCAGTTTAAAGAAGAATAAATTCCATCCATATACAGGGATGAGTGCCTTAAGAACCGGCAAAATAACGCAAAAAAAAGAAAACATAATACGTTGTGAAATAAAAAGAGATGCAAGTAGTAGAGGTGAGAAATTATCGATATAAACCTATAATTTACTTTACATTGCATTAGATCTATCGAAAGTTTCCCATCTTTAGACGTTAGCTTATGAGCTGGTTGACTTCAGTTATAGTAATACGTATCACGTAATGTAAGTAAAAACAGTTCAAGTATGAGTATGTTTTTATCCAAAATTAAAGTATTGATCAATAATAAACTGTGATTTGAGACGTCGCATACACTCTTCTCAATACAGAATTATCATAGCTTGTTATTCTATATTTATCAAATTACTACTAATTAAACTGTTTACTTACATTTGCTTTATTACCTTTAATCAGTTTTTACTTTATGCGAAATTTAAAAAATGTTAATGTTCGACGTCATACTTGTAATATTATGACTGAAGTCAACTAGCTCATAAGCTAACGTCTAAAGGTGGGAAACTATCGATAGTCCTAATGTAATGTAATGTAAATTAGAGGTTTCTATCGATAATTTCCCACCTCTACTACTTTCATCTCTTTTTATTTCAAAACGTATTATGTTTTCTATCTTTTGCGTTATTTTGCCGGTTCTTAAGGCACTCATCACTGTATATTATAGCAGACTTGGTGCAGGAACTTAATGACAACGATTATGAGTGCCGTTTATAGTTATGAAAAATAGTGAGTGAGTGAGCACTCACCGATCCACAGGTTCACTTTAATATCTGTTTCTCTGATGATTGCACTTTTACACGGAAATTTAAGTCATCACAATTGATGTTATTTGTCTGATTAAAATCCAACGATTGTCTACAAAGTAATAATGATAATTCGTATGGTAGTTTGGCCGGAAAAATCCTTTTGTATATTCCGAATATTCTTTTTTGCAGTTTAATAATTGTGTTGAGCCGGGTAATACGATAATTTTTAGGTCTTTTACTATTTTCTTTTTTGTGTATTGATATTGTAACTTCACTAGTACGGTATATGCTTGCTACGAGTATTTAGGATTTTCTACGTGTACGGATATCTTAACGTTTTCAATTATCATTTTAATACCGTATTTTAAGAGCGTATTTGGTATTACATCAAGTCAATGAGCTTTTCTTTTCTGTTCTATCATATTGTCATTATCGTCATCATATTTTTCTTTAGAAGAAGAACTTCATGGTTTTGTACATAAGTGAAAAAAATGCAAATAAAAAAAAAGTTTACATGAAATACATGTTAACCAAAATACAAGATCATAACATAATTACAAGACAATTAAAAGTGAAACACATGCACTTGAAATAAAAATAAAAAATGATCACTGGGAATGTTTTCGAAAAAAATGGGACATTGATTTGATTTTTTTGGTCTGCAGAAGGAAGGTATCCCGAAGACGAGATACCAAATGAATTACTGAAGCATTGTGGAGCAGAAATGACAGAACAATTAACAGCATAAATTAATAAAATTATAAAACACAATACAATACCTGCGGAAAAATGGAGAACGAGCGAACTAAATCTACTATATAAAAAATAGATAAAAAACAGCGAGAAAACTACAGAGGTAAAAACTTCTTTAATACTACCCTAAAACTTTCAATTAAAATTTTACAAGAACTAATGAATCAGACAATAAAATTAGCAGATGAACACCAGGATTTTTGTAGTGGAAGATCGTGTAAAGATGCCATATTAATTATAGAGCAAATTACTGGAAAATCACTGGAGGATAATATACCAGCATTTCTGTGTCTATTGACTTAAAAATATAGTTAATAGAGTAAGACTTAAAGATATAATCCATCTTTTGTATACTAGAGAAGTTTCCATAAATATTATAAAAACTGTCGAAAACATCTACCAAAAAAACAACATGAAAGTCACAATAGATATAGAAATAGGCAGCAGAATAAGACAGGGAACTAATTAACCCCTGTGCTCTTTAATTTAATCATGGATGAAATCATGAAAAGCGTTAACAAGGGAGAAGGATACAGAATGGAAAACAAAGAAATAAAAATACTCTGTTACGCAGACTACGCAATATTGATAAACCAAGATAGTCTGCAACGACTGGTCCACATATTATTTAAGATAATTAGTTAAATAATTTAATATGATAATTTAATCTCAAAAAACTGAAACAATAGTAATCAGCAAAGAACCAACCAGATGTAAAATAGAAATTGATTGCATCAGTATTGAATAAGTTATCGAAATAAAATACCTTAGAATTACACTGTCTATCTATGAAGACCTGGACAGAGAAGTGAGAGATCAAGTACAAAAAGCAAATAGACTGGTAGGATGCTCTAATAAGACTATATAGCGAAACAGACACATAAAGACTCAGATAAAATCAAGAATTTATAAAGTCAGTGTACGACCAAGAATGACATATTCTTCAGAAACAATACCCGATACAGCTACAACACAAAGGCTACTGAAAACGGCAGAGATAAGAGTACTGAGAAGAATTACAGGATATAGGCTGAGAGATCGAAAGAAAAGTAAAAAGATTAAAAGAAAATGTAACGTACAGTATATAAATAATTGGACATAACATAAAAAAGAATAAAGCAGAACAGGGAAAACCAAATTTTTGGGGATTTCCAAACTTTTCTTTGCGTTCCGTGTATGTAGTATTCTGTCTTTGGTGAATCGTTTTCAATTGTTTCTTCTTGCGGTTCTTATCATTGAATTATTATCAAATTTCAAATCAGCGATGAAAAATTGAGAACAACGCTTTTATAAACACAATTAGAAAATGATTTATTAGGTAATAATGTAGTTATTTTTTTTTTAGTTCTACAAATTACGCGAAGCGAAAAATTTCCCAAAGTAGTGAAAAATAAATACTAAAAAGTGTTTAAAAAACAAGCAAACTAAGGTTGTTCCCTGTATTTTTTTATTGCTGGTAGGTGTTATTTGTTTTATTTATAAAGTATTGTGCGTTGGGTTTTCTCTTCTCGTATAGCAAATCTATGAATTCTGTGTTGTTCTGTATTTTGTAAAGAATTGTTTAACGAATTCTGTTTGTGTATTCTGCTATGTGTATTTATGTTGGGATTTGTTTATGAAAAATAGAGGTTAAGACCATAGTGAAGATCGCTTTTAAAATTCTATGACAGATATATTGTATGTCATTTTTAAAATGCATGCCTGTGGGCAGTAAAATGCCCGATACTAAACTTGAATATCCTCATTTGTCTTTTTCGCTGTAAATGAGTTATGAATGTTGGTATTTTGCTGTACTTTTCAAATTTGTACCAAATAAAAATAATAAACACACTGTTTAAAATTGCTTCCGTTTAATTTATATTTAATAAGCAGATCTGAAAACGGACCTGCAAGTCATAAATTTAAGGAGGCAATTTGGTGTCGTGTTCGTTTTACCCTTATTCTTTAATTTAAGGCTATTAGGCTTAATCTAATTAAGAGTTGGTCCCTATTTCTCTAAAATATTTTATGGTATAGGTAAGGCAATAGAGTTTTGGATATTAATACCAAGGGGCATACAGCTGCTACATAAATATAAAGTTTATAGCAGTAACAGGCTGTAAATCAACAATAAAGACTAAGCTTTTGCGATTATTATCAAATTTCAAATCAGCGATGAAAAGTCGAGAGCAACGCTTTTATAAACATAATTAGAAAATGACTTATTAGGTAATAAAGAGGTTAATTTTTTTAGTTTTGTAAATTAGCTTGAAGCGAACAATTTCCCGAAGTAGTGAAAAATAAATTCTAAAAAAGTGTTTAAAAAAGCAACCAAACGAAGGTTTTTCTTTTGTTTTTCGAAAGCCGTCTTTTATAAAACGGTCTTACTTCAACGTCTTGGCTGATTTTATATCTTTTCGTTTATTTCTTTTATATCTCTAGAGATACACCATTTGGGGACTATCAAGTGACTCCAAAAATATTTGGAACAAACTGATACGAGGCTCCAGAATTTTAGAATGTAGCTTTACAATATGTAAAACTATAAAACCCATATATTATTATAACCCCCATTCCAACATTATGGAGCCTCGTATCAGTTTGTACTAAATGGTTTTGGAGTCACTTGGTAGTCCCTAAAAAGTTTTTACCTGCAATTTAGTACCTTACTTCTTCTTCTGAACGTACCTTTCTTCTAGAGAGGTTGGCGACTACATTGACCCATCTTATTCTATTCACAGCAGTTCGAAATAGTTGACGTTAGACCAGCCCTTACTAACATGCAAAATATTGTTGATTGTTACAGGTTCTCTGCTAGAGAGTCTACAGCATATGTCTCCATGAAATAGCATTTAAATAAAATTATTAATTTTAAACATATTATTTAGTTTATATAATAATTAAATTTACTATCAAATGGTATTCATTTTTATTTTATTACTAATATTTGTTCTGAATTTGACAGGATTGTCATAAGTAAACAATGTATGCTTCTATGCTTCGTTATTTCGTTAATAGGTGGCGTTAGGGGCAGATATAATAATTTGCTTTTTCTTGCCTTATTCGCCCTTCTTTTTTACCTCCTTACGCATCTCCTTTTCCTCGTACATTTTTAAAAACCATGTCGAGGGTCCAGTCGTATCCATTTCATTATTAAATTCAAACGATCTCGTATTGACCATTCACAATTGTTACTGTCAACAATATTACACTTCTTTAAAATAACTTTATTCAAACACCAACTTGTTTGCAATACTTTAACAGAATGACAACCATAAACTTTAAAAACTTAATTACAACTGTTCCAAACTGTCAACAACATCTGTTTATACTTCATCTAATTTACTTACCGTTGCACGTCATCCGCGTCATAGGCCGTGAGGTCATATGATACCAACACGAAATATTTAGGCGGTAGGTGCGTTCTTTTTTTGAATCACTTTGCCGACTACACTGGCATTACAGCCACTAGGCATATTTTATTATATGCGTAGAAATAATAATTAAAGATTTATATTAATGTTAAAGAAATACACAATAATAGGTTTCATTTAATTTATATAAATGCATTATAAAGCGTTTTTATTAAGAACATTTGTTCGGAACACACTGTAACTGTAATCGAACGAAGGTGATATTTTGGCATAAATTTGGTAACACTTATTTGAAAGTTGCGGTGTTGATTAATGTTAATAAGTAATGAAAAAGTGTTGTTTTTGTTTAAGTATTCCATTTTACATCTTCATACGACGCATATAAACGGCTCAAATTGTTTTTAACAAGATTATTTTTTAACTCTTGTTTTGTTTCTATTTATTTACATTAAATATTGATTTATTTTGTTGTATAATCCACTTTTGCAATAAATATGTGACCTATTTGATTTAAAATTGAATTCAGGATTTTTTTATACTTTGGCAACTATGTCAACTTTAAACAACGCCCGTTACAACAATTTTTTTAAATATGAAATCTACGCCGAACGCCTACCTGCTAAACCAGACCCTCCTCTGTCATCCAGCGATCCGGAAGCGGAATGGCCGCTGTAAGGCCGGCATCACTTCCAAATCACTACCTTTATTCATTTATTCTCCATTCATACACAGCCATACTCTATTCATCAGCAAGGAGGTTCCCTGTCTCGTTCCAGGTAGCGCGCAGAAGACACTCAGCACTTCTAGTTCGGCATTATTTCCAGATGGGCATTTCCTTCTTCCCCACAGTCTGACTCACGCATTCCAACTCATACAGTGTGACCCAATTTTCTAGCTTCACCTTTCAGCATCATTCACTATTACCTTTAACGTTGGTTTAGCAGTCTTTCTTTCTCTTTCTTTTTCTTGATCAGTGCACGGAAATAGCTGTGTATGTTAATCCAAACTAATTTATTTTCAATCATTTCTCTCACTGTAACAAAATTTACACCTGTCTCTCTCTCCATTCTGTTCCTTTCCACTATCCATCTGCTGCAATCTAACATCGTATGTGTCACAGTGTCCGAGTATCCACAGTATAGGCATTCATCTGTATCAGCCTTTCCGATCCTACAGAGGTAGGCCCTAAAACACCTGTGTCCTGTGAGCACCTGCGTCAGGAAATAATCCAGTCGCCTGTGGCCACAGTCCACCCAATCCCTTGTTCGGGATCAGCATTTTCGTCCACTGTGCCACATCTTCTGTGTTCCATTCTTCTTGCCATCTTTCAACTGACCTCTGCCTTTCCTGTCTTTTCTCGGCCACAGTAAGGTTTGGACCTCTTCTCTCATAAAGCTCTTTTCTTTTCACCGCCAAAACATGCAACGGAACACATCCAGTGATGGTCCATAAGGCTGCCGCAGACACAGTCCTGTAGGCGCATGCCACTCGCAACAGACTTGTTCTGTCTACTCGTGTCATGAGATTCCTATGGGCAGTTATCTCTACCGCCTTGCTCGAGACTGGCGCAGCGTAGAGGACGATTGACTGTACAACACCGTGTAAGACCCTCCTCCTTTCGGATTTGGGTCCCCCAATGTTCGGCATCACCCTCCCCAACGCAACCGTACTATTCGCAGCCTTCCGGGCCACCTTCCGCAAGTGCTCTCCCCATTTTCCATTCTGGTACAATGTCACTCCTAGATACTTTACTTGTTTCTTAGGTGTTAGACATGCTCCCGCACATTTTAATTCAATATTTTGCCTATTTCTTGTCCCCTTCAGAATGATGGCTTCGGTTTTCTCTGTCGCAAGTTTCAGTCCGTACTGTGTCATATATTTCTTTACAACGCCGCCTGCGTTTCGAACCCGGTATTTGAGATCTGGCTCATCCCGGGCCACTACCAGTACAGCGAGTTCATCCGCGAATGCGAAGGGGGTTGTACCCTCTCCGTATTCACTGTGCATAACCCTGTCATATGCCAGATTCCATAGCGTCGGGCCCAAGACAGATCCCTGGGGTACCCCGGCCGTCACGTCCACGATCGTGCCCTTTTCCACCATAATCCTTCTCTCGGACAGATACTCCGCCACCACATTCATCAGGTAACGAGGACATTCTCTCTCCTCCATTGCCTTCATTACCTCGTTCCACTACAACGTATTGAATGCATTCTTAACATCAAACAACAGCAGAGCCGCCCAGCGATGTTCATATATTTAAATATGAAATCAGAAGATACTATTCCATAACAAACAGCTATTGTAATTTAAGTAATCGACCAAAACTCTAATTTTGTCTATTAGTATTGTTAGTGCAGTATGATAATTGGACTGGTGTTGGTTCAATTGTAATATGTAAGAAAATCTTTTAGTTCTGGAAAATCAGTATTTGCTATCATCTTCTTAATATACTTAATTTTATTGTGGCCCAACCTTTTTAATTTTAGTATAGGTCTATTTATATTATTTTACTTTATCCTTTAACTGTGGTAAATTATAAACATATTCTTGATATACTGTGAATTTCTTTTTCTAAATTTTAATATTAATTATTATTTTACATCTTTCAATATTTGCGATTGATGGTCTACTTATTTTGTATATGATTTTTTTGTCGCAATTGGTTTCTATTATTACCGAATTAACAGGCCTAATAAATAATTTAAAATGATTGCTATGATTATCATTTCTTTTAAATATATATTTGTACTTGTACATTAATTTCTGTATATAAAAATTTCTTTTAAAAATAATAATTTGGCTGCCACGCAATTTTTTTCGAGAATAATTGTCAGATTTATCTAAAGGTATAAGAAATATTCATAAATATCTAAAAGAGTTACTGACGCTAGCAGTATAAATTTTTGTGTAAAATAAAATAAGTAAATTCTTGTGCATGTTAAAGGTTTTACATTATTATTTTGACATTCCAATTAAAAGGACATAGCTTCATATAGATTTGAATTTGTATATAATTGATTATCAGTAACATTAGAAAAATTAATAATTATAATAATATATTAAGTTAAAGTTAATATTTTTTAAATGATGAATTTTTTTTAGATATTTTTTTATTGTCTACGACTGTTTTCTCATTAATTATTTTTTTTACAATGTTTTTACAAAATTATTGAGATAATCAACGTATCTAAACGGATTACAATTTTTAAAACCTTTTTAGTCCTATCAGGTCATCATCAGCGAAAATCTGAAAGTAAGTAATGTCACTTAATATAACGAAAAATATTAGGTAACATTTTGACTGTTAATCTAAATACATTTGATTTTGATTAGTTATTTTAGTATTTGCATAGTAGGCATTTATAAAACGGTATAAAAATATAAAAACTACATTTTAAAAGTTGTAAATATTAAAACCAAAACCAAATAATGTCGATGACTTCAGATTCAACTAAAAGGAGACATATTGAACTTTACTCGAAATGGTGTCCGACAAAGATTAGCAGCCAAGAGAGTTGGAGGAACAAGAAATGGAATTAACTGTAAATATAACAAGGAAATTACGTGGTGATTAATTAAAACAAGAAATAAAATTAAAAAGAAAAGTTGCAAACAGTTCTGATATAACATACACAGCATGAGCTAACTAACAACAAACAAGGAAATGAAACAAATTAGTCAAAGAAGCTAAATTGGAATCTTGGAAAAAATTAAAGCTAAATTAAAACGAGGCTACAAAGGCAATAAAAAGATTTGTTTTTATTGAAAATAAGTCACAATTTAAATTTAAAAAAGCTTATTTTGGACGTTTCAATTTCCACTTCGAAAATTGTTCTCACATTGAAATTGAAAAAACAAACTTATATTAAACTTAAATTGTGGCTTATTTTTAATAAAAATAGTAATTGCAATAAAATGCCACTAAAAAATAGTCTCAGTACGATTCTTTAAAGTGCTTAAAACTTTAAAAGAAGTAACAGAAAGGTACACAAGATGGAAATATATAAAAAGTATTCCCGAAAAGTACTAAGAAAGTCCCTGAAAAAATTAAAATAATATCAAAAATGATAAAATATCTAAAAAAAATGCAATAATACTGCCATTAGAAAAAATTAACAAAGCAAGGAAGAAAGAAAGGCGATTAACTGAGACTGGCGACTGGAAATTAGGTCTAGTAGTTCCGATTTGCATAAAAGTAAATAACAATGACTTTAGCAATTACATGAGAATTACTTAATTTATCAATATAAAAAAAAATGAATAAACGAATCCTGAAAAACAGATTGAGAATTAATGTTGAACCAGAAGTAGAAAATCACAGAGCGATTTTCGAAAGTGATGAAATCATATATTCACTATAAAGAAAATTATTGCCGGAGGTAAATAGCTTTACCTGGTATTTGTTGATATATATATATATATATATATATATATATTGTGATGATGTATTATTTGTGAATGATGAGCAATGAGTGTTTTTTAATAATATATATATATATATATATATATATATATATATATATATATATATATATATATATATATATATATATATATATATATATATATATATATATATATATATATATAGGGTTTTTATCGCGGTTCTCAAAGAATTCGTTTGTAAGCACTTTTTGGAATTATCTTTATTGTATCTATTATAAAACACACATATATATCTAACATAACCAATGCAAAATTTAAAATAAACTATCTTTAAATTGAAATTCTTATGAAACTAATTAAATTATATAGACAATGTAAAATTTAAACGAACTATCTTTAAAATTTAAATAATTATGACCCTAACTAAATTATATTAACAAAATTTTGTACCTCTCTGTCACTGAATGCCTTAATGAACTGTTTTCCACGATATAGATTTTAATCACCACTCAATGTCTTCGTTCTCAGCCTAGGTTATCCTTGTTTTTGTGAAATTTCTTTTTTCCTATTATCAGCTTCCACTAATTTAAAATATTTTTCTTCTTAATAGCATTTATATTTATTCTTCTTTTCAATATACCAATATCCAATCACCAAATATATTATATAATTTTAATTTTCAATTAATACTTCCTTCCATTATCCAATCACCATTTATACATAACATAATTTTTAATCTTCAATAATATTTTCTTTATTCTGTTTCTTAATCTTCATTGAACTCACTATATTGAACATTTCACCAACTGATTGACTGTATTCTATCTTGAACTATCTTGAAAATAGGACCAACTGACTTTATACTGATTTCATAACTGTAACTAACTTTCTTACTAACTGACTGGCCATCTTGAATCCAAATCACTGAGTATTTATACCTTTTCAATCTTCCAGAACCATCTGGCAAGAAATCATATTCGATTTGTTCCATTTCCTCCATATCTGAATTTTCTGAAATAGTCCATTTCGCAAACAGGCCATATTCTGTGATCTAGAGAATTCTTTCCTTTTCTATCGAGAATTTTATCGACATTTAGGCTTTTCAGATCAGAATATAAACTTAAATCAGTAACTATATGTAAACTAAACATTTTAAACTAACATATAAACCTATTTCACATTCTCAATTATTATTTTTCTGTCTGTCACTTAGATGTATAGTTGGTTGCCTATGCACATGGCTCACTTAAATATATTTACAATATTATAATTATTAAAATAAACACTTTTTACACTTATTACATGCTAATTTCTTAAAAATGCCCTCACATAAATATATTCTATAGTATATAACTTATAAATTAATTTTTTAAACACTATTTTTCTTTCGCCTATATTCATATCATTTCAATATATATATATATATATATATATATATATATATATATATATATATATATATATATATATATATATATATATATATATATATATATATATATATATATATATATATATATATATATATATGTATATGTATATATATATATATATAAAAATTAAGTAAATTAGGTGGTAATGTTAAATATATTGGTTTAAAAATAAGTCTACAAAAAATGAACCTTGAAAAGGTCATCGTTCTATGATCCAGTAATTAAGATTTATGAATTAATAAACTAAATATCATTTTTAATGGAAAAGCGATCTTTCTGAAAAAAAATATTTTTTAAGTCAATTAAATATTCTCAAACATACGCCCTAAGATGAAAATTAATATTTGCATTGTTTCGTTTCTGACAATACAAAGAAAAGTTAAATATTAGTGTTTCAAAAGTACTTCTCTTTTGTGAGAAAAATATTACATGACCAAGTTTAGCAAAAACAAATAAGTGAATATCGTTATACAATGTGTACATAACTATTAAAATTAATTTATTCAAATAAAGCATGTTAGTTTATGATTTAATTTAAATAGCGAAACAAAACGCACCCTTAGTATTAAAAGGGCACATCTCGAAAATCGTTACTTTTGGGAAAACGAGATTAAAGATTAAGCAACTTCATCATTTTCATTTACTCACCTATAACATTTTTATTTGAAAAGATAGATAAATAAAAATCTAGGTATACAATTTACAGTATTTGTACTCTATAATGGATAATCGAAATATTACAAAAAAAAATAATTTATTTAAAAAAAAACGTTTCAAAAAATCTCTCCCAAGATAGGCCCCTCTCCCACTAATTTTCTTTAAATTTTGAAGGCATCTTACGAATTAAGCCTTTTAATGATTAAATATACACTATGTTTTTAAGTTACAAATCTAAATATGGCTGTGTAATAATAATGTTTAACTACTTTCAATGATAAAAGTGCCTCTTGTAAAGGAATTAATAAAACATTAAATCGTAAAAGATTAACAAAAAATAACTTTATTCTCAAAAACCAAAAAGTAATAGGCATATAGCATACAAATCCAATAACAAAAACTATAACACTCTTTTTGGGACAGTCATATAAAAAAAACCAGAATTGTTTTAACGCTTATAATGTAACACAAAACTAAAATAGTTCTCACAAAAAATTACTGAATTTACTAGACAAAAAAATTAACAAATTTTCTCAGCATAAAATCATTCTTCTTTTGTGCGAACGCTTAAGATCTATCATATTCATTTTTTACAATCAGTCGTGTTTGAATAGAATAGAATACCTAGCTAACGACTAGAATAGTAGCTAAAGAACTATGAAATATAAAATAGCCAGCAGGCTTAAGTTTTAAGTAATAGTCATAAAACATTTCAAAAATAAAACAAAGTATTAAAAATTACAATTAGAAAACAGTTACCTACATTAACATATTATTATAGTAACAGGCATGATAAGGGTGAATAAGTCTCTTAGAAATTAATTCTTTGAGATCCTGTTTCTTATTTAAACTTAACTCAAATGGCGCACTATAAACTGTTTTGATAGATATTTCTTCATTATCCAACATTTTCTTTCTTTTGTTTCTAACATTTATTTGTTTAAACGCGTCTTTGTATGATGTCTTATATTGAAAAGAGAATGGGTTCCCTTTCGTAAATTTCATAACTTTGATGTGATTTCATACGATGGTATTCTTCTCTTCGTCAACGTTGAAATTATATCCCCACTTGACTTGTAAATCTTTTAAGTCGTAAAAGAAATCATGATTCAAAGTATGAACGATAAAAGGTTTCCCCGTTTTCCTAGCTCTCTGAATTGCGGTGGTGTATTGAAGTGGTGTAAAGATTGAACCAGCTTTTAAATCTCTTGATATTTGTTTCTGTATCAGCATGTGTACATTGTCGGCTTCATTTTGCGTATGACCTTTTATAAGGAATTTGTGAGTTATGCCCTTTAAGTTTTTTATAGTAGTGACTGCAAACATGTATAAAGAAGCTATGTATTTATTTTTGTTTTGGCCACAACAATTATCTGTTACAAATGTTACGTTAACTTCATGTTCACCTGCATCCTCACAAACCTTCTTTAAAAAGTCTAAAACGCAACTTCCAATCTCCACTCCACCTCTTTTTCCTTGGGTCTCATCCCAGAAATAGCATTGCACGTCACCATAGCTTTTAAAATCGTCTTCATTCTCTGGTAATTTATTTAACACAGTCAAAGTACAGTTGTAGCTATTTAATTTGGATTTATAATAAAACGATGATGTTTCTCCATTGGGACTTTGCATTATCGCTTGAACATCGTAGCAAACGCATAAATTATATTTGTCAAGAGTCATTCTCTCATTCTTTTTTTCTGCTCGGCTTAATTCCTTTTTTTCTAGGTGAGTATCATATTTGACTTTGAGAGCAAACCTCTGATCAGCAGAAGAGTTTTTATACTGTAAACAAAGATTGCATTGATCTTTCTTGGGTTAAAAAAAACCCAAATTAAAATGGGTAGTAAAAATCTCATAAAACAAATGAAACTTTCCAGGATCTCGGGAATTATTTTTTCTTGAAAGTCTCTAAACAAGTCAGTAATACTTTTCGATCCACTTATGAACTCTCTTGAGGTCGACGCTCTTAAATAATGCGATTCAATTCGCGGTATTAGATTGATAAATCTAATGATATATTCTTTCAGATTGTCATCCACGCGTCTATGACTATTATGTTTGCCTCTTCTATCTTCTTCAACAGAATTGCAATTGT
Organism: Diabrotica undecimpunctata; assembly: GCF_040954645.1. Taxonomy (NCBI): domain Eukaryota; kingdom Metazoa; phylum Arthropoda; class Insecta; order Coleoptera; family Chrysomelidae; genus Diabrotica; species Diabrotica undecimpunctata. Next base: position 86,328,510 of record NC_092807.1, on the reverse strand, counting down.
TAGTCTTATATCTTACTGTGCGAATCATTTTACTTGTTATTCCAAACGTATAGATAAAAAATGTTTTGCACACTCTGATTTTGGCTTTATCATCGTACAAGTAGAAAGCAGAATTTGGTGCTCTGGGATGTTGAGCCTTTGAATACTTATATTTAGGTTCAACTATAGCCATTTTTGCTTTTATAAACATACGCTGTAACTGCAAATCTCCTAGTACCCAAAAACATTTGAAATGTTGAAGTCTTTTAGCCTCACCAAAATTTTCGCTGCATTTCAATCTGCATTTCTGATTGCATGGACTCTTCATTTGACGCGCAGGAACAACGTTTTTAGTCTTAGTAGAAAATGTATTGTTCTCCTGCATTTCGTTTTATCTTTTGGTTATTTTGCTTACATTTAGTAGGATCAGCTTTACGTTTCTTCAATCTCCTGGGCGATGTTGCAACTACTTCAGAAGTACCATCATCAGAGGAACTTGAAGATGAGCTTGGCTAACGTTTTCTACCTTGATGTTCATTATAAGTGGGATCATTGTCACTAATATCAGCATCACTCTCTTCTGAATTCATTGGCGATATACGGTAATGTACAGCTGGAGTTCGTGGTGTTAAAATTACGGATTCTAGTATTGAAGGTGAAGTAGTTCTAGATAATAAAGACTGAGGCTGGGCTTCAATTTCTTTACCTTTTAGGATATGGGAAACAAATCGTCCTTGTTCCAGTGAATAACATCGAGAGGAAGAGCTGCTGCTAGAAGATAACGAACTGCTACTGTTGACGCTAGAAGACGAACTGGAACTACTAGATGACGATCTCGACGAACGTTTTGATGTTGTTGCAGTAACAGTGTTAGTCTCAACCAAAGAATTATTTTGTAATGGCAGAGTATTATCGGCTATTTCTTGTTGCTTTAAAAAGTTTTCTGATGAACTTAAAGGGATGTTAAGAAGGTTCATAATTCTTCGCGATCGTAATGATATATTTCTTCAATTTTTTTGCAATTTATCTGTAAGAGGTTCAGATATAGTTACTCTCTTATTTAATACTTGTTAGTACATAAAATAATAACAATAATTAAGGCCTTAGTACCAAAAAACTTTGTAGTTTATGGACACAACTAAGAAACTCGTTGAATTATTTTAGTATTACAAGGATTTAACTTTCAATGATATTGTAAATCAAACAGACATTTTTGTAATAACAAGAATCCTTTAGATATAGTTCCAAAAATCATACAATAATTTTAAAAATATAAAGAACTTTTTTTAAATAAACCCATAAATTTTCGGAAGTTTTAGTAATATACAGCATTTAATCTTAATGTGCCTTTATAAAACAAAAAATATAAAACAACACGTACCTCAAGTTTTGTAATAGAAGGGCTCAACTCGTAATAAGAGCGCTCACTAACACACCTGGTTCGACAGACATCGGCACCTTACTGAATGGGTCTATCTCGCGGGAAGATGTGTTGGCGGAGAGGGGAGTACGAAAGGGTCACATTATATCGGGACTTGCTTTAAATTCTCCGTTTTCAATTTCTGTCAAGGCCAAGTTGTAGTACTAGTAGTTTTGTGCCCATTTATGCCAAAAACTCAGAAACCCTAATTTTCGAGATGTGCCCTTTTAATACTAAGGGTGCGAAAAGTTGTGATACAGATTTATATTTGGGGCTCAAACTAAGAAGTTATGTATTAATATACATCGCTTCTGCATATAACATCCTAATTAAAACGTTAAGGGCAACTTAAGTTAACCAAAATAAACAGAAATTACTGCAAATTATAAGTAAATTAAGAAAAGAATATCTGGACAAAATATATTTATATGGATAGAAAATAGAGCAAGGACTAAACTTTATTTTCCTTAACTTATAAAGAAAAAATTCCTAGTGGTTTGCTATATAGCATAAGTTAAAAAACTTTCATTTAAACCAAACTTACAAACATCTTTTGTAATTAGTATAGTTGCATTTTATATATTAACAAAATTAACAAAAACGTTTTGGGTTTTATTAGCCAAGAAAATAAAATATAATTAAAATTAAAATTAAAATTTATTTTTCTTAACTTATAAAGGACAAATTTTTAGTGATTTGCTATATGCCATTATTAAAAAAAAACCTTTCAAGAAAAACAATCTTACAATTTTTTTTGTAATTAGTATAGTTAGTAGTATATAAATAATATGTCATTATAAAAGGAATATTAAAAACGTGTAACAAAAACGTTTGGATCATTACTTTTGAGATTTTGGTTTGGAGGAAGGTCTTCTATATATATATATATATATATATATATATATATATATATATATATATATATATATATATATACATATATATATATATATATATATATATATATATATCTATATATATATATATATATATATATACATATATATATATATATATATAAATATATATATATAATATATATATATATATAATATATATATATATATATATATATATATATATATATATATATATATATATATATATATATATATATATATATTGTTATGATGTGTTTTTTGTTTGAATGATGAGCAATGAGTATTTTTAATAATATATAGGGTTTTTATCGCGGTTCTCAAAGAATTAGCTTGTAAGTACTTTTTTAAATTATCTTTATTATAACTATTATGAAACACACATATATATCTAACCTAGTCAATGTAAATTTAAAATAAACTATCTTTAAACTGATATTCTTATAAAACTAATTAAATTCTATAGACAATCTAAAATTTAAACAAACTATCTTCAAAATTGAAATTGTTATGACACTAACTAAATTATATTAACAAAATTTTGTACCTTTCTTTCACTGAATGCCTAAATGAACTGTTTTCCACTAAGTATATAGATTCTAATCACCACTGAATGTCTTCGTACTTCAGTTATCCTTGTTTTTTTTTGAAATTACTTTTTCCAATTATCAGCTTCTACCAATTTAAGATATAGTTTTCTTCACCAGCATTTATACACCACCAACCAAACCAGCAAACAGCATTTATATTTATTCTTCTTTTCAATATACCAATATCCAATTATTATAAGTTGATTTATACTAATCTCCAACCACAATATAATTTAATTTCTTCCAATATACTTTTATAATCTTCAATAACTATTTGTGTATAATTATAAATGTGCATTAATTATATGCATAATTTTTAATCTTCATTTAACTCACTATATTAAACAATTTGACTATTTGTACCTGATTCTCTGACTCCAAATAATCTTTCATATTTCTTACTAAACTTTTCTGACTGACTTCTTGAAAATTCTGAACAATTTACTTCACTAAATGTGTCTAATAACTTTCATAATAAACTGGCCTGACTTCTGACTAAAAACTTCCAAAAACTGCCATCTTGAATCCAAATCACGGGTATTTATATCTTTTGGACATTCTAGAACCATCTCGTAAGAGATCATGTTCCAATTTGTTCTATTTCATACTTGTATGAATTTTCTGGAACAAACCATTTCGCAAACATGGCCATCTCCGGAGATCCAGAGAATTCCATTCTTTTCTATTAATAATTTTGTTTACATTTAGGCTTTTCAGATCAGAATATATAATTAAATTAGTAACTTAACATTCTAATTTAATAAAATACACATTTCAAACAATATATTATTATAACCCACTTTATATTCGTAAATATTCTTAAACGTCACTTCAGAGTATAAATATCTGTCAATCTCCGAGAGTATTTTTGGTTGCCTAAGCACATGGCTCACTTATATATATTTACAATATTAAAATACAACTTTTTACAATTATTATATGCTAATTTATTAAAAATGCCCTCACATAAATATATTTTTATTAAATTCTCTAGTATATAACTTATTTAAAACAACCAAATATCTAATATTATGTAGTATATAACTTATAAATTATTTTTTATAAACCCTAATCGTCACAATACCCCAAAAATAATATTTAAAATAAATAATTTACTTATTATTTTTTTAAATATTAATTTTCTCATACCTTATTAAATTTAATAAATTAATAATTCAATTTTTTTTTATTATTTAAAGTGTGTTAAATACATCCCTGTTCGCTGTCTATGTCAAAGCAGAGAACAACGGAGCACAGTTCGGCTATTCTATGGTCAAACTGTCATGTCAAATGGAGAGAATAAAATATAACCTTAATTAAAAATATAATGGATATTGTGTTCTGTTTATTTATAGACAAAATCTAGGAATTATTTCCATTCAAAATAACTTTCATCAATATAAATTGGTAAGTTTTTCCACTTTATTATATTAGAAAGACATTTTAATAGCAATTATAGTATCAATTTTGTGTCTAACCCCAAATTATGATTTTTAGGGTACAAATTAATTTCCATATATACAAATTTCAACAAGTATGATGTCAAATTGATTCACAACAAAGAAATCTACCATCTATCTATGAAATGGATCTATCAGTAAGTTATTAGTGTTATTATATTTGTGTTAAAGGTATAGAAAACATTATTCAATCTCTTCGTGATATTGAAAAATGTCATTGATGTGAAACACGCCTCTTAGTCTGTTCTCTGCATCTATTAACACATAACTATTTAGTCCATTCTGATTTTCAATTGTATATGGACCTTCAAACATTGGTTGTAATTTCTTACAACGGTTTTCTTTAACATTACTTTTTCTAAGTGAACGAATTAACACTAGGTCTCCTTTTTGAAATGTGATTGGTTTTTTTATATTTCGATTTTGTCTTCTGATATATTTTTCAGCTTTCCTCCTAATTCGGTTATTCACTTTCTGCATTACTTGTTCTAACATATCCTGATTATATTCACTAATCCACTTTCTGTTTCCTATATGGCCAAACATTAAATATTCTGGTACTTCCTCTGTATTCAAATTATGTGTATTATTCAAAAAATATTCTACTTGTGGTATATGTTGTTGCCAAGTTTCATGTTGGTTTTGGCACAGTATCCTTAAATATTTTATAACTTCTTTAATATATCTTTCTGCAGGATTTGCCTGAGGATGTCTGATACTTGTAAAATGAATGTTGATTCCCTTTTTCTCACAAAATGTCCGAAATTTTTGGTTGTTAAAATATGTAGCATTATCTATTATGCAATTTCTAAATGGTCCTATTTCTTCGAAAAATTGATTAATATATAATTTTAATGTTTTAACATTTGTTCTGGAGCAGGGATATAGTTTAATAAATTTTGTATATAAATCAACTATCACTAGTATATGCTTTTTTCCTGTTGGACTGAGAACTAAATTTGAAATAAAATCCATGGAAACTGTATTTAGTTTTTCATATACAACATTAGATTTATATGTGTTCTGGTTTTTGAAATTCTTTTCTTTGTTTAGTTGACATATTGGGCATTGGGTAGTAATTTCTTTTGCTATACTTATGTCATTCTTTGCAAAATAATTGTCCCTAAATAGCATCCATAGCTTTCTTGAACCAATATGCATATAATTGTTATGTAAATTTTTCAATATTTTCTTTGCTAAAGTTCTAGTTATTACATATACTTCTATGCCATTTATTATTTTATAATATACTCCATCTTTCCTAAGGACTTTTTGTTTTTCACTCAAATTGATCTGATCTCTTATAATTTCTTCTTTAGAATATAATCCAGTACTTTCTACTAATTGATTTAATCCAATTTTTAGTGTTCTCTGCCCTTTTTGTGATGTATTTTCTAACCTTGATAAAGCATCTGCCACTATATTGGATTTTCCAGAAATGTATTTGATTTCAAATGAGTATTCACTCAATATTAGACTCCACCGATGTATTCTACTGTTTCCATATTTGTTATTTAATATAGACGTTAAAGCTTGGTGATCTGTTTCTATTGTAAATTCATTACCCAACAAATAAAATCTTAATTTTGTGACACAGTGTATTATACTTGCTAGTTCTAATTCTGAAACTGAGTAACCCTTTTCATGTGGCTTTGTGATTCTTGAAATGAATTGTATTGGGTATTCGACCCCATCATGTATTTGTAATAATACCCCTGATAATCTCTTTATTGATGCATCTGTTCTTAATATGAATGGCTGTGTGTAGTCAGGATAGTATATTTTCAAATTTGACAGAAAAATGTTTTTAATTTCTTGGAATGCTAGTTCTCTTCTCTGATCCCATCTCCATTTTACACCTTTTCTCAGTAGTTCAAGTAATGGAATTTCTTTTATACTTAGATCTGGTATCATCCTTTTATAATAATTAATTATTCCAATAAATCCTCTTAAAGTTCTTAAATTGTGTGGTGTTTTATATTCCTGAATGACTTGTGTCCGTTCTGGATCCATTTCGATTCCCTTAGTATTAAGTTTATAACCTAGATATATGACTTCTTTTTGAAAAAATGTACATTTTTCTTGATTTATTTTTAGTCCAACTTTGTCTAATCTATTTATTATAATTTTTAGGTGTTTCTCATGATCTTCAGCCGTTTTAGAAAAAATTAATATATCATCAATGTAGTGAATTACAAAATGTTCATATTGATCCAAAATATCATGAAGACATCTACATAGAGCACTGCAAGATGATTGAAGTCCAAATGGTACTACTTTGAATTGATATACTACTCCATCTATCTGAAATCCTGTATACTGTCTACTTTTTCTTTCTAGAGGTATTAACCAGAAACTATGCTGTAAATCGATTTTAGTGAAAAATGACATTCCTGTAATTCTTCCTAATATTCCATCTATACTCATTGGTGCTTCAAATTGCTTTTCAGTAATCTTGTTAATATTCCTTGCATCCAAACATAACCTGATTTCACCTGATCTTTTTCGTACTACTACTATGGGGTTAATAAAACGTGTGTCTGCCTTCTCAATGATCCCATCTTCTAACATATTATTAATTGTTTTGTTTACTTCTTCTCTGTATTTATATGGTATTGGGTATGATTTTGTTTTAAAATCTTTTTCTTCTTTAACTTTTATACTATGGATATAATTTTGTGCAATTCTATTTTCTTTATTGACAAGTCCCTTGTGTTGCTGCAATATGGAAATGACTATCGATTTATATTCTTCAGGGCAATTTAAAACTTTCATTATATCTTCTTCTTTACAAATAAAATTATTCTTCATTATGTACTCATTATTCCTTGCTTCCAATTTTACGCACTCCGCCTCGTAGGCATCCATCTGCTTAAAATTTCCATTCCTTAAATATTCACTACAATAATTATTCTTTACATTCTTCTGGGACATTTCCCTATCATCAAAATACATTTCTTCTTCATAAACATCATTATTTTCTTTTAATAATATCCTATCAACTCTTATTCCTTCTTCTACCTCATCTTTCTGCATAAATTTAATTATTTGCCCTTCCAAAGTTACCATTTTTTCTTCAAAATCTATCTTTACTTTCTTCCTTTCCAATTCATCATTTCCCATTAATATATCAACACATAAATCCTTGACAATAAATCCTTGCATATTAATTTCTTTATTAAGAATATTAATTTTAAAATTGGCTAGTTTATCAATTTCACCCAACTTCTTATTATTTGCACCAATAATTTTAATTTTTGGAATCTTTATTATATCTGATAGTTTTAATGTATTAAAAATAAAATTCTCCGAGACTAAAGTACTTTCTGAACCAGTATCTATCATAATTTTAATCATTTTATTTTTGGCCAAAGCATTTATATAAATTAAATTAATAGATTCAATAATTTTATCTTCATCTAAAGAAATAAATTCAGAAGGTTTTTCATAATAGCAATGGCCTAACTTGTAATTCAGAAAGTTTACTGCACAAAATTTTGATTATTAGAATTGTCAGATTGTATCTGACCACTTGGATCTGATGTCCTATGTCTTTCCCTACTATGACTTCTACTCACATTTTCTTGCCTTGTACTATTTCGTTCCCTGTCTTCGCAGCTTCTATTCCTTCGAACACAATTTACCTGTCTGTCACAGCTAGGTCGCTCTGTATTTCTTCTATTGTTAAAATCTTGTCTATTATTATTAGTACTGTTATTAAAATGTTGTCTATTATAATTAGTATTATTATTAAAATTTTGTCTATTATAACTAGTATTATTATTAAAGTTCTGTCTATTTGGATTACTGTTATTATTATTAAAATTTTGTAAATTATTACCATACCTAGTATTATTGTTATATGATTGTCTATATTGTTGATTATCATTTTTATTATATTGAAAAGTATTGTTGTTTTTTCTGTTGTTATTATTACTTGTCATATTGCCTCTTTGTATTCTTTGAATAAAATTAATAAAACTATCTATTGTTTGAATATTTTGTACAGTTACTGTTTGGACAACATCAGCATCAAAATGTCTAGATACATTTAAGACTGTTTCATCCTCTCTAAGTGGTGGTTCTAAATATTTTGCAACTGTTATCAATTTCAATGCATAATCTACCATATTTGATTTTAAATTTTGATTATACTTTCCAAAATATAGAATTTCTCTAAACTTGGCTTGCTCTAATTCACCCCAATAATAATTTAAAAATTTATTTTCAAATGTTTGAAAATTATCTAAATCATTCTCAATACTAGCAAACCAAGTTGCTGCATTGTCATTTAATGTCATTCTAATATAATCTTTAATATCATTAATATTATTCACAAATCTTAATTTATGTTTTAAACTATTTATGTATACTCTAGGATGCAAATTTTTTATATTACCAGAGAATTTAATCCCAGTCTCATTTGTTAAATTTAAGTAAGGTCTCCCTATGTCTCTCATTTGTGAAATATCATCTATTCTCTGTTCCACATTTCTTATTTGATTACAATTTATTTGAATATTTTGTTGTATATCGTCTAATTTTTCTTCTGTGTTTCTCCTGTCTTCGTTAATTTTTACTTCTAAGTTACATTTCTGTAACTCTATTTTCTGTTCTATATCTATCTTATTATCTTGAATAATCCTCTTTACTTCTGTCCTCTCATTGTCTATCCTTTTCTTGTAGTCATTCCGTATACTTTTTATTTCATTTGCTACTTTTTTCTCTGCAGCTTCAAGTTTTTTATCCATTTGTTTTACAATTTTATTATTATTATCTTCTATTTTCTTTTCTAATTTTCTATAATTCTCTTCCAATTTCTGTTCCATTTTTTTCATGTCTTCTTTGATTTCTTTTGAATTCTCTTCCATTTTTTTCGTATTCTCTTCCATTTTCTGTTCCATTTTTTTCATGTCTTCTTTGATTTCTTTTGAATTCTCTTCCATTGTCTTGTTCATCTGCATCATTAATGACATCAAAGCTGCCATATTGACATTTTCCTCTCTTTCTGGATTTATTTCTGCAGTATCTTGTGGAACTTGAACTAAACTCTCCTCTTGTATAGGTTGTGTTTCTACTTCCACATCTTCTTCATTCTTTTTGCTTCTTGTACCTTTCTTTCCTTGAGACATTTTGAGACTTTACTTGTTCAAATATAATTAAAAATAAAACCTATAATTTTTCCTTTCTACTGATAATTAATTCAATTATATGAGAGCACTTATCTTTCCAAACTAATTCTTTTAAATAGAGAGCCACCGCGTTGGGTGCCAAATTGTTATGATGTGTTTTTTGTTTGAATGATGAGCAATGAGTATTTTTAATAATATATAGGGTTTTTATCGCGGTTCTCAAAGAATTAGCTTGTAAGTACTTTTTTAAATTATCTTTATTATAACTATTATGAAACACACATATATATCTAACCTAGTCAATGTAAATTTAAAATAAACTATCTTTAAACTGATATTCTTATAAAACTAATTAAATTCTATAGACAATCTAAAATTTAAACAAACTATCTTCAAAATTGAAATTGTTATGACACTAACTAAATTATATTAACAAAATTTTGTACCTTTCTTTCACTGAATGCCTAAATGAACTGTTTTCCACTAAGTATATAGATTCTAATCACCACTGAATGTCTTCGTACTTCAGTTATCCTTGTTTTTTTTTGAAATTACTTTTTCCAATTATCAGCTTCTACCAATTTAAGATATAGTTTTCTTCACCAGCATTTATACACCACCAACCAAACCAGCAAACAGCATTTATATTTATTCTTCTTTTCAATATACCAATATCCAATTATTATAAGTTGATTTATACTAATCTCCAACCACAATATAATTTAATTTCTTCCAATATACTTTTATAATCTTCAATAACTATTTGTGTATAATTATAAATGTGCATTAATTATATGCATAATTTTTAATCTTCATTTAACTCACTATATTAAACAATTTGACTATTTGTACCTGATTCTCTGACTCCAAATAATCTTTCATATTTCTTACTAAACTTTTCTGACTGACTTCTTGAAAATTCTGAACAATTTACTTCACTAAATGTGTCTAATAACTTTCATAATAAACTGGCCTGACTTCTGACTAAAAACTTCCAAAAACTGCCATCTTGAATCCAAATCACGGGTATTTATATCTTTTGGACATTCTAGAACCATCTCGTAAGAGATCATGTTCCAATTTGTTCTATTTCATACTTGTATGAATTTTCTGGAACAAACCATTTCGCAAACATGGCCATCTCCGGAGATCCAGAGAATTCCATTCTTTTCTATTAATAATTTTGTTTACATTTAGGCTTTTCAGATCAGAATATATAATTAAATTAGTAACTTAACATTCTAATTTAATAAAATACACATTTCAAACAATATATTATTATAACCCACTTTATATTCGTAAATATTCTTAAACGTCACTTCAGAGTATAAATATCTGTCAATCTCCGAGAGTATTTTTGGTTGCCTAAGCACATGGCTCACTTATATATATTTACAATATTAAAATACAACTTTTTACAATTATTATATGCTAATTTATTAAAAATGCCCTCACATAAATATATTTTTATTAAATTCTCTAGTATATAACTTATTTAAAACAACCAAATATCTAATATTATGTAGTATATAACTTATAAATTATTTTCTATAAACCCTAATCGTCACAATATATATATATATATTAAGCGTTTCACCTATAAAAATAACTTTGAAGAATTTAAAATGTGAAACAAATCCCATAAAAAGAAAATACACAGGGTACAATCTTTTTTAGAAACAAAGAATTGTTGTTCCAAAATCGTACTTTTGGACAACCAATATTAATCACCAAGCCAAAGTTAAAATTTAAAGAGTTAAGCGTTTCACATATGATCACACCCATCATAGAACAAACAGAAAATTACCACATTCCCAGCATATATCAAATCTTAATTCAAATTTTTTAATAATATACAGATATAGCAAGAGAACAACAATTCATCGTGTCTTGGCATTTTGACATTATGACATTATGGATTGGGTTTCCTATCCAACCTAAATCTCATTATTTGTCATTAAAAGGCAACCTTACGATGTATCTACCAGTAATATCCCAGTTGATTGATGTTAATTGATTCCAGTTGAGTTTTTTGGAGAATCGTATTAGGCTGATTTTTCAACGATATTTGACCTACAGTGAGAAGCTTGTAAAATAATTTGACTCCTAAAAGAGCATCTATTTCTGCGGGTCTGCTAAACTGAGGATGCACTAACACGATATTTTTTGGTGTTTCGAGTTGGACAGAATTAAGTTAAATCGAAGGCATTGTTTTGCTGATCAGTCACAAAATCAAAAATTTAACAGCTTTTTGAAATTTACAAAACGCGTTTTGATTGTAGCATGCGCAGAATTTTTTATTTTAGTCGACAAATGATCTTCCCCGAAAACTGTGATATTGATGGGATTTAAACATTAATAAATACCATGATATCAATCCCATAAAATGGGATTGATATCATGGTAGCTAATCAAGACCATAAAAAGAAAAATTAAACGGTACAAAATATTTTGGGTTGAAAAAGATCGTATAGCAGTCACAGACCTTCAGAAAAAGCACGGCAGCTTCAATATTCGTTAAAAAGTCAAATATTACACAGGAATTAAAAAACCAAAACACGCTTACCAATTTAAGGATACCAACGGAAAAATTTTTGACCATCAACAACATCGCAAAGAATGGGAATAATATGTCATAGGTCTTTTCCAAGATGACAGTTAAGAAAACTTAGTCATAGCTTAGTCATAGAGGATGTCGAAAGCTCAGCGCAAGGTAAATCAACGAGATTCAATCCGGAAGACTGGTGAGTTTAATATTAATTTTTTTTATAATAGTATTAATCTTAGCTCTAGGTTTAATTGTACTAACCGCGGAAATCTTTCCGAGCATTATATATATATATATATATATATATATATATATATATATATATATATATATATATATATATATTATATATATATATATATGTATATATATATATATATATTTATATATATGTAATATAGATATCGATTTACTTTCTTTAATGGGAATTAATCCTACTTTTAATTGAAAATACGGTAATATTGACGTTTTGATTTTCAATTCGGATATATTTTGAGTACGATTTCCGAAGTAGAAATTGAAAGTTTTAAAAACACAATAAAATTATTTTCAACTAAAATATAACTAGTTCCAACTAGACATTTTAAATAATATTCATAAAATGTTTCTATTTTATTTTTTCTAGTACAAGTTGTTTACTTATACCCGTTACTGAGATAATTTTATATTTTGGACCTTTTCAATATTTTTCATACATTTCCACAATGAAACAATTAATATACATAAAGATAATATACATAAATAATAGACATAAATTAATTGTTAAACGGTTACTATGGCTACTCTTACTTATCATAGAATAGATAATATAGAAAAACAATGATCAACATGCAATTTGAATAATTAATAAAAACGTGTTTAATGTAATATGTAATAGCGTTGTCGAAATAAGAAAAAACCAATTCACAATATAAAATATGTATAAGTTTTAAAGTGCTTCAGAGTTAAAGCTGGAAGTAGAATTGCCATTTTAAAAAGTTTCCGGAAAAAGTGCCAAAAGTTTATAACCTTCTCTAAAACTAAGCCAACAAACTGGGCATGCTATACATTTACTTCCAGGGATTGAAACTATAAGTAAGAGCACAGAACGACTTACATATAAAGACATCATAAATGTTCAATGTCGGAAAACAGGAAAACAAGTTCTTAAAAATTGTCATTTATTGCTATACTCATGTGATTTGCGTATCCCCTCTATTCAAAATACACAAACTACGTAAGCACGACCAGAGCCGGAACTAGGAGATTTGTCAGGTGGAAGACAAAGATCAGTTTGCCGCCCCTCTTTCCGATCCCTTCCTTGCCAACCTTCAGCCCCTTACCAAACCACTAAGATATATTATCGCATAAATGCTATTAAGAACTTTTATTTATAAAAAATACTATTATTAATACATGCTTTACCTTAATATTGAAAAACACTTAATATATATGTATTAATTTAGTTATACATAAGTAATAGAAATATTTTTTTTTTGTATTATAATAATATTGTAAGTACGCAAAAGATTTTTATATAATTGTTCCGCAAACTTAAACTATTTGAGCCTTTTTAGCTGCAATAATATACTAATGATGTCGTCAAAGTTGATAAGGGATGTTTTTTTTTGTTCAATTGATGTTTTACTTAATATTGAGTTTGCTAAAGCTTTTATTTTCTAGATAATACTGCCAGAGTCTGACCTACAGTCAGCATTAGAAATGTTAGGGTAGCCTACCTCGTGTTTATTTTAATAAATTAATTTCCTTCTGCGTGTGCCTCATCCTTTAAGGTCATGATGGCCTACTTTACTCTGTTCGCAGCAGCTCTGAGGAGTTATATTATTGTTTTTCCACTCCAATGCTTTAAATTGTACAACCTGGACGTGCGTCATCTTCCCGGTTCACTTTTTACTTCCTCTTTGTATATCCATTTCATCTTGTATAACTAATCGCATCTACTCATATTTTTAATTTCTTAGTATCTGACCAAAGTAGCTCATTTTTCTCTTCTTTATTATATTATTGAGTATTTCTTTTTCTGTTTTCGTCTTTCTTAATGTTTGCGTATTTGTCACGTGTTGTGTCCATGCTATTATTCTATAACACCACATCTTAAAGCTGATAAGTCTTCTTTGAGTTGCTTCCGTAACTGTCGAGGCTTTACCTCCATTTAAAAGGATAGAAAAGAAGTAGCATGTCAAGACTCTAGTTCTAATTTTTATTTCCAGTTTTCCATTAAATAATACTGATTTTATCTTATTGAAAGCACTTCTGGCTATCTGAGTGCGTTAATTCATTTCAAGGATGTGGTCCCATTGTTCGTTTAGCTCACATTTTAAGTAATTGTATTGTACCGTAGATTGTTTCGTCTTTAATATTGTCCTTAACGACAATCATGATTTTTTTTTATCTTGAGTGCCACTATATACCTGTCGCAGTACTGCATAGTGCGATCAACCAAAATTTGCAGCCCTTCTCGGCTGTCCGCAAGGAGTATTGTATCGTCTGGATATCTGAGATTACTCACTAGTCTTTCGTAAGTTGATATTCCGGCATTGATATCTTCTAGTGCCTCTTTGAATATCTTTTCTGAGCACATATTAAAAAGTAGAGGGGATAGTACACATCCTTATCGTACTCCTCTTCTTACAGATATCTTTTTAGCTTTTTGTTGGTCTAGTCGAATTATGGCTTTCTGATATCCGTATAAACTTTTCTCTATATACCATCATTTGCATCTGTCACCTAGTTCTTTTTTGCTTTTTTGAACTTTTCAATACTTCTATTGGATGCAAGCAATTTAGCTATATTTGTGTTAACGAACTTTATACTGTTACCTGTAAGACTTCCAAGATATTAAAATCATCTTCTAATTTTTTAAAGGTGGTGCCTCATAAAGTCCTTACCCAAAATTCAGAACTTTTGGTTTCGAAATATTTTAGCTGAGGAGGTGTCATAATTTTAGTATACTTAAATTGTTATTAAATAAAGAATTTGATAAAAAGCCAGTCGAACTAATAAAATTCGTAATACGAATGGTGGTGAAAATAATAAATTAGAAAGTTGTTCAATCGCTTAGAAACTAAAAAATTGCAAATTAGTAAGTCCAGATAACATATCTCCGATACTGTGGACACCTTTAGAAGAAACGAAAGCAAGTTGGCTAACAGATTTGTTTACTTGAATTATGGAAATGCAAAAAAATCAGGTAAATCGAGAAGCAGTATATAGTATATCAGAACCTATTTACCAAAACAGCAGATGTTCAATAATACACATACTAGAGAGTCATAAAACTACTTATCCGTACCATAAAATATCAAAAAGAGTCATTGAGGGACGGATACGTGAAGAAATCAAAATATCCGGAAATCAGTTTGGATTTATGAAAGACAGATTTACAACAAATTCCGCTGGATGGATAAAACGCCTTCTACTTCTTTGAGTACCGCGCCCAAGTTTCAGGCGTGGGTAGCTTCCATGACGATTTGCCAATATCGTTCTCGATCTTGCGCAGCATGTAACAATTCATGTGCTGATAAGCCAGACCATTGACGAAGGTTTCAGAGCCATGAGTATTTCTATAGCCATAGAAATCCATATGGATAGAAAGCCATAGCTTAATATATATAACACCATCATACTACCAGTGGTGCTATCTTCTTCAAGTGCCATCTTCGTTCCGAAGGTTGGCGATCATCAGGGCTATACGTATTTTTGAAACTGCTGACCGAAACAATTCGTTGCTGCTATACAGATGCCAAACGTGGTACATGACTCTTAGAAATTATGAATGTCTGATAGACTTTAACAATGAAATTCTCAGATCCATCTTAAACTCATATGAAGACCAGCAGGGCAACTAGAAAATTTACAATCACTCACTGAAAAATATTTGCTAACAAGTATTGTAAGTATTGGTAGTAGAAGGAAAGGTAGAAGGCCGAAGACCAAAAAGAAGATCTCCAACACAATGGGCAGACCAAATAAAAATTCTGGTGGGAAAATCTCTACACAAAGCCGTCCATATGGCACAGGACTGCAGCTAATGGAGGCATCAAGTGAATAATGTTTAGAGTGTTACCAATCCCTGTCTATGGCTCAGGGAATGTGGAGAAGTACGGTAAGGATTGTAAGGATTGTGGAATAAGGTACATTAGTCTAAATATGGAATAAATGATGCCAAATATACAAACACAATTTTTGAGGTAAAACCTATAAGAAAACGCGCACATGGTCGTTTCCAACAGAGACTAAGTGATTATGTAAAAAAAGACTTAAAAGAGATCATTGGTAATACACTTCTCGAAACAACAATACAGGACAGAAAGAAATGGCGAGTCTTTGTGAAAAGGTCAAAATCTTTAAGCGAAACGTTTCTGTCAACGAAAATTATTAGGTAAATACCAACAACAGACAGGAAAACAGTCAAGGTCATAGTAGGTCTTCTAACAGGGCACTGTAAGCTGAATAGGCACTTGAAGCTGATAGGATTATCAGATGATGACCTGTGCAGATTCTGTCACCTCGAAGAAGAAACAGCAGAGCACATTTTATGTCAGTGTAACATTTTGGCAAATGTGTGGTTCTTTGCATTAGGAGAAGAAAATCCACCGGCAAATAGCTACATGGAAGGTACAGTCTCGAAGCTACTAGACTTTATAAAAAGGGTCAGGCTAGAGAATGTTATCTAGGACTAGAGGACCACAATAGATCTGAAAAGGTCGCGGTGGAATAGGCCGAAAGGCCACCTCTCTTAATCTAATCTAATCTAATTGTCCAATATCAAATCTTTAGAATTCATATCCGAAATTGGACAGTATAATTTTATCACCCAGTAGACCGAATGAATCTATTTGTTATTAAATACACACACGTAGTTAATTAGGTTACATACACATTTGGTCAATTATCAATAATATAATTTGGACATCAGTCAAAAGTGCTGACAAAGTTACAACTTTGAACAATTTACATAAATTAAATACACATGTCACGCGAGGTCCGCGAAAATATTGACCCAATTAAAGTTTACATAAAACTAATATCTCTTGCCTAGAAGAGCATTCAATCAATATTCACTCAACGAACTTGATAGTCTTCAACGATCAACTTCATCAGTCTCTACTCAAAGTAATCCCGGGTCAACACCCATAGTGTACGTCTCTACAATAAATTCTGCTACTATTATTTGGTGTTTCCATTACAACTGAACGAACATCTTCACTGAGCCAACGAAGGGGATTTGTTCATGGTCCTATCGAGAAACAGAATACTTCAAGGAAGTTTGAGAGAGCCTATACAGTCCACGCCAGCAACACCCTCAGTAGCAGAGAGAGACCACTAGACCCGGGAGAACGAGAGCAGTACCAGAGCCGAAAGCAGTACCAAAGCCGAGAGCAGTACTAGAGCCGAGAGCAGTACCAAAGCCGAGAGCCATACTAGAGCCGAGAGCAGTACCAAAGCCGAGAGCCACACTAGAGCCGAGAGCAGTACCAAAGCCGAGAGCCATACTAGAGCCGAGAGCAGTACCAAAGCCGAGAGCCACACTAGAGCCGAGAGCAGTACCAAAGCCGAGAGCCATACTAGAGCCGAGAGCAGTACCAAAGCCGAGAGCCATACTAGAGCCGAGAGCAGTACCAAAGCCGAGAGCCACACTAGAGCCGAGAGCAGTACCAAAGCCGAGAGCCATACTAGAGCCGAGAGCAGTACCAAAGCCGAGAGCCACACTAGAGCCGAGAGCAGTACCAAAGCCGAGAGCCATACTAGAGCCGAGAGCAGTACCAAAGCCGAGAGCCATATTAGAGCCGAGAGCAGTACCAAAGCCGAGAGCCATACTAGAGCCGCAGAGCAGCCAAAGGACAGGACCGATTGCAGAACCCACCAGAAGCGAGGGATCCTCAACGTCTAAGAACACAAAAAACCGTAAGTTTTTGAATAATTACAAAATCTTCCAACTTTTACAATCTTACAATTTAACAAGTTTTTTTTTTATTACAATTTAACAATTTAGAACAACAATCTCCACTCTATCAATCGTTTAATAATGTACTTTAGAATGTATACCATTTAAATAATACAGAGAATTGATAAACCAAAAAATAAACGTCATTCACAACTATAATTTACTAAAAAGTAATTTTGTATGACAATTTGAAAAAAGAAACGTTCATACATATAGCTTGCTTTTAATTTCAATTAAATACTTTATTTCGAAAAATTAAAATAATTACGTAGCAAATAATTTCATTTATTTTGATATATATCATTGTGAGCGTGTGTCGTTTACATCTTGACCTACCTCAGTACAAAGAATAGCACAGCAGGCAAGGTCAAACTCATATTTCGCTAAATTGCACATTCCGATAGAAAAGAAAGTGTTATAGTACAGGTATACTTATTTAATAAATAACGTACATTTCGTATTGTCTAATATATTTACCGCTGAATGTAAAAATTTATAAAAATAATCATGGAAAGCATATACGTTAAGCAAGCGGAAATAGGAACAGAAATAACGAAACTCGTTTCAAATACAAAAAAGGATTCCCAATCTCGGAAAAATCAACAATACATCCGGGATAGACAGGAAAAATTAGAAGAATATTGGGCAAAATTTTTAAATAACCACGAAAAGCTGCTAGAAGGGGGTATAACGAAAGAAAAATATTTTGAAACAAAATACTATGATCAGGTATTTAAGATATACATTGAGGGGAAAACCCTGTTGGAAGAATATGGAAGGGTGCTGAAAAGAGGAAAAGCACCGAAAGTAAAGATGATACAGATAAGAAAACAAAGAATCGAGGAATTATTACGGCCAGAAAATGAACAAGACTTGCAGGAGGATGAAGAATTCAGTCAGAGTTAAGAGAATACATGGAAAAGGTGAATACACTAATGATTGAAGCAGCAGTAAATGAGGAACTAGACGCTACAGATAATGGAGAAGTAGAGAGAATAAATCATCTAAAGAAGAAAGTCAGGGAAGTTTTAAAGAAAATAAGGCCAGGAATGCAACGGCCAGAAAGCACACAGAGGAGGGACGGTGTGACATTGCTGCAGGTAAAAATCCCTGTGTATGAAGGCAGATATGAAACGTGGAGAACTTTCCACGATCTGTTTACTAAAGTAATACATGAAAACGACCAGTTATCAAACGCAGAAAAAATGCAGTACCTAAAATCTCAAGTAAGAGGGGAAGCCAACAGAATGATACAACACTTAAACATATCCGAGGCCAACTACGAAGTGGCCTGGAACATGCTAAAAGATAGGTATGAGAACCCAAGGATGATATTGTTTAAATTAATAGACAGGATGCTACTAGCGCAGGAAGTAAAGGAATCTTCTGCTAGAGCATTGAAATCACTACATGACACCTTCCACGAAAGTCTGGAAGCCATAGGAGGGTTAGGAACAGACACGGAAGCGTGGAGCCCATTGATAGCCCGAATTATCATAACGAAATGGGACAATGAAACTAGGAGGCTGTACGAAAACCACATTGGAGACAGTAGAGAGATACCGACGTACAAATCGACACAAACATTCTTACAGCGAAGATTACAGACACTGGAACTGCTGGAGTCAGAAAAAAGACAAGGGAAGCAAGGAGGACCTCTTAGGAAACCAAGAACACATTGCGTGATATGCAACGGAGATCACGGAGTACCGAACTGTAGAGAATTTCAGGAACTCAATGTAAGAGACCGGAACAGGATGATAAAAGTAAAAGGATTGTGTACAAACTGCCTAGCACATAAAAAAGAAAAACAATGTTATTCACAATATAGGTGCAGACACTGTGGCGGAGACCACCACCATATGTTGCATTATGAAAAAGGAAACACAAGCAACAAAAGAAACTCCAATGGAACGAAAGGAGAACAAACACAAGAAAGAAATGGAAGAGATTCAAACAATAGAAGAAACGGGTACCAAGCTGATAGGTACAGAGGAGGAAATAATAATCCATACAACGCCAGAGAACAAAATAACGGAAGGCGAGAAAATACACAAGATACCAATGGGCCTAGGAATAGCAACGACCAACAAAGAGGGCAGAATTCAGTAAACTGTGCAAGCCATAAGGAAGGTGAAGCATTACTAGCGACAGCTGTGGTACGCATAAGAGATGCGAAAAGAGATTCACACATAATGAGAGCACTAATCGACCAAGGGTCACAATGCGCATTTATAACGGAACAAGCTGCGACGACGCTAGGAACAACAAGGAAGCCCATACAGGCGACCATATCCGGGATAGGCTCGTCAGGAGAAAAAACAGCCAACTGGAGTATGAAACTTTTAATCGAAACTCATTACGAAAGTGACTTCGAGATGGAAATAGAAGCACTAGTACTACCGAAGATAACAAGGAATTTACCGGAACAGGATATAATTCTACCGGACTATAACGAGAAAAATGCAATACTGGCAGATCCAAGATATTACAAGGTAGGGAAGATAGACTTACTACTAGGAGTAAAAGAATACAGTTACATATTGACAGAAGGGATGCACAGAATAAGTAATGGACTCCTGAGTCAAAACACCAAACTAGGATGGATAGTTTCGGGAATAGCACGAGAAAGGGAGAATATAAAAGCAGAAGTATGCTGTATGATATCAAGAGACAAGAAATGGACGTACAAATAAAGAACTTCTGGGAATTAGAAGAAGTAAATCAGGACACAAGTTTCTCAGTGGAAGAACAAGAATGTGAAGAACTGTATCGACAGACTGTAAAAAGGAATGAAGAAGGGAGATACGAAGTAAAAATTCCGTTTAGGGAAGACGTCGCAAAGTTAGGAGAATCTAAACAGCAAGCATTCGCCAGATTAATGCAACTAGAAAGGAAGTTTGCAAAAGACAAACAGTTAGAAGCGAATTGCAGACAATTCATGGAAGATTATGAAAACCAAGGTCATATGGTAATAGCAGAAAACCAGGGAGATGGGAACTACTTACCTCATCATCCAGTGAGAAAAGAGGACAGTACTACAACGAAAATAAGAGCCGTGTTTGATGCATCAAGCAAAAGCTCATCGGCAGTAAGCCTGAATGATATTATGCACACAGGGCCGAAATTACAACAAGATTTGACAAATATACTATTACGATTGAGATCCAATAAGGTAGCATACTCAGCGGATCTGGAAAAAATGTTTAGACAAATCAGAATGGCAGAAGAAGACCAAAAATATCAAAAAATTTTGTGGAGAAAGGACAAAAAGGACCACATACAAGAGTATAACTTAACGACGGTGACATACGGCACGGCCGCAGCACCCTTTTTAGCGTTGAGAACAATACAACAATTACAAGAAGACGAAGGAGCAAGGTTCCCGTTGGCATCGAAAATTGTAAAAGAAAACATATATGTAGACGATATACTAGGAGGAGCTGAGACAGTGCAGGAAGCAGAAACAGCCCAAAAGGAATTAATACAACTGTTCAGAAAAGGAGGTTTCATTCTTAGAAAATGGTTGAGCAACGAAGAAAAAATAATGGAGAACGTACCGGAGGATATGAGGAACGTAGACTCCAAGGCATTCAAACAAGAAGAAGTACGGAAAACGTTAGGAATACACTGGTCACCTAAAGAGGATATAATCACATTCAAAATAAGGATAACGACGGCAAAGAAAATAACGAAAAGACACGTACTGTCAGAAGTAGCAAAACTATACGACCCACTGGGATGGATAGCACCTATAGTAATTCAGGCGAAAATTTTCATACAGGAATTATGGGAGCAAAAGACCAGTTGGGATAAAGAATTAACTAGCAACCAACAAAGCAGGTAGAATACATACCAGGCGCAATTAGTAAATCTGGAGAAAATAACATTGCCCAGGTGGAACAACTTAAGCAAGATAAACAGAGTAGAACTACATGGATTTGCAGATGCGTCTATGAAAGGATATGGAGCGGTAATCTACTCAAGGGTATTAGGCCCAGAAATTAAAACGAATCTAATGATAGCAAAATCGAAATTCGCACCATTGAAAGGGAAAACGACGTTACCGAGGCTCGAGCTGTGTGCCGCGGTACTACTAGCAAATTTAATGAAGAAAACCCTACAAGCATTGAACAGGGAAAACATTGAGGTATATGCATGGTCAGACTCAACGATAACCCTGGCTTGGATAAGGGGATCATCAAAAAGGTGGAAAATGTTCGTCGCCAACAGAGTAGAGGAAATAAGACGCGTTATAGGACCGCAAAATTGACATAAGGTAGATACAAAGGAAAATCCAGCGGACATCCTCTCACGTGGAAGTACCGCATCAGAATTATTAGAAGCAGAGCTATGGTGGAAGGGACCAACTTGACTGACTAGTAACAAAACTTTAACGCAGGAATCAGAAGAAATACCAGAGACAAATGAGGAGGAAGTCAAAACGAAAATAACGGTGCACACGACAACGATAAAGGAGAACATATGCGAGAGATTCTCAAATTTAGAGAATCTTCTCAAGAATGAGAAGAGTACTTTCATATTGTAGGAGATTTGCAGACAAATGCAGAAAAAAGAAGGACAATGGACAAAGTCAGCTTACAGTCCAAGAATTAGAGGAAACGCTATTAAAGGCGATAAAGCACACACAGCACGCCTATTTCAAACAAGAAATAAATAAGCTGAAGAAGAAACAGCAATTAGACAAGAAAAATAAATTAGCGTCATTGGTACCATTCCTGGATAGACAAGGAATTCTAAGAGTCACCGGAAGACTGAGACACACGAATCTAAAGTACGGAGAAAAACATCCGATAATTTTGCCAAAGGATAGTGCATTAACAAAGTTACTTATAACAGATAGTCGCACAAGAAATCTACATAGCGGATTACAACAAACACTACAGTACATAAAAAGGAAATACTGGATAATCAACGGCAGAAGAACCGTGAAAGATCATCTAGCAAAATGTTTAAGGTGCAGGAGGTATAAAAGCCAAGCAGCACAACAATTAATGGGAGATCTACCGAAAGACAGAGTGAACCCGAGTCATCCCTTTATTAACACAGGGATAGATTATGCCGGGCCAATAAAAATAAGTACCACGAGAGGCAGAGGACAGAGGAGCTATAAGGGCTACATCTCAGTATTTGTGTGTCTGTCAACGAAGGCAGTACACCTTGAGGTAGTAAGCGATATGTCTACGGATGCATTCATCGCAGCGTTCAAGAGATTTACGGCACGCAGAGGACAGTGCAACAACGTATACAGCGATAACGGAACCACATTCGCAGGAACAGCAAATTTGTTGAAAAAAGAAAATCAAAAAATAGATGACGAGATAAAACAAGGATTACTGGCACTAGGTACCCAGTGGCATGTCATACCTGCATATGCACCACATTTCGGAGGATTATGGGAGAGCGCAGTGCGAATAATGAAATATCACTTGAAAAGAATCATCGGGGAAACAGTTCTAACATATGAAGAATTGAGTACGGTGCTGGCACAAATAGAAGCATGTATGAACTCGAGACCATTATGTGGGTCACCAGAAGACCCTGAAGGGAAAATAGCCCTGACACCAGCTTACTTCCTTATAGGGAGAGAAATTATATCACCAAATCGGGAAGAAACAGGAATACCTGCACCAATTACAACAGAGAAATAGATGGCATAAGGCGCACCCTAACATAAAAGAAGAAGAAATAGTTATAATTAAAGAAGAGGATACACCTCCAGGCAGATGGCCATTAGCGAGGGTAACAGAAACACACCCTGGAGCGGAGGGATTAACCAGAGTAGTAACAGTGAGAAAGGCAAACGGGAAACTGAGTAAAAGACCCATACATAAGCTAATACGACTGGAAGAAGAGAAACAGGAAAAGCCGAAGAAGGCAGCAGCACTAAGATGGAAGAAAATACTAGTAGCTATAATGTTTTTAACGATGTTAAAACCCATAAAGGCAGAACCGTATAAAATATATATTCCGGTACCAGGATTTTTCACAGAAGACCTTGGAGAGGTCGTCATAGACCGGGGAACATTTCGAATAAAGGTGTTACTCGAAAAAGGAAGAATTCGAACAGAGCACCAACTAATAGGAAATATGATACAAGGCGTACAAGAACTGTGTCATGAGATAAAAATCGTGAATTGTAAGGATATAATAGAGAAGTTAGAGGAAGGACAAAGAAAGGCGGAGTCAGTAAGCGAGGGGTTGACAGTAGAAATAAAAGGAAGGGAAAGAAGAGGAATATTAGGAACAATATTAACCTCAGTATTTGGAGTCAATGACGAAGCCTACAGTAACATTGAAGCATTAGATAATAACCAAAAGGAGCTAATAAAGGGATTACAGCACCAGGCGAAGATAATGTTAGAAACAATAACATCAATCAATCACACAGAGAACAGGATAAACGAGCAAATGAACAAGTTTAACAAAGCACTAATCACAGGTCTACAAGAAATATCTAAAGGACTTAACGAAGTAGAAGACAAAGCACAAAAACTAGAAACCGAATATAGCACGTTACGAATACAAACGATAGCATTACAAGTTATGGACTTTATAAACGAATATACTCAATTTTACGAGGGAATATTAAACCTTCACTATAACCACGGACACTTCATTGATATAGTGAAACCGGGTGAAATAACCAAATTAATAGGGAAAGCAGGGCAGATACTGCCTCAAGGGGTCGAAATACGACGACAACCCATTATAGAAACAGAAGTCAGTCATGACGACAGATATATAACAGTCATTGGCTACTTCATAGTGACAGGGAAAAATAAGTACAGCATGCTCAAAGTCACGGCCATACCACTTAACGTTGAGGAGTCGGTGTTGCGCACATTTGTCGCCCCAAGGAATCTACTGGTCGTAGATTATAACACACTGCACTACTTCGAATTGACCGCGGAAGATAGAGAAAGGTGCTTACTGTTGACAAAGGCGCAGATAGCGTGCTCACCAACGGCTATAAGAAACATGGATACCCAACCAAACTGCATACTTGAAGAAATTTATGAGCGATCTAAGAATAGCACATGTCCAGTGGTAGCCAGGACAATACAGACAGCTCAATGGAGTAAGATGGGTACTCCCAACCTCTGGCTAGTTATCACGCCAGTCACGATACACATATCCATTATTTGCGATGGAAATCGGAGCGAAAGAGTACTGGAACGAGTCACATTCCTGAAGCTTTCACCCTAATGTATCGCCCAAACGAAAAATATTACATTACTCCCCACTAGCAGTGGGGTGGACAGAGCAGTGACGAGTTACCTGAAGTCGCCAATCACTCCCGTGGCCCAACTGGTGGCGAGGACACCCCGCAAATTTAACACGCCTCTAAACACCTACCTTGACATACCAGGAGGAGAGCTACGTCATGTGTTACTTGAGGAGGAGAGTCTGGAACAAGAAATGACGCATACGCAGTGGCGATCGATTCACGAATCTAATTGGCATTATTTTGTGGCCACCGGGATCATTACTATAATTGTAATAATTGGGATACTCACGTTATGGAAGTACCGTCCTGTCGCACGACTATGTCGTTCAGGGAATCCACAAACTCAGACTAACGAAACAGACTTCCCAAGTTGACATCCCACTTTCCACATTTTCATCCAATTGCCCTAATTTTAATCTAGAGATAGAGACGGACATTGATAGCTAGGGTACGGTTGGAAGATTATTGATTATTCTTAAACTATTTATAATTTATCATGTTTGAATTTTACTATGTTATGTAATACTTATATGTAAACTTTGAGTATTGACACTTGGGCCAGATTGCCCGATTCCGCAGTATGTCCAATATCAAATCTTTAGAATTCATATCCGAAATTGGACAGTATAATTTTATCACCCAGTAGACCGAATTAATCTATTTGTTATTAAATACACACACGTAGTTAATTAGGTTACATACACATTTGGTCAATTATCAATAATATAATTTGGACATCAGTCAAAAGTGCTGACAAAGTTAAACAATTTACATAAATTAAATACACATGTCACGCGAGGTCCGCGAAAATATTGACCCAATTAAAGTTTATATAAAACTAATATCTCTTGCCTAGAAGAGCATTCAATCAATATTCACTCAACGAACTTGATAGTCTTCAACGATGAACTTCATCAGTCTCTACTCAAAGTAATCCCGGGTCAACACCCATAGTGTACGTCTCTACAATAAATTCTGCTACTATTATTTGGTGGTTCCATTACAACTGAACGAACATCTTCACTGAGCCAACGAAGGGGATTTGTTTACTAATCTAACCAACAACAGATGCAATTTTATAAATTAGACAGCTAAATGAAAAATTTAAAAATAAAAAAACCAATGTTCATATGCTATTCCATAATCTTAAAAAAGCTCTGACAGGCGCTCAATAAAGAAGAGTTTATAGAGGTATCTATAAGGCAGGGGCAAGTAGTATTAAAATATATATGGGAAAGACTAATAAATTTCATAAAAAAGTAGAATTTCATTGGGGCTAAGTGCTTAGTCCTTATTTATTCCCTTAGTTCTTATTATTAAGTTAAAGAACTGTAAAAGTCACAAGAATGGCTTGGTTAAAGAGGCTCTAAAACAAGTAACATAAAAAGTCCCTATTAAAAGTCTCTCCTCCCAATTACAAAAAAGTTGCCTAATGTAGTGCATATTTTAAAATTTTTTTAATTTGTGTAGTGTCTTGAAAATGAAATTCAAATGAAACTTTATTTATTGCTGCTTAAAATCCGGAAGTTGCTGCTTCTAATCATAAAGTTGATAGTACAAGCTCTGTATTAAGAATTCAATCCCAATTTCAGAAGTTAGCACTTCAGAACAGAAATTAGACGGTAAAAGGAATAAAATTTCATCATTGATGGAGGATAATGTCTTAACTTCATACGACATATCTCCACTGTCTCAGATACCTCCTTAGGCAAGGAGTACAAGACCTTGGCAAGCATTACCTGTTTTGACATTCACATCAAATTATCTTATATTGAAAGCAAAACAAAAAACACCCAAGTTAACTTTACAAACAGATATAAATGTTGTAAACAGTAAGGTGTTAAAAAAACCAAAAAAATAATAGACTTGATGATGATTAAGACGACGCCGCCTGTATATTTTGCTAGATTTATTCAGTAGATTGCAGACGAAGAAGGTTTGTATTAACTGCCATTGTATATTTGCAATTTTTGTAAATAAAAACATAAAATTACTTTTTCTTTATAAAAGAACTCTAGGGGTCATTTTACCCTAATCGTCGCCGTGTAAAACGGTTTCTTTTATAACTTTTCAAAATAAATGTTATTTTTCTTTTACCTTTATACTTTTATATAAGTATATCAAAGAAATATGTTCTGGTATACCCTACTTATTGTCTAATTAAACTGTACTTAATATTTCGTTTTCTGTTATTTCTAGCCTATAAAAATCATAGAGGGACCATTTTGCCTCACTCGCTCCTATAAGGGGGATATTGCCTCTGCCGCTTCCCGTATTTCGATCTTAATCTCTTTCGGTCAGTCCATTCATCCTTATTTATATTATGGCTCTATCTCTCATTATTCCTCTGATTATTTCTCTCCATTCTAATGTTGTTCTGCCTCTGCTTCTTCTGTTCCATGGAACATAAAAAAATGGGAATAAAAAATAACCTTAATAAATATAATATCACTTATAATTGGTGAAACAACCACACCAATAGTTCTTTTCCATATCTTAACAACAATATTTTGTTTCTTAACTGTCTCCTTCAGAAACATTTCACAATTTTCGATGTGTAATGAAGCTTTTTATCCTTAGATAAGACAACAACATGAACAGCAAAGTTTAGTATTCGAAACCTGTCGTCCAAGGTTCAATAAGCAGATTGTGAGTAGGTAAGTCTAACATTTATTTCTCTTACTTTGTTGAAACGAACTCACATATGCAACTGATTCATTATATAAATTATTCACTTTAAATGCAACAATTTATTGTGTATTTTTTATTGACATTAATTGAAAAATAACATTTCCTGCAAAATACCCTGCCCAAGTTCCTGTTAAATATATTATAAACTTAAATTTTTATTACGCCATTCGTAAAAAACGTAAATATTGAAAAAAAAAACACTGCAAGTAAGCTGTTCACGACTGGCCGGGTAAATATTAAATTTTGTAAATCATAACCCACTTAAAAACTCCCTTTATTTAGTTAGCTGGAAACTCCATCTAAGCATGTATTTTTCGGAGAATTCCTTACTTCTATATACAGACGCAGTTCATAAAAACGATGGAATGAACAGTGCAGAAGCTCCTCACATATCATTTATTTTGGCTGCCTGCATTCAGTAAAATAGTATATTCCTTGGAAGTGTACTTTCTAGCTTTTTCATTTTGAGAATAAACTACTGGTTTACGTATTGCTGCAATAAAAATGTAATATTACATAATATATATATATATATATATATATATATATATATATATATATATATATATATATATATATATAAACATATAATAAATATATATATATATATATATATATATATATATATATATATATATATATAAATATATATATATATATATATATATATATATATATATATATATATATATATATATATATATATATATATTTATACATATCCTGCTAACATTGCCTACTCTGCATTCAGGTTTTGACCATACACAACGGATTCGGCGATTTATGGACTCATTATACGGAGTCCGTAAGGTTTTTCATAATATCTCTTTCAACTTATTGTTATTTTCTACCAAAATTTTGCTGAATGAGAAACTAGAGACCTCTACCTACGGCACAAATCTGTTACAAAAATTGTGGGTATTATAGAATAATTGCAAATCTTAAAACAAAATAAGTCCGTAAAGTCGCTTTTAATTCACCCATTTGCTGTGGAGGGCGCTTTTATGAGTATACTGAATGTGTATATCACATGCGGTTTTTTACGATCATCTGGTAATGTTATTGTTAATTTTCATGTGTTGAAAAATGTATTGATATACAGTGGGTATAATAGTAATAAACAAAGATATTGTTTCACAGATACTTTGTTTCATGTGAAAACACATATTTCGATTTATATATAGAATAAGTAATATATTTTTGTAATTCAGAATATAATTAATTGTTATATAAATCAAAATTAATATTAATCACTTCTTCTTTTTTAATATAGGCAAATTACCCGTTTTTCTTCGACGGTGCATCCTATTCAAGTGGAATATTATTATTCCATCTTTTTCTTGGAGGACCTGCGCTTCTTTCAATTGTAGACTTATCCAGGGCTATTCTAATATGTTCTTTGGCATTCTGCTAATGTACAAATTCATTATTAATATTTATTTTGCATAGGTTTCTCATGTCATTGCTTCTTATTCTCTCTAATAGTCTTTTTCCAGTTATTCAAGTCGGATTACAGATATGTGTATTCACGTTTTTGTGTCTAGTTTTAACTGTTTGTTTGGCCATATTGTGCCATTAGAGTCAAAGTGCTGTTCCACTTGCCTGTGCCACGTATCCAATTACTTTCACTTCAATATTATTGTTGCTCGTCGATACGTTTATTTCCAGATATTTAAATTTTAATACTTGTTTTATCCGTTGGTTGTCAATCTTACGTTTTCACCTTTTTGGTTCCTTTGACAATACTAAACTTTTCGTAATATGTGATAAAATTTTCGTACTAAATAGTTTGACTCTGTTATCAAAAACGCGTCATCAACATCGCGTATTATCTTTATCTCTTTGTGTTTCGCGTTTGGTATCTTTTTTTTTTAATTTTTTACTTCCTTAAAAACTCGTCTAGTATTATATTAAATGTAGGAGATTAAATATTACTGTCTGTCCCCTGTCTGATTTCAGTTGTAGGTATTTTTTATAGATTCTGTTGTTTTTATTTGAACTTTTACTTCGAATTTGTTTCTTACGTATATATGTTCTCTATTATTTTTGTGATGTATTAGGAATAGTAGGTGTATCGCATCCGATAGTCTCACTCTGTCAAGGGACTTTCCCAAATCGACAAAACATTGGTAGGCTAGTTTATTGTATTCTATACACTATTCTATACTCTGATATTTTCTTAACTTTACAGACGGCAACGTTACATGATGTTCTGCTACAGAAAACTTGTTGTTCGTCTGATATGAAAATCATTTTCGTCAGATTGTTTGTTATTACTTTTATTAATAATTTTAAAATAGTAAACAAATTTGTTTCTTTGTAACTATTTGGGTCGCATTTTACACCTGTTCATCATCATCATTCAATATTCGCTTGTCCACTGTTGGACATAGATCTCCCTTATAATTTTTCATTTGTTTCGATCTTGTGTCTTTTGCATCGAAGTTCTCCACTGCTCAGGTATGCTTGATGAACTTAACCCTTTATTAAATTTTACGGGTAACTGTTATTATAAGTTATACTCCGCCATATTTTATTAGTTCGTTTGCGATTCGATTATTTCTTGAAGCCTTTCTGTTTTTAAACTTTATGATGACGTCTTTTATCTTATGCTTCTAGCATTTTCGTTAATTTATTTGATGTTATTTCTGGGGTTTCAAGAGAATGTTGAGTTTTGGTTGTGCGGTTTATTTGTCTAATATATGTTCTTCCTTCTCTTTTATTGATGTAAATAACTTTTATTAATTTCTTAATTTCTATTCTTTTTCCCTCTTATGAAGTTTCACATCTCTTTTTGTTGTACGTAAAAGTCATGTCCCATTTCTCGCTTTCTTGGGCCTTTCTAGAGCATGTGTCTCGTTACGAACTCTCTCATATTCATAAGTCCTGCGTTCTTTCAGATCTATACTTCAGATAAGCTTTCTTATTTCTTCAGATATATTTCTATACTTTAGACAAGTATTATAATTTGCCCCTTTTCTTAGATCCAATGTGTACGCTTTCTTTTGTTTAAGTTTATGTTTATTTTTAGTTCTTTAAGAGCCTCGTTTTTTGCTGGTTTTATGTAGTTAGAATTTTTTTTGCAACTAACTTTCGAACTAACTTTGTACGCAGAAGTTCAGAAGGAGTTTGCTTTATGCCTAGTATCATATCATTGCGAATTCTTATATTTATGTCTACCATGATAATACCTGCAGATGATAATACTCTGGCTTCTGTCTGTTTTTGTCTTGTTATTTCAGAAGTACTGACACAGAAGCCTCAATACATTTATTTACATGTTATTTTTACTGTTATCGGCTCCAAACCAAAAACAATATATAAAAAGTTTTTACCAACTGTTGTATCAAAAACGCGAGGTAAAATCTTTTTATGGGTGTGTTTATGCCATCCTTTGTATACCTCTTCGTTTTTTACCTTACACTTTTGATATAACAATTTGTAAAAACTTTATATATTTTTTGAAAATGAACTGCAGTCTATGATGCTTACTCCCAAAAAATTGCAGTGTGTCACAAGAAAACAACTTTAGAAAATTGATTATACTTTAGATGAATGAATAAAAATAAATAGTTATTTCAGAAATACTGATATTCTTTGGTTGTTTACGATATTTAGAAGTAGGGACCAAATTTGAAGATGATCATATCGAATCCTTATATTCGAGAAGAAATACATAGTGAAAATATGTCAATTTTTTTTGTGTTTAATACTTTTAAAATTTTGATAGTACCCAATCGAAAAAAAAAATATTTTTCTGGGAATTTAGTCCCAATACTTTGTTTCCTTGCCTTAACTAAGTATATAGGTATATTGAAACAATTTTTATTAATCATTTTATAAAAATTTTATGAAAATCTTTAATAAAATAAAATTAAAAACACACTGAAATAAAAATTAGCCATTACACAAATAAAAAAATGAAGAATTTAAACTAAGCTTAAAAGAAAGAAAAACAAAACAAGTATTTTCATCAATCATAGCTTTCTTGAATATTGATTTTGAATAAAAACTTAAATTTTTAATCAACTTTTATTTTTGAAAACATCTGGAGATTTTTCAATTAAATTTTCACATTCTCTCCTGCTTGGAACTTTGCAATTTTTGATATTCTTTGCAAAAAATCTTTTAGCAAAACCTTTTTGTTCCTGGGTCCATTGGACTAATATTCTTTTTTAATGGTTGACTTAACAATGGAATTCTTAACATCCTTTCGTTTCGATTTCTCAGATTCTACTATCACTACGTCTTCTTGCAAATTTTCATCTTCCTTGTCTTCTTGTTCGTTGGTTTCAGTCATTCAGGGCTTTTGCCTTTGAATGATTTACTACTTCCAGTTTCCATAACCAATAAAAGTTTTGCTAACTTGGCAGTTTGGTAAACATCATGTGGTAGCCTATACGATCCTCTGTGGACGCCTACTGTATGGCCCGTGAATAATGGAAGTTGTTAAATATCGAATTCCGTCATATTAAATAATTGACTCAATGTAGCTAAGTGTTTCCGTAGTCTCGTTGATGCAATAGAGTCAGGATTTCTGGCTCCTGATAATGTGGCATATTTTCTTAAGACTTTAAATCCACTTATCTCAGATATGGAATTTGGCTTTTCAAATAAAAAAATATTTGCTTCAGGAACGATATTTTCTCTGACTCTAATCAATAAATTAATATTATGTTGTAAATCTTTACTGAACAACAGAGGTATGCCCCTATGTCTTTTTCCTCTTATCACAACTCTCTTGAAAGTTTTGAGTAAAATTTGTTTAGATAGGCTGGTAATGAGTGAAAATTCTTCATACGTACTTTTATCATTACTCTAACTCAAATATGTATCCAAATTCATTCTTTGAAGTTCTCCTGGGCGTCTTCGGTTGAGGAAAAGAACTTGGCAATATGATGTTTCGAGTAAGGTATTGTATGTGGATACTTTGTTGTTATTAATTTGAAGTTCAGTAGCTGCTTTTTTAGATAAGTCAATCAAAAAATCTTTCATAATATTGAGATCAGTTTCTAAAAGAACAATTTTAATTTTTTTCTATCTCTTTAGATTTAAGTTGTTGGCCTCTTGACTAGATATTTCATATCTCCAATTAGTTGTGAACAAGTGAAGCATTGTTCTAAGCTGCGCTTCCGCTTCCGCTGCTGTAATGGATTCGTAGTTTGCTGCCTTTTTAATAACAAAGTTAATGGCAATGTCACAGCATTGTTTTATTTATATTATATTTATATTATAGAATTTACTATATTCATAGCATAAGAAGGAGCATCAAAGCTAGCATTAGAAGATGTATATTCTGAAGCAGTTTGTGTTGCCTGTACAATATTGTCAAAATATTTAGGCTGTAATGCATCAAACAATGATTTTAGGTTAGG
Source organism: Diabrotica undecimpunctata (assembly GCF_040954645.1). NCBI lineage: Eukaryota > Metazoa > Arthropoda > Insecta > Coleoptera > Chrysomelidae > Diabrotica > Diabrotica undecimpunctata. The sequence continues at coordinate 86,295,238 of NC_092807.1, read as the reverse complement.
ATTAATTTTTTTAAGTTCAATAAGTATGCTGGCTAACTCCCTCATTTTCCGTGATGTCACTGAGGCAAAATGATATCCTCTGTGCACCCATAAAAAACGAGAGCCAAAAGCGTAAAATAAGGAAATAAACTATACTATCATAGTAAATAATTTTTAGTAAAAATACTAAAAAAAACATACATTTTTATTTTAGGAATTGCAGAAAGTATTAACTATAAATCCGAAATAATCTATTTGCATTCAAGTCTAGATACTCTGGTCTTCGTTACTTAACTTTCAGTCAAATCTTACAATACGTTAAGTTCAGGAGACACTGATTGACTTAGTAATACTGATTTTAAAGAGGCATCGATACAATAAATAATAAAAATCGATATCGCCCACACAGTATTAATATTTTACTACATTGGCACGTACCTATGTAATATAATCCAGAACAAGAATATTATATATTATAAAAACAAACTATTTAAAAAAATGAATAGTCTCTTGATGTCTCAGCACTTATTGCCAAGATCAATCTCCACTTCAAATTATGTCATAGGATGCGTGTAATAAGTATCGAGTTTCCTTTCCTATTTTGGCACAGTAATATCGATGTATAATTTTTTTGCGTAAACGCAATCAACGATTCGGCATAATTTGGATACGTTTCAGCAATAATTATGAATATCACGTTTTTCTGTTAAATAGAAATAAAAATGAATTATAAAAATTAAAACATTAAAATCCTCATTCTCGGGCCCAAAAATTACGGGCCCTAGGCACGTGCCTAGGTTGCCTAAACCTTAGTCCGCCCTTGAAAAAAGTAAAAATACATATATTGATTCATGATTGATTCGGATTTTACTGTCTTTACAAAATCAATTTTTAAAAAAGTGCGGAATTATTGCCAATCTCCGGGAATTTCCCTTTCGTTTCAAACTAATTTTTAAAAAGTACAAAATTACGAAACTCCAGGAATTTCCCTATCAGTTGATTTGTATTAAATGCATTAAAATGTATTTTACAAATGTATTGAAAAAACTAATGAAAATGTTTTTGATGGTAACGGAAATAAAAGATCAATATTAGTTCATTCTTTCGGGAGAAAATATAAAATCTCAGAATTATAAAAAATCGCACTGAATGACATGCGATTTGAAATGCGCATGGAAAACATGCCAAAATAGTTATTTGTGTACCAAGGGCATTAAGTAGATGTTTATGCCCAAGGGCGACCAGAGAGTCGCCAGAGGGAATACCTACTGATAGACATCTATTAATGCTCACGGTGCATTGCATATAAACTTTTATACCATACTAGTTTGTTATCTTGAAATATTTCTTAGTAGAGTAGGCAATACCGGCGTTCTGATAATTATGTCAAACATAAATAAACATCTGCTGCTGTCAAACAAAAAGGGAAAATGTCAAATCTATCTATCACCGGATCTTTTTCCAAAATTGCCAGTTTTTTAATGAATTCCACTAAATAATGTTATGTAGTTATAATAATTTAATTCCATATTTTGTACCTTTAATAATAAATGTTATTAAGAAGTTATCATTTTTGTTTTATTTTTTTGTGCACTATTATATAGTTGGTAACTAGGTATGACATAAAAAAGTTATATAGTGCCGATCACAGAGGTGACTGTGAGTGTCACTCCTTCTCGATGGTGACATGATTTAACCTTTAAATAACCTCCTAAATCGATATAGAATTTAATTTATAGCAAAATGTGTTATACAAACTTTTCTCATTAAGTGAATATTTTCCAGGATATTCAAACTTGCAATAATTGTTAATTTCCTACTCAAACAACGCATGTTTTGGGTAGGTATTCAAAAATTACTCGTAAACAGTACATTTTACACAAAAAGCCATCCGAATTAAAGAATAACCTTTCAAAATAGTAAATCAAACGTTTTTTATAATACTCCAACTGTTTTAAAAAGTATTTAACGACATCTTTAAAATAAGCTAAGTTACAAGTATTTCGGAAGGAAAACACATGAGTTATTAACGAAAAACACGATTATCTCATTAAAGAAAGAAAAAAGAAGAAATTAAGTTATAAGCTTTTCCACAAAAACGAAAATTAATCCTATTTCACATAAAATTAGCTTTATTTATGTATTAAGAACATATCCTAACATTTTAACAAACAAAAATAGCAATATAGTCATTTTTGGACTTCAAGGACCTTGTCTTTCACGGGATGGTTCGTTTGTGCTTTAAAAGGTCCAATTCGCCGAGTGTTTCTGAGAAGTGTAGAACCTTTTTGTGTGGAACTTTTAATACATTTTTTTTACAAGATTACAAAATTACAGATTTACAAGATACTACTGCAAACTTTTGCAATCATTTTAATAATGTTACCTAAAGTCAAAATTTAACTGAATTAATATTCTATTGTTGGAAGGTTGATCTTGTGATCTTGTTAGTTTCTCGGCGAATACTAGTTTTTTACATAGGTTTTTTATATAATTTTTTTTTTAATTACATGTATGATAACCACACGTTTCTTTTGCTGTTTTTAGTCTGTGTTAAATTGTAAACTCTACTTAGCTATAATTGATTGTTTCTACTATTTAACGATTAAATGGGTCAATGTTTCAAGCTTTTTTACATTTTATACCTTTGACTGCTACATGTCTTTGTGAGGTAACACTTTTGTATTAACTTCTCTATGGATGTTTGATTAATATTCTATCATCAATATTAGATGATATTGATAAAACAATATTATCTAATATAATATTGTTTCATATCATTATTTTTAGATAAACTGATGATGCTCTCTGATTAGAGAGAAAAACGTCTTCGAATATTAGATGAAGTAGCCACCTTCTTTGTCTTATTCTCCATCTCCACCTTTTGACCGAAAAATCCACCATTCCTCGAGTGATCCTTGATTTATATTGGATTAACGGTCGTACTTCTTTTCTATAATATATATATATATATATATATATATATATATATATATATATATATATATATATTGTAACATTTTTTTAATTAATATATTAAATTAATTTTAATTCCTTTTACCCATGTGGATGATACGCTGATTATCGTGTTTACGATCAGAAATTTTTGTTGAAATATGACTGAAGAATCTACCTAAGTATTTATTTATTGACGCCGGTCTGGCGAATCCTTAGTTAATCCTTTTCCGGGTCCTTTGTCATAAATTCAGTAATTGTCGTCTAACGCCCATTATAATGTTTTTCGGGAAAAACCTAATCTAGGAGATTTGATGTTTCATCACGTTTGTAGGTAGAAGTATACCGTTATGTTCAATGGTGATTAGAACTTTTTACCTTCTCAGAAATACATACAGCTGGCCTATCATTTTTAGGGGGAAGATACCCTCACCTTTTCTTGGGTAGCTTGGTAAAATTTTAGAGGAACCAAGTTACTTCTCGGTGGGCACTCGTAGAGAAAACAACCTATCGGTGGGCATCCGTCGAGTTAAGACGCTTAGTTCACAATATCGTATCTGCTACCTTACCGTCTCTGTGCATTTTCTTTATAAGTGTGTATACACTTGCTTATTAGAGTTTTTTTTATCTTACACTATATTAGTTTAAGTATAGTTGTAAAGCACCTTCAAGGGTAATTAAATTCAGTGTTTAACACCAGTACAGTAATAACTTCAGTGACTTAAAGCAGCAGTCGTCAGGAATAATTACTGTAAGTGACATAATTTTAATATCTCCACCTATCTGGGCAAGTAACATGGTATAGCATCATATCATCTTCCATTATCTGGCCGTATCTAACGATAATACATGTCTTCAAATGTAGTTGAGAGTAGCTACTGAATTTTGCAGTCAATTAAAGAACATTCTATATTTTTTTTGTTACGAACCAAATAATCGACTTAACCAAGTGCGGTTTGGTTAAATTTTTATGTTTTTACGTCAGTAAACTTTTTTGTATTTTTGTAAATTTAAATTTTATTAATTTTTGTTATCTTTTGTGTTTGTTATAATTTGTATTCAATTTTATTTGCTATAATATCTCGAGATTCGCCAAAACTTTATTTGTGCATGCTTGTGTTATACTTATATCTTTGTAAAGATATTTTCTAATTATATTTCTGCCTATTTTTATATGTATACCACCATTTTATAGTTGTTGGTGTATTTTTATTACTTGTGTTGCATTCAGCAGCGTCGTAATTTTGTTGTTGTTTAATATATTGTTATTGTTTTATGTATGTATTTTATTTGTCGACTCCTAACAAAGTTCCCTGATATATTTGCTTTTTACCTTTAAATATAGCTATACCTTTGACCAGTAGAAAGATCAGGCTTATTAAGTTTTGTAGGTAAGTAAGTGTAATACCTTGTATATTTATTTTTTGTTTATGTAGAGTGTTGACCAAATTTATTCAATAATTTACTGTGATATCTTTTCTTGGGTTTGATCTCTGAACCTAAATATCTTTCCTTATCTTTTTTCTTTTCTAAGGTTTCTTAATTTTCTCCTTAAACCCCAAAAAATTAAGTGGCGCCCTGTTCTTATCTTTGGTAATTTTACCCATCTATCTTTTTGTTCATTTCTGTGTCTTTTCCAATAGGTCTTATCGTATATTTACTTATTTCGTCCGTTGGACCCATTCCTGGTTTCAAAAGCTAGTTTCGAACCCACGACTCGCTCTCCACCAACCATCTGGCTGCCGTCCGCAGTGTCTCCATTGGTGACCTTTCTAGCACCATTCCAAAAAAGGTTTCCGAGGTTACAATATATATATATATATATATATATATATATATATATATATATATATATATATATATATATATATATATTTATATATATCTATATATATATATATATATATATATTTATATATATATATATATATATATATATATATATATATATATATATATATATATATATATATATATATATATATATATATTTTAGTGGATTTTCTTGGGCTTAGGTTCATAAAAAAATTTGATTTGGTACTAAGGCATTTTCATATATTTTTTCGACGTTTCGGCAGGAAATCCATGCCTTTTTCAAGAAGTAATATTGACTAAAAAAACATTTTATGACAGACATAATACGATTTAAAAGTTAAACTTTTGACTTACCAAGCATGTAAAAATTTGTTGCTAACAAGTAGACGTCACAATTAAATCTAAATTTTTTTCCTCTAGAACTAAACTCAAACTATATATATATATATATATATATATATATATATATATATATATATATATATATATATCTATATATATATATATATATATATATTTATATATATATATATATATATATATATATATATATATATATATATATATATATATATATATGTATATACATCCCACTATCGTTTTAAGCTCTTTTCACGTTGCAGTCATTTAGCATCACCAAGAAATGCTATTTATAAGTCGTGTATGTTCGTTTAGTGCACCTTTGTAGGCTTGGCACCGTTGTCGGTTTTTCAATAATCCGATTTTTTTATAAATTAAATTTTTTACATCAAACCATCATTTTAACATTGGGAGGTAAAATTACTGTATTTGGTATCATTTTAAAGCCAATAGATGTTGCCAGTGTTAATACTTAAATAATATTTGAAAACATAAAAATATCGATCGGTTTTGGGTCAAGTTCAAATGAAGACATTGAAACTACCTGCCGACCGGCTGGGGTCAACCAACTAGTTTTTTTATATCAACGTTCAGTTGTTATATTTATTCAATTTGGATATTTTTTCCCAGAGAGTTGTGTAGAGGAATATTTTACATATTTCAATTTCCAAGGTCTTTAGTCGAAGCTATCAGTGAATAGTTTAAGATAAATATTAGATTTTTATGGGATTAGGTCAAAAATATTGGTTGTGATTGGGATGAGAATCACATTTTTAATTTTTTAATGTTTAACATTTTGATTTCAATTCAGGAAATCGTTCTCAAAAAACGTTTTTTGTACGTACAAAATGTGTATACACATTTTTACATAATTTGTACAATAAACAAGGTTAAATATTGGAAATCGTATCGTTAAATATTAGTTAATTAAAAATGTAATTTTCATCTCAATATCGACCAATAATTGTGGCATAATCACATAAAAAAATAATATTTGACTTTGACCATGCCATAAGAAAGTAGTTAACGGAACCTCGCTAAATAGTTTTAAAAAATCTTACAGAAATTTAAATTCTAAATAGTATGAGGGGTAGCCTACGAAAAATTCGTAAAGACGTACAGTTGATTTTGCTTTGTTTTCTTAAACAATCTTAAAAGGCAAAATAAAAAATTTTGCTTATAAAACGTTTTGTATACATTCTAAAGAAAAATAATTTAAATAAAAGTTGTAGACCATAAAAAGTTTTCTATGTAGAGAAATACCAAATTTAAATACATAAATAATTGAGATAATTCCAAAAAACCATAAACTCTAAGATATTATATGTTTGTAGTAATTTATAAATGTTAATAACTTTGTTTTGTGACTAACGACAGATAATATAGCTACTTGAAATCATGGCAATTGATGAGTTATTAAAGTGTGCTAAATATCAAGCAGATCAAAAAATATTTTACAATTTATTCAATTTGTTTATCACAGAAAGCAATTATTTAAACAACTGTACTTGTCCAAACTCGTATGACTATAAGTATTTTGTAACTTGCAATCGATTCTTTGCGCTTTCAGTTTTAGGGTATATTAAAAAAACTTTTAACATATTATTAAATTTTTTATTAAAAACCAGTTTGAATAGGGGACTTTTTAGTTTTTAGACCACTTAACGTTTTTTTAGTTTCTTTGACAAGTGAGGATTCGGTTATTTCTTCATATGGGCTATGAACAATTGTCTAGTCAAGTCAACACTATTATAGTTACCTATACTTTTCCAGTAGTCATGCAGACGGTTCATTTTAATTGTCCCCATATGGAACATAAGCTCGAGAAAAGTCTTAAATTCTGTTTTTGTTGTCTCTTTCCAAAACGCAATCCTCGATTTTTCTGAACGACTTTGTGCAAGTATTTTGTCAGTCACTTCCACCATTCATTTAATCCACATCGTCCTCGCCCGATGCTTCTAACAATGATTGTAATTCAGCAGTCGTTGGTCAATCTACGTTTATGTTCACATCTACCTTTTTTAGATGTCGAAGGCATATTATTTACATCCATTTCTTTATAAATACTATAACTCACTTTTACGGAGGTAATTAACAATAAAAACGTTCTACTGGAAACTATCAACTTACGACTTCTAATACTATAAGGCCACTTGAGCCACAATACGTTTTTAGTCAATAATAGTTCCCGTATAAGTAAAATTTAACTTTTTTAACTTTTCTATCGGCCTTTCTACTAGTCATGCTACTTCTTAAAACTTTGTAACATCTTGTACACTTTCTTCTCTTTGTATTATCTACATCGCTTTGCCTTAGATGGTATTTTTGGGTGTAACTGGTCATGAGGGTTACAACATTTTTTTATTTGTAAATGCCTTCGCGAACTCCAGTCTGAACTCAAGGATAGGTTGTCGCTTTTTTTACGTTTTCTATTATTTAGCAACTAAGCATTGACTACTGCGGTATTAAATATTAATTCCATTGCCACTTTCCGGTACCACTTCAGAATTTTGCGTATTGGGCTTTGGAAGGAAGCCACTTGATCACTAAAATCAACACTCTTTTTCACCAAGTTATAATCGAGAATTATTTGTGGTTTTAGTACTTGTGTATAATTTTTCTTTTTATTTGATTAAACCAAGATACAACTATTATGTTTAAATGTTGCAAGGATTAAAACTGGTCTTTTGTCGACCCATTTTATCATTCGTAAAATCAATAATGGGGTTAAATTTCATCGAGAGTAACTGGTTGCAACTTTTTTAATCGAGATTTTAGTTTTACATGTTTTTAGAGTAAAACATCTGCACATGAATAATTCGTTTCTTGAACAATGATTTCAATTCATCGACCAATATTCTAAAATAAGGTGTTATTACGTCGTCCAGAATATTATAAACTGGTTCTCTTTCATAAAGCATTGGAAATATGGTTTACACTCTATATTTAGAAAAATCTTTTACTGCAACTCTTGTTCGACCTAAACTAAATTAATACACAAAACAAATTAATCTATTTTTTTATAGAAATGCAGATTCCTGTCGGATTTTTATCAGTGCGGCATGAGTCACTGGTGTCTCGTTTATCCGGACCTCTTATCGCATTACAAACATAATTCTTAATTAGCAGTGCGGTACAAGATACATTTATGTCGTATAATCTGAAAGCCGTATTAAAACCATAAGACCGTATATTATAAATAAATATATTCCTAAAAGAATTATCTTGAAACATTAAATAAATACACTAAAAAAGTGCAATATTAAGTGTTATTTAAAAAATGGTATGTCATTCACGACGGGCGTACAGTTAAAAACAAAAGTTTTCAGTGTTCTATTGCTTGATTATTATTATCTGGTATTCTGAAAATGTTGACATTTTTTCCTGGTCTGATCTTCCTCAACTAACGTCATCTTTCTTAATTTGTGGGTTGGGTTTTTCAGGTCTCTTTAAGTGTTTTTGTTGGTATCCATACTGAATGATCTTCTTTAGACAATGTACTAATGTAGTGTTCAAATGTGGCATTGCGTGCGTCATGTAGCGCTGATCTTAATTGTCTGATTAGTCGATTATATTTGTGTTCGTCATTAAGATTTCGGCTTCTTGGTCATCTAACTCTTGCTCTTCATTTTTCGACTATTAGTTGTATAATATAATTCGGAGTGTTACTTGTGTTTTCTTGATTTGGAATTGTTAATCGTGTAGCTCCATATGAAATAGTAAAAGATGAAAACGGCAGCATATTCATGCATAAAAAGAGGAAACGCGACAAAGATATCTGAAACAACTGTTTTATGTTATAAGAGATGAAATAGTCCGAAATTGCCAGGTGAACAGGGTACTATAAAGAGGAAGTAAAACAGCTTAAATGGGGAAAAGAAGTAAGCTTAGACCAAATACCAGCAGGAATTATTCAACTGGGGAAAAAATTATACGGATAACAATATTCACTCCATTTACAGAAAAGGGGGTGACCCGCAAAAATTTTAAGAACTTCTTTAATAGGCTCCATTCAACAATTTCCTAATCGTGTTTAAAAAACGTACGGAATGCACTATATATACTAAACCAAACCGTCAACATACTTGTTGTTGCAGTTATGTATTACGATCAACTTAAAGGTTATGCACGACTCCCCTTGTATACGTACACAGGCATGCACCCGTGAGGGAGAAAAAAGATTTGTCATAACGTTACATTATGTCACATTTTAACGTTGAATATTTTATGGTCCCCTTTGGATTATAAAACGAATGATTGACTTTTTCTCGCACAGATCCCGCCTATGTAACTATACAAAGCGAGTCGTTTGCTGGGTATTAAAGAAACGTCTATGGCCATCATCTAATTTTACGCTATTTCACGTTCTACGACGCATTCCACGTTTGACACACTGTCTTGTTTAGTTTTCTGTCATTTTATTTATTAAATCCTATCTCATTCTCGTCACAGCGTCAAGGAGCAAGCAGTAAATGTGTGCAACGAACGGGAGGAATATGTTTAACAGTGAACGTTGGAGATTCGAGTCTTTCATATTTTCTTCTTTGAGTGCCTCTCCTATCGGAGATTGGATATCATTAGGGCGATTCTAATTTTATTTACTGCTGTTTTGAATAATTCACTCATCACTAACTCATCAGGTGGCCAAAGTGTTTAAGTTTTATCTTTTTTATATTAAAACTTCTGGATCGTTATGTATTCTACGAATTACCCCTTCATTTGTAATTTTATCCACTCAACTTATTTTTAGTATACGGCAGTAGCACCACATCTTAAAGCTTTGAAGATTTGTAACATTCTTCTGTTTAAGAGTCCATGCCTCAACACCGTAAAGCTAAATACTGAATACATACTAAGTAGTTAACTAAAAGTGGACGTATGCAAAGAGATGTATGACGTAATCGTATGGTATTCGCTAAATCCTGTCACGTAATATGCCACATACCTCTGTGCGTAAATTCGTTTTATTGCTGCTAGTTTAAGGTGTTATTAGATGCAGCCATGTTGAATTTCTCTCCACTATCGTATAATCTTCGTTAAATCCTATCATTTTAGGCTCCATATATCCTGATTGGACCTATAGGACCCGAGATACGCAACTAAGGCTCTTTTGACATAACATATATAGGAGCAAAGATATATACCTAAGGTCCTTTTGACGTGTTGATGTATTTGATTTCTACGTCATAGTATTCTATTGGTTAAATGTTACCATTTGAGGTACTGTACGTCACGATTGGACTAATAGGATCGAAGATACATAACTAAGGCCCTTTTGCCAGGCTACTCTATTTAATTTTTGTATCTCATTGTATTCTATTAGTTTAATTCTATCATTTGAGGTACGAAACGTCACGATTGGACTAATAGGTCCGCAGATACATAACTAAGGCCCTTTTGATAAGCTGATGTATTTTATTTTTCTATCTTATTGTATCCGATTGGTTAAATCCTATCATTTGAGGTACTGTACGTCACGATTGGGCTAATAAACACGAAGATACGTAACTAAGGCCCTTTTAATATTTTACTGTATTTGATTTCTATCTCATTGTATTCTATTAGTTAAAGTCTATCATTTGAGGTATCGTACGTAACGATTGGACTAATAGGACCGAAGATACATAACTAAGGCCATTTTGACATGCTACTTTATTTAATTTTTATACCTTATTGTATTTTATTTGTTAAATCCTTTCATTTGAGGTACTGTACGTCATGATTGGACTAATAGAACTAAAGATACACAACTAAGGCCCTTTTGACATTGGTCTGTATTTGATTTTTGTATCCCATTGTATTCTCTATGTTAAATCCTATCATTAGAGGTACTATACGTCACGATTGGACTAATAGGACCGAAGATACGTGACTACGGCCCTTTTGACATGTTGCTGTATTTAATTTTTTTATTTCATTGTTTTCAATTCGTTAAATCCTGTCATTTGAGATACTGTACGTCACGATTGGACTTATAGAAACGAAGATATATAATTAAGGCCTTTTTGACATGCTGCTATATTTGATTTTTCTGTCTTATTGTATTTTATTGGTTAAATCCTATCATTTGAGGGGCTGTACGTCGCGACTGGACCAATTGGAGCGAAGATACAATAGGTAGTTGCAATATATCATAACCCGTTACTTTTAACCAACCATGATGCCAGAATGATTTGTGGATGAAAAGAATATATATTTATATATATATATATATATATATATATATATATATATATATATATATATATATATATATATATAAATATATATATATATATATATATATATATATATATATATATATATATATATATATATGTATATATATATATATACATATATAAAAAAAAAATGTGCACTCGTAAGTGAATGGGATGTTATCGGTCTGGAGATAAAAAAGACAAGAGTTGTGCTACTTTATCTATTTATTGAAGACGTTTCGCCTATTGTTCAATAAGCATCATCAGTTCATCTAAAAGAGTGTTATTAGCGATACATCTAATATGAAAAAACAATTAAGTAAATGATCTTACCTCTAAAAGATCTGTAGCATTACAATGTTGTTATTGCAAAGAAACATCAAAAAATTAATATAATAAATATAACAGCAAAAAATATAGAAACACAGAACGCTGGAAGATTCCCAATTTAACTAATTTGTTTTAAATTTCACTTTTGAAAACATTGATTGATTAAATCTATCAAAAAATATAATTGTCAATTTTGAATTGTTATATAAACAACGGCACGGCTAGGGTTCTTGACTGTTATGATCATATCATGAAAATGAAGTATTTGAAAGCTCGACTGTCAGAAATGACAATCAGCTGGTGAGATTGAAGGAAAAGTTTTATAGATGTCAACATAAATGTTATGATATAATAAAAGAAGTTGAAGAAGAAAACAATAATTAAAAGTAGAATACGGAAGAATCAATTTTGTAGTATTAGTGCATGGTAAATTTGGCTTAAGTTGCTGATATCAGTTCTCTTATTTAATGCATTAGGTTGTTTCAAAATATGACACATCTCCATAAATTGTCTCTTATTAAGGTTACGTTCTCTACAGAGAATTCTAACATCATCAAAATTAACAGTATGTTTGGTGTTGATTGCATGTTCTGCAAGGGCACAAGTATGTTTAGAAAGTTTAATGTCACTACGATGTGAAGTAAGGCGTCCTTTAAGGGAACGGCCAGTCTGACCAATATAACATGCATCACATTCAGAACAGGGTATGTGATAGACTACATTCACTTGTTCCAAAAAGGAAAGAGGTGTTTTAATTTTAGAAAACAAGTTCCTGACAGTCTTAGCATTATTGATAGCAATCTTAACCGGGATATTGTTCTGTTTGTACAATTTAATAAGCTTTTCAGTAACATATGGGAAATAGGGTAGTGAAGAGTAATGGGTGGTGGAAGTTGCAATGTTAGGAGAAAGTAGAGTACTGTTGTTCATAATATTATTAGAAATTATTCTTAGTTGATCACCATCAGGTAAATCATCAATAGAAGACCCAAAACTTGTTGAAAAAAGGTATTTATTTATGAGAGATGTAGGCTAAGAATTGTCAGATAGTATATACGGTCATATATATATATATATATATATATATATATATATATATATATATATATATATATATATACGGTCATATACCTTAAAGATATATACATATATATATATATATATATATATATATATATATATATATATATATATATATATATATATATATATATATATATATACATTCATGTGCCAGAGTTAAAACACACCAGCAAAAGATGACAAACAAAATTTTTACTATCTTTACCTAAATTTTAAAGAATTTTAAAATGTATTTTGTCCACTATTTTATATTTTATGTGTGTGTTATTAATGTTGAGTGTCTAAGCTTTTACAAATAATCTCAACGACTATGTCTTGAAAAAGAAATAAAACCATTCCGAAAGCTAGACAAAAAGTCATAAGAGTGTTTCATTAACATCCCGGCCAATTTTCTGACTGCAACCCGAATAAACTGTGTTGTTTGTATATATATATATATATATATATATATATATATATATATATATATATATATATATATATATATTGTTATGATGTATTGTTTGTGAATGATGAGCAAAGAGTGTTTTTAATAATATAGATATATAGGGTTTTTATCGCGGTTCTCAAAGAATTAGTTTGTAAGCACTTTTTAAATTATCTTTATTATATCTATTATGAAACACACATCTATATATCTAACATAACCAATGTAAAATTTAAAATTAACTATCTTTAAATTAAAATTCTTATTAAACTAATTAAATTCTATAGACAATGTAAAATTTAAACAAACTATCTTCAAAATTGAAATTGTTATGATACTAACTAAATTATATTAACAAAATTTTGTACCTTTCTTTCACTGAATGCCTAAATGAACTGTTTTCCACTATATAGATTCTAATTACCACTCAATGTCTTCTTGCTTCGGTTATCCTTGTTTTTGTGAAATTACTTTTTCCAATTATCAGCTTCCACCAATTTAAAATATATTTCTTCTTAAGCATTTATAAACCAACAAGCAAACCAGCAAACATCATTTATGTTTATTCTTCTTTTTAATATACCAATATCTAATCACCAAATATATTATATATTTATATTTATTCTTCTTTTCAATTTACCAATATCCAATCACCAAATATATTATATAATTTTAATATTCAATTAATACTTCTTCCATTATCCAATCACCATTTATACATAACATAATTTTTAATCTTCAATAATATTTTCTTTATACTGTTTCTTAATCTTCATTTAACTCACTATATTGAACAATTGGACCTTCTGACTATCTTGAACTTACTGAACTGTAACTGATTGACTGACTCTAACTAACTTTCATACTAAACTGGCCATCTTGAATCCAAATCACCGAGTATTTATACCTTTTCAATCTTCCAGAACCATCTAGCAAGAAATCCTGTTCGATTTGTTCTATTCCCTACCTATATGAATGTTCTGGAAAAAATATATCTTGGATCCATAGACATAATCGTATTCGAGAATGTTCTACCAAAAACAAAGGTCAAATTCTATATTCTTAAGAATTCTTTAATTTTCTATTGATAATTTTGTTGACATTTAGGCTTTTCAGATCAGAATATACACTTAAATCAGTAACTTAACACTCTAATTTAATAAACTACACATTTTAAACAACATATTATTATAACCCCACTTTATATTCGTAATTATTATTTAAACGTCACTTTAAAGAGTATTTTTGGTTGCCTAGTCACATGGCTCACTTAAATATATCTACAACATTATAATTACTAAAATAAAACTTTTTTTACACTTATTACATGCTAATTTCTTAAAAATGCCCTGACATAAATAATTTTTATAAAATTTTCTAGTATATATCTTATAAATTAATTTTTTAAACACCAATCATCTCAATATATATATATATATATATATATATATATATATATATATATATATATATATGTTATATATATATATGTATATATATATATATATATATATATGTTATATATATATATATATATATATATATATATATATATATATATATATATATATATATATGTATATATATATATATATATATATATATATATATATATACATCCCGCTATCCTTTTGAACTCTTTTCACGTTGCAGTAATTTAGCATCACCAAGAATTGCTATCATTTTCTATTTATATATTGTGTATGTTCGTTTAGGGCACCTTTGTAGGCTTGGCACTGTTGTCGGTTTTTTAATATTCCGATTTTTTTTATATATTTAATTTTTACATCAAACCTAAGTTTTAACATCGAGCGGTAAAATCACTGTATTTGGCATCATTTTAGAGCCAGTAGATGTTGCCGGTATTAATCCTTAAAATAATATTTTAGATACCTAAATATCGATCGGTTTGGTTCAAGTTCGAATAACGACATTGAAACTACCTGCTCACAAGTTGCAGTCTCAACAGGTTTTTTTCTTCGTTTAGATGTTATATTTATTTAACCTAGATATTTTTGCCCAGAGAATCGTGTAGGGGAATATTTTACATAAATTTTAATTTACAACCTGTTTAGTCGAAGCTATCGATGAATAGTTTGAGATAAATATTATGGTTTTATGGGATTAAGGCCTTTATTATTGGTTGTGATGGTGATAATGTTTGAAATTTTGATTTCCATTCCGGAAATCGTTCTCAAAAAACGTTTTTCTGTACAAAATGTGTATACACATGTTTACATAATTAGTACAATAAACAAAGCTATTGTAAAATAATAGTGGAAATCAAAACGTTAAATATTAGTTAATTAAAAATGTAATTTTCATCTCAATAACGACCAATAATTGTGGCTTAATCACATAAAAAAATAATATTTGACTTTGACCATGCCATAAGAAAGTAGTTCACGGAACCTCGCTAAATAGTTTAAAAAAATCTTATACAGAAATTTAAATTCTAAATAGTATGAGGGGTAGCTGACGAAAAATTCGTAAAGACGTACAGTTGATTTTGCTTTGTTTTTTTAAACAATCTTAAAAGGCAAAAAAAATAATTTTTTGCCTATAAAACGTTTTGTATACATTCTAAAGAAAAATAATTCAAATAATAGTTGTAGACCATAAAAAGTTTTTTATGTAGAGAAATACCAAATTTAAATACATAAGTAATTGATATAATTTCAAAAAACCGTAAACTCTATGATATTATGTTTGTAGTAATTTATAAATGTTAATAACTTTGTTTTTGGCCTAACGACAGGCAATTATGCCAATTGATGAGTTATTAAAGTGTGCTAAATATCAAGCAGATCAAAAAATATTTTACAATTTATTCAATTTGTTTATGACAGAAAGCGATTATTTAAACAACTGTACTTGTCCAAACAGTATGCCTCTACAAGTATTTTGTAACTTGCAATCCATTCTTTTCGCTTTTAGTTTTAGGGTACATTATAAAAACTTTAACATATTATTAAATTTTTTATTAAAAACCAGTTTGAATAGGGGACTTTTTAGTTTTTAGACCACTTCACGTTTTTTCAGTTTCTTTGACAAGTAAGGATTGTCTATTCGCTTATTTCTTAATATGGGCTATGAGCAATTATCTAGTCAAGTCAACACTATTATACAAGTTACCCATACTTTTCTAGTAGTCATTCAGACGGTTCATCTTAATTGTCCCCATATGGAACATAAGTCCGAGGAAAGTCTTAAATTCTGTTTGTGTTGTTTCTTTCCAAAACGCAATCCTCGATTTTTCTGAACGACTTTGTGCAAATATTTCGTCAGAGTCAATCAGAGTCACTTCCACCATTCATTTAATCTACATCGTCCTCGCCAGATGCTTCTAACAATGATTGTAATTCAGCAGTGGTCAATCTACGTTTATATTCACATTTAGCTTTTTTAGATGTCGAAGGCATATTATTTACATCCATCTTTTTATAAATACTATAACTCACTTTTACGGAGGTAATTAACAATTAAAATGTTCTACTAAAAACTATCAACTTACGACTTTCAATACTATAAGGCCACTTGAGGTATATTAGGTTTTTACTCAATAATAGTTCCTGTATAAGTAAAATTATTTTTTAATGTGCTCCATTGAAGCACACTAGACATATTCCAGTTTTGCCATCACATTCTTCATAGTATGTTTTAACTTTTTTAACTTTTCTATCGTCCTTTCTACTAGTCATGCTTCTTCTTAAAATTTTGTTACATCTTGTACACTTTTTTCTCTTTGTATTATCTACATCGCTTTGCCTGAGATGGTATTTTTTGGTGTGACTGGTCGTGGGGGTTACAACATTTCTTTATTTGCAAATGCCTTCGCGAACTCCAGTCTGAACTCAAGGATAGGTTGTCGCTTTTTTACGTTTTCTATTATTTAGCAACTCAGCATTTACTACTGCGGTATTAAATATTAATTCCACTGATACTTTCCGGTACCACTTCAGAATTTTGCGTATTGGGCTTTGGTAAGAAGCCACTTAATCACTAAAATCAACACTCTTTTTCACCAATTTATAATCGAGAATAGTTTATGGTTTTAGTACTTGTGTATAATTTTTCTTTTCATCTGATTAAACCAAGATACAATTATTATGTTTAAATGTTGTAAGGATTAAAACTGGTCTTTTGTCGACCCATTTTATTACTTGTAAAATCAATAATGGGGTTAAGTTTCATCGTGAGTAACTGGTTGCAATTTTTTTAATCGAGATTTTGGTTTTACATGTTTTTATAGTAAAACATCTGCACATGAATAATTCGTTTTTTGAACAATGATTTCAATTCATCGACCAATAGTCTAAAATAAGGTTTTATTACGTCGTCCGGAATATTATAAACTGGTTCTTTTTCACAAATATATTGGAAATATGGTTTACATTCTATATTTAGAAAAATCTTTTACTGCAACTCTTGTTCCCATAAGACCGTATGTTATAAATAAATATATTCCTATAAGAATTATCTTGAAAGATGAAAAAAATACAATAAAAAAGTGCAATATTAAGTGTTATTTAAAAAATAATAAGTCATTCACGGGCGTACAGTTAAAAACAAAAGTTTTCAGTGTTCTATTGCTTGATTATTATTATCTGGTATTCTAAAAATGTTGACATTTTTTCCTGGTCTGATCTCCCTCAACCAACGTCATCTTTCTTAATTAGTGGGTTGTATTGATCAGGTCTCTTTAAGTGTTTTTGTTGCTATCCATAGTGAATGATCTTCTTTAGACAATGTACTAATGTAGTGTTCAAATGTGGCATTGCGTACATCATGTAGCGCTGATCTTAATTGTCTGATTATCTACCTCTTGCTCTTTATTTTTCGACTACCTATTAGTTGTATAATATAATTCGGAGTGTTATTTGTCTTTTCTTGATTTGGAATTGTTAATCGTGTAGCTCCATATGAAATAGTAGAAGATGAAAACGGCAGCATATTCATCCATAAAAAAAAACGAAACGCGATAAAGATATCTGAAACAACTGTTTTATGTTATAAGAGATGAAATAGTCCGAAATTACCAAAACAGGTGAACAGGGCACTATAAAGAGGAAGTAAAATTAGCTATGAAACAGCTTGAATGAGAAAAAGAAGTAAGCTTAGACCAAATACCAGCAGGAATTATTCAACTGAAGAAAAAAATTAAATCGATAAAAATATTCACTCCATTTACAGAAAAGGCGGTGACCCGCAATTATTTTAAGAACTTCTTTAATAGCCTCCAGTCAACAATTTCCTAACCATGTTTAAAAAACGTACGGAATGCACTGTATATACTAACCCAAGTCGTCAACATACTTGTTGTTGCAGTTATGTATTACGATTAACTTAAAGGTTATGCACGACTCCCCTTGTATAGGTACACAGGCAAGCACATGCGGGAGAAAAAAGATTTGTCATACCGTTACATTATGTCACATTTTAACGTTAAATATTTTATGGTCCCCTTTGGGTTATAAAACGAATGATCGACTTTTTCTCGCACAGATCCCTGCTATGTAACTTTACAAAGCGAGTTTGCTGGGTATTAAAGAACCGTCTATGGCATCATATAATTTTACGCTAATATTTCACGTTCTGTGACGCATTCCACGTTTGACACATTGTCTTTTTTAGTTTTCTGTCATTCTATTTGTTAAATCCTATCTCATTCTCGTCACAGCGTCAAGGAGCAGTAAATATGTGTACTGAACGGGAAGCATATGTCTAACAGTCAACGTTGGAGATTTTTCGAGTTTATCATATCTTCTTCTTTGAGTGCCTCTGCTATCGGAGATTGGATATCATTAGGGCGATTCTAATTTTATTTACTGCTGTTTTGAATAATTCGTTAGTGGTACAGCCAAACCACTCTCTTAAATTTCTCATCCAGGACATTCTTCTACGGCCTGGATTTCTGCGTCCTTGGATTTTTCCATGCATTATATTTTGTAGGAATGTGTACTTTTGTCCTCTCATCAGGTGGCCAAACTATTCAAGTTTTCTCTTTTTTATATTCAGTATAACTTCTGAATCGTTATTTATTCTGCGTATTACCTCTTCATTTGTAATTTTATCCACCCAACTTATTTTTAGTATACGGCGGTAGCACCACATCTCAAAGCTTTTAAGATTTTTAACATTCTTCTGTTTAAGAGTTAATGCCTCAACAACCGTAAAGCAAAGTACTGAATACATACTAAGTAGTTAACTAAAAGTGGACGTATGCAAAGAGATGTATGACGTAATCGTATGGTATTCGCTAATAATCATGTCACGTAATATGCCACACACTTTTGTGCGTTAATTCGTTTTATTGCTGCCAGCTTAAGGTGTTATTAGATGCCGCCATGTTTAATTTTTCTCCACCATCGTATTACCTCCGTTAAATCCTATCATTTTAGGTTCCATATGTCATGATTAGACCTATAGGACCGGAGATACGCAACTAAGCCTCATTTGACATAACATATATAGGAGCAAAGATATATACCTAAAGTCCTTTTAGTGTTGATGTATTTGATTTTTACGTCGTAGTATTCTATTAGTTAAATGGTACCATTTGAGGTACTGTACGTCACGATTGGACTAATAGGATCGAAGATACATAACTAAGGCCCTTTTGCCAAGCTACTCTATTTAATTTTTATATCTCATTGTATTCTATTAGTTAAATTCTATCATTTAAGGTACGAAACGTCACGATTGGACTAATAGGACCGCAGATACATAACTAAGGCCCTTTTGACAAGCTGATGTATTTTATTTTTCTATCTTATTGTATACGATTGGTTAAATCCTATCATTTGAGGTACTGTACGTCACGATTGGGCCATTAAAAACAAAGATACGTAACTAAGGCCCTTTTGACGTGATGCTGTATTTGATTTCTATGTCATTGTATTCTATTGGTTAAGTGCTATCATTTGAGGTATCGTACGTCACGATTGGACTAATAGGACCGAAGATACATAACTAAGGCCATTTTGACATGCTACTCCATTAAATTTTTATACCTCATTGTATTTTATTTGTCAAATCCTTTCATTTGAGGTACTGCACGTCATGATTGGACTAATAGAACTAAAGATACACAACTAAGGCCCTTTTGACATTGTTCTGCATTTGATTTTTCTATCCCATTGTATTATTTATGTTAAATTATATCATTAGAGGTACTATACGTCACGATTGGACTAATAGGACCGAAGATACGTGACTACGGCCCTTTGGACATATTGCTGTATTTAATTTTTTTATTTCATTGTTTTTAATTGGTTAAATCCTGTCATTTGAGATACTGTACGTCACGATTAGACTTATAGAAACGAAGATATATAATTAAGGCCTTTTTGACATGCTGCTATATTTGATTTTTCTGTCTTATTGTATTTTATTGGTTAAATCCTATCATTTGAGGTGCTGTACGTCGCGACTGGACGAATTGGAGCGAAGATACAATAGGTAGTTGCAATATATCATAACCCGTTACTTTTAACCAAACATGATGCCAGAATGATTTGTAGATGAAAAAAATATATATATATATATATTCTTAAATTTACTATTTCGTCGTGGGTAATATTATATTCAACAACGATGCCAAATTTCTGATGCTAAAATGATTGATAATGAAAGTGGGATATACATTTTCATGTATATAATGGCAGCGAGTAAACGGTAAAACCCTGAACTAAATATATATAATATTTTCACTGTACCATCATTTTAGACTAAAACATTTTCTGGAATAAATTTATATAACTCAGTAAGGGATAAAAAGAGAAAGCGGATATTTTAAAATACCAACACGGTATCAAGACTCTAATCAATGAGATGGTTAAAATTCTTGTAACAAGTACGGGAAACCAGTTATTAAGGTCTTGTAAAGTAGCGTCGATATACAGATGCTACTTTGCAAGACGATGCTAAATTGATGGTAAAAGCATAATGTATCGATGCGAAAATGATAGTACGATATATATATATATATATATATATATATATATATATATATATATATATATATATATATATATATATATATATATATATATATATATATATATATATATATATATATATATATATATATATATATATATATATATATATATATGGTTTCAGTTGTTTTCCGGGTTTGACTTCGCGTTAAATAGTTTTGGTTTTCACAAAAACCATTGTTTTGGCGACGTTTTGGCAAGGGTACTTCAATTAAAATCAACTGTCACTTTTTTTGAGAAAGCATAACCTCAACTTTGGCAGTTATACACACCCTTTAAAAAAATTTTAAAATAATCGGTTTAAAAACAATTTCCGGAGTGGAAATCGAAACGTCAAATTGTAGCTAGTCAAAAATTTAATTTTAATTACAATCAATTCTGGCTTCATTCAAAATAAACACAATATTTACTGATCTAATTTAATTATATTTCAGTTTAAAATAACCGTAATTTTGTTTAGCTTCTATATTCCTTGTATCTTTAGTTTTAAATTAATGCACTATATATTTTGGTACAAGGTATTTTCAAACTACATACAAACAATAAATTTCCAGTCAGGCCGAAAAGCCTACATAATAGCAATGGGATAAGCCGAATATTTCATTTGAAACTTTATAGTGGTGTAGAGTTTGTGAGTACTTTTTGTTAACTTGATTTAAAAATATGATATGAGATATAACAAACAGGTTACCTACTTTTCATAAACTATTCTCTGCTGTTGATAGGTATGGACGTAAATTCCACACTTTTTCTTTTCAAACTCCACAGTAACTTTTAAGTAATAATATAGAAAGCGTAAGCAATAAAAAACTTAATTTCTATTATATTGGAGGTTTACATAAGATTAATATACAATTTTAAAAGCAAAATTTAAAATTTTACTTAAATCTTTTTCAATTATAATTGTAGGAAGACGCTTCCATATTTACATTTTTAAGATTTTATAAGTGCTTGTATTATTATATTAATACATTCCATAAGAGCTTTGCTCTTTTAAGTACTCTTTTATACAACTCCTAGTGTTAGACTACATATTTTCATATATTTCGTCCATTGTTGTTCGTTAATTTGAATGGCCGGTATCTTTTCCGTTATGCTCACTGATTTTATCATTTTGTAAGAAAACGTTTATCTTTTAGGTAAATTATTTTCAATTGGACTAATAAACTTTGCTAATATGTTTTATTTGAAATACTTTGCTTTTTCGCTAATTTTGCAAATATTTGTAATATACTCATATTTTAATCATTGCAGTTTTTACTTGTCGATTGTATTGTGTTAGTGGATTCCTGCTGTTGTTTCTTTTTCTCTTTCCTAGAGTTTCTTAACCTTCTTCTTCAAGGCATACATACATAATCGTTCCTCTTATGCGGTTAAGTGGCGAATATTGGTGTATCTATAGAAATATTTTCTCCATTTATTTTTATTCTGTGGCATTTGTTTTGCTTTCTGCGATGATTTGCCTTAATTTTTTAGGTATTTTTAAGATTGTTTCGACAGAAAACGATGGTAATTCCAATTTAAATTAATATAAAACGACTGAAATTTATCATTAATTATATTTATTATTTATTTACTTAATTTACTTAATATTTACTTAAAAGTAGTACTCTCAAGGTTCTCGTGTCAGGTCAGTAATACCTTTACACATTTAATTGAACCGACTCAGCTAATCTGGATCGACGGAGTTAGAATTAAGGAGGTACTTAGACATCTAAACTAAACGACACATTTGGTGAATATAATAAATATACTCAATCTGGAATACTTCGGTCAGATTATGAGACACTCTGCAAAATATAAACTTTATGTCTGATCGTTCAGGGAAAGTTCCAAGGTAAACGTGGTACTGGTAGAAGAAAAACATGATAGCTGAAAACTCTAAGACAATCGAATACGTCATTATTTAGAGATACTGCCCAAAAAGTTACGCTGGCGAATATGGTAGCCAACATGATATCAAACGATCGATAACGGTGATGGAACTAGAAGAAGAAGGAGAATGCTCGTTGTAACAGTAGTAAAAAAAAATAAAATAAATAAAAGAGAGTTTCTTCAATAAAGTTATTAAATAGTACAATAATTATAAAATATAAGATATCCTATTACACTTAAGCAATATATGTATTTACTATTTTTATTGGGAATAGCCACAATTTCATTTTATAAGAATAGTGGTTTATTTTTATATTTTAAAGTAAATTTGTAGCTTATTTCCAATGAAAATAGAAAATTGTTTTAACCCATTAACCGCCAAGGTATGAAATATGTAAATTTTTTATAAAAATAATATAAGGGTTAGTTATTTATGGTGTTTTAAAGACAAAACTGGATATAATTTTTTTTTAGGTTACAGGTTGTTCTAAAAAAATAATGTTGCGTTTTCGCATCAATGGCGGAATCTGTTAAGAAATTAATGAAATACACTTTTATGGATTATGAGATTTATTTCAAAATTAAGATACAAAAGTAGTAAAACTAAATAAAATACTTGTAAAAAAACTATAAAACCTAATATTACAATTTATGGAAGCTGTCAAAACATGTAGAGTGTAAATGTACATTGCACTTCTGACACATATATATAGTTTGGCTTTTACATTGTCTGCATCTTTTTCTTGACTTTTCAGGGTGGCGTATTACGATGTGGTTCACTTTGTCAGTTCTCATTTCTTTCGGTATTTCTGACTTTGTTGGCCTTCCTCGTCCTTTGTATTTAGGAGCTGATGTACCCTCATCGTCGCTGGCTGATAATGAATTACTTGCTTCTGATTTTATTAGCGCCATAACAATATAAGAGCGAAACTCTAATTGTGATATTGTAGAGTCATTTGCCAATTTATAAATTTTCCATGCATTGACGATTGTACTGTCTATAGTATTTATAAAAAGAGGCCACCACCATTTCTTTCCTCTTACTCTTATACGATAATTGGCTATGCCGTTATCGTGTAAATCAACACCCCCCATATTTTTGTTGTATTTTTTTATTAGAAATGGCTGGTCTACACTTACTTCTTTTCGTTGTTTTCTATCATACCATTTTACTTGCTGAATTGGATTTATTGGTATATTATTTGACATCATAATAACGATTGAATTATCATTCCATTTAACTACACAAATTTTGGATTTTAAATCATATCTAAAATCGAAAGCACCTCTGCCCCCTTTTTTTAAATCATTTGAGCTATCTAAAGGACACTTTCGGATTCTGTTTTCCCGCACAGTTCCAGTGGCGTATATATTATTTTCAGTAAGATATTGAAATAGTTTAAAAGACGAAAAAAAAATTGTCAAAAAATATTCTGTGTTGAGAAGGAAATTCAAGAACTTTTAATAGATCTATAACAACATCTGCTCCCAGTCCCATATCACTTGTATGTTCTCGTGCTCCAGCGTATGGACTAAACTGAAACAAATATCCATCTTGAGAACAAAGACACCAAATTTTAAAACCGAAGCGAACAGGCTTCCCTATGATGAACATTTTAGCGGAGTGTCTACCAAAATAAGGAACCATTTCCTCATCGACTGATAAATTTTGTGAAAATACACCAAACTGCAGATTTCTTTTGTTTATTTTGTCAAATAATGGGCGCAATTTAGCAAAATTATCTTGCTTGTCAAGTTGAGCATTATCACATACATGTATATATTTTTTTATATTGCGAAACTTATTTCGACTCATGCAATTTTTAATTAATGGTACTCCTTTGTCCTCATCTCTGCTCCAATACATCTCCATTTGTGGCAACGTGTGATATCCTGACAAGATCAAAATAGCAATAAATGTCTTTAAATCAGATACTGTCATGTCGATTGTTGTCCTTGGCATATTTTAAAGTGTATTTTAAAATCATGTCTAATAATTCCTCGTCAAAAAAATTATAAAATACTTCAACTGGTGATTTACCGTAAAGCATGTCCTTTATACGTTGTTTTTGAATGTGCTCCTGCGATTCCGGAAAATTACTGTATACGGGGTCCCTTTTGCTCCAGTTTGGATTATATTGAACAGATTTTGCCCTCTTTGAAGTAGCCTGGCTTGTAGAAGGTTTATTATAATTATCTTCAAATTCATTTGTGTTGTGCTCAGCCATCAATTCGAATGTCCCAGCAGTGACTTGAGGCTTATCATGGCCTATAAGTAATAAAAAAATAAAAGTTACATAACAGTATCTTATATAATTATACCGTATAATACCTTCCAATAAATCGTCATCTATTTCCTCTTCATCAGTAAGCTCATCGACATCTGGTGGTATTATAACAGCATCAATTTCGGTCTCATTTTGAATTTCTTCAATAGCAGCTTCCAATTCTTTAATAGTAAGAGGTCTATTCTGATCATAATTATCTTTCCACTTATTTTTGCCAGAACTCATTATATATGTTTTATCCGCAACAATACAGAGAAACACAATTATTGCTGTATATGCTTATACTAAAACGCTCTAGACAAGACTGAACTAGTCAAATACGGTTACACTCGATTTGTCACGTAGCGTAGGCGGTATTACCTAGAGACAGCACATTCCGCCGTTGATGCGAAAACGCAACAATAAGTTTGAATGCATGTAACTTTTTCTTGATAAAATTATTTAATTTTTTTGTATGGTTATTGCTAAATCTGTAGTTTATGCTTTATAAAAATCATATAAACCATTATATTATAAGCAAAGTGAAAATTCTACAAGAAGATTATATAGTCATGACGAATCATGTAAAAAACTGCTGAAGAAATTAATTTATAATAGATAAACAATTAATTATATTTGTTCTATAAAATATATTTCAATATCATCAAGCCTTTAGGAATTAAAACATATAAAGAATTTTCTAAAAACAAAATATTTAGTTGTATAAAAAAAATTCCTTTTAAAATGTTGCGTTTTCTCATCAACGGCGCTTAATGGGTTAAGATGAAACAAGCAAATGTCTTCACAACAACATTTAATATAGTTTAAATATACGAAATTTTGCCCTAACTATGACATAGGTAGCAAATTGTATCAAATTGATGTAATACAAACAGTAACACTTTAAAATAGCGGTAGCAAATCAACTATATTTTCTGATTTGTTTCAAATTCTACAATTATTATATTATTTCTCATAAATGAATTTTAAAAGTTCCAGCTATAAATGACTATCCCTTAACTTCAAAAAGAAATTGAGTTATATCAATGTTCTTTAACAACTTAATTACCTTTTAGCGTTCCCTGTCACTAATTTCGATCAAATTTCCCAACTATCCGTTCTATTCTTATGGCTGCTCTTAAAGGGCAAGTATTCGGACCAATATTATATTATCTTGTGTTGGTGTCTCAGGATTTGTTATCAACAATAAATTTCTTTGTCTTACAAACGCTGCAAATATATATATATATATATATATATACATATATATATATATATATATATATATATATATATATATATATATATATATATATATATATATATATATATATATATATATATATATATATATATATATATATATATATATATCTACGGCATAAAGTGGACTCCGCCCATGTTAAAATTCAGGTTCAAGTGAGCTCCGTGGTCAACTGGACACCGATATACGGAGCTCACTTGACCATTCCATAATATTGGCTCTGTCGATTCGTCAACATGTATAGTTTCATAATTTTTAAAAATTTTGTGGAGCCCTTAAGTACCCCTGTATCATGAATGTATATTGCATAGTTCACGTGTATATCTTATAGGGGTCGTTCAGATCTTTTTCACTGTATATTGGAACCATAGGTATATCGGTTTAAGTAAGCTCTGATAGTTTGGCAACTCTGCCATTAAGCTGTATACTTCTCGCGTATAGTCTGAACGGTTGATATGGACTCCTTATTTTTGTTATCGTTCATACGCATTACAGTGTGTAACAGATATGTATACTATTAACTACCTGTTTTTGGTAGGTACGTGCTTTTCTAAAAATAGCTTTATAGATACAAAAGGATTTCGTTACCAAATTGGATTTTTTTCATATGCGGAAATTTCCTAATGTATTTTGTTAACGTGAGTATGTCTTCATACGTTTTATTTAAGAATTCGATAAGTAAGAACTTTTTTTATTTCATCCAATGTTTTATGATATCTTGTATACAGATTTTTATTATTTTATTTCTGGTTTTATCTGTGTACTACATATAATTCTGGATAGAAGGTTATCTCAAAATAAATATTTATTTGCTTAAATAGATATTTTTGTGTAAAAATGGATAGTAGTGCACAAAAAAGGGAAGAATGCTTAATTTATCTAACAAGAATTATACCACTTCACCCATATTACATACTTCTGAATGTTTTATCTCCTATTTAGGGGTAATATGTAGTCAATATAAGTGAAGCTAGTGTTAAATTTGCAATGATCTTTATAAGTAATAGCTTACTGACTGTACTTTACATGTTGAGTTCAAATAAATAAACCTTGTCCCTTCAGAAAAGAGCGATTTGAATGGCAAAGTCAACGAAGAAAGTGTAATGAATCTTTTATCACCCCAGATTCACACAGGTTAACCGCTGTTTGCAGGCAAGAGTCTTCCTGGCAGATTTAAGGAAGATAACTACCATAAGGAAGTTCCTTTTGAGGGTTCAGATGGCGAGAAGCAGCTTATTTTTTTTTGTATATCTTGCAGATGTGTTGATCTAGCCAGTTTTTCCTCGATTCTAGTCATAAAATGGGTTGTTATTCGTGGAGTGAATGTTACGAATCTAGACTTTGTTTCTTTTGTTCTCTAGCTACTTATCTTCGGATATTAGGTGGATTGATAACTACGATATTGTAGAGCTTATGTATGGATGAGAGTCTTAATATCCGCTTAATTTGGCTGACTAATTTATAGCTAAACCTACGTGTCAAGTATGTATTGATGTCACCCATACAAGCTAGGTATATTTGGCAGCAGAAGCATAGAGTTTAAGCGTCTACGTTTTAAGAGTGAAAGGATGTGCTTCCCGTTTTTAGCTGACAAGTTCGCGGAGAATACTATTTTTCTGGTTCTAGTTTGCCATTTAGTTTTAAACAAAGTTCTGTAAATTACAAAGTGTGTTTAATGATTTCATGACACTATTGGTTCAGGTATATGTTCAAATTTGTGAAAGCGTCTCTGTTAGGAACATTGAAGGAGCACACCTGACTTTTTCCAGGATTTGGCTTAAAATTAATTTATAATCTATTTTTATTGTGTTTAAGATATGATTTAGATTTTTCTCCACTTCAGCAACAAAAGTTTGTGGTTCTGCAACAATAGATGTATCGTCTACATAATAAAAGTCCTAGTATTTACTGGAATGGGTTGTGTAAATGTTATACAGTGTAGGTGCCATTACGGTACCCCAAAGGAGACCGTTCTTCTACGTTCTCACTCTTCATCTTTTCTTACCATTGAGTGATACGGAAAATCTTCTGTTGTTCTATAACCTAAGGGGATATCACATAGATTTTGGAGAAATGTCCTTTAATTTAAGGTGTCGTAAGCAGAATTTAGATTGACAAATACCACTCCTCATGTCTGATATTTTTTATATCCGTCTTCGTTGTGTTGGGCAAGATTTAGTATGTGTGACGAACATGATCTACCCTATCATATATAGCCACTTTTATCTTTAAATTTAAGTTTTCCTTCTATTATCGGTGGTCGTTGGGATTTTTGTCAGGTTTAAGCAAGGCAACAACTTTGTCTTTACTTTGCTTGTCTACAGACTTTGGATATTAGCCACTGTTGTATTTTTTTGTCCAAATTTTATAATTAGTTTTGTGTTTAGATCCTCAGTCAGGAGCCGTAATATTGTTCATAATATACGTGGATAGTGGATCCAAACTCAACATCGTTGAAAGGTTTCCTCAGCTGACTGGTTTTGTCCTCTCTGATTTTAAGTTTTTCTTTGCTTCTTTGCCGGCATTTATTATGTTTATTTCGTTATTTTCAGCGATTAGCTAAATACCAAATACCCTAGGTTTGGCCCTCTATTTGCTTCCTGCAGTAGAAATACGTCACATTTGTGTTAAGCGTATATGTCTGATAAGCTTAAGTAAAGTAGAGTGTGTGTATCTGTAGATATGTCCTTACTATTTATAGACATAAGTAGAATAGTTGGTCCTAAAAAGGACCGATTTGACAAACATCATATTGAACGGGTGATTGAAGAATTAACCGATTAAATAATTACTCATTATCCAGAGTAAGAGTACGCTCGATTACGGTGGTCTTATTGTAACTTCAAATTTCGTGAAGGCTTTTACTTTGAACTCCATAAAAATTTAAATTTTGGATACTGTTACTTATAGACGATATTTCGAGTCAGATTTGTTTAGTAATAACTGTACTTATATAGTATCTTTGTGAAAAGTAAATGAGCTTGTAATATCGGTTTACAACTCATATATGGATAATAAGGAAATAAACAGGTTAAAATGTGACAACAAATTGCTATATAACAGTACGAGACAATATTCATATGCTGTGGTAAAATCATCATATTTGGGTTTCATATTTCAATTATCATATTTACATTGATATTTATGTGGCAATCAGCTGTAAAAGTCATTGCCTTTTTTTCTGTCATATCATATTTTAGCATATCATATTTTGAGTGAAATTGATCCTAAATTCGTCTAATAATATTAAGTTTTTAAAACAGCTGTGTTTTTATGCTCATTCGGTTACCTTTTGTAAACCAGTCTGTGTAAATATAAGGGATTTATATAATCTTTTCATTTCGTAATCTTGTCGTATCGTAATTACAGTTCTCTTGCTTTTATTTTCTATATTTTCTATATAAAGATCATCGTCATCGTATAGTCAGAACGCAACAAGATTCTATTGCCTTTTTGAAAATACAGCCACGTAAATGGCGTTTTTAAAATTTATGTCAATATTTCTGAAGTGCCTTTTCTAGGATAATTTTTTTAAGCCTAGTTCGTTTGATTATATGTAATTGATTTGATAGTCCACAACAGATAAGTATTGATTGTAGGTAGGATAGCAGGTGTTGATAAATATGATGGGTCGGTAGATAGTCTCATTATTCCTAAATCTGACCATATGTTACCTCCCCCTTCATTTGTGGAAGTCCTAAGGACATTTTTTCTCTTGGGGCATCCTCCCAATTTAACTTGGAAATGCAGTTATTATAGTCTTTGGATAAAGCCAGCGCAACTTTAGCATTGAGATTTAGTTTCTTGTACGACGTTGCTATCTTTATATATGTGTTTGATCTTGGAATTAGTTCTGTTCGATATTGGTTAGTACTCGGACCTCTGTAAGTCGGAAAATACCTCTGATGGCTTTTCTAGCAATCCTGGTCTAATTAATACGTTCTCGTTACGTCTCCACATATTAGCACTGGTTTGCTCACTATTTTATATACCCTAATTTTATGGATTCGAATTAGACTTCTGGATTTAAAAGAGGGTTATATATACATATACATCAGTTAGCTACCTGAATATTTCCTTTTATTTCTTATGTAACAACGTTACCTACGATATCTAAGACGCTGCAATCTTTCAAAATTATATGGCTTTATTGTTCCGTTATGCCCTAATCTAGATCCTCTCTTTTGTATGTTAAAGAACATTTATTTGATTTTCTCATTAGTGACTATTAGACCGCTTTTTTTGCTGCTACTAGCATTATTTTATAGCATTTTATTATTTAATTTATGGATTAAATCCGGATAGCAAATAGATATTCTTTACTTTCTCAGATATTCTAACATACAAAATCCTATTAAATTGTCAAAACCTTCCTTGCATATTCTATTCACTTATGAGGAGCAGCAGCAATATCAGTACCATAATAATGCGTATAGTTCTGGACTAGCTAATTGTTGGATAATGAGAAGCATGAGTGTAGCAGTTTTAATGTTTTCGGGACTGCTACCTGGTATCGGGGAGCAGAATTATCATTACCGAGTTATATACCGAGAATATAGGAATTATTGCCTGAACTTTATTATTATTGAACAACAATATATTTCCTAGTAAAATAATCATGAATTTACAGTAAGAAAAAATTTTGAACGTTGGTTATGAAAACATCATGTACATACCACCGGGTTCACTATGTCGATATCCAGCAAAATCCCTGTAATAATGATACGGGAAACCAAAGATGAAAATATGCTCCAAGAAACTCTGTGTTATAAACCAGTCGAATAAAATACAGATTCTCAATTCAAATAGTCAAAAAATTAATGAACAGCTTACTAAAATAGAAATAACGCCTATTTAAGAAGTACTCCATTAACGGCCCAAGGGACAAAGCACTCCTAGCATATGCTAATGATATATATCTCATAACTCTAATAAGAAACTCTCCCGTCCAAAAACTTCAATAAAGTGAAGACAGCACGAAAAATGTTTCACTTAAAATCAACGAAATGAAAACCAAATACAAGCGAATCAACAAAAGAGACCAATTCAATAAATCTCGATAAAATATTAAAGTTAATAACTACAATTTTGAAAATATGGAACACTTTAAATATCTTAGATAAATAATCGTGGTTAATAAAAAAACGGGTGTGGCAGTCCAGTGGGACTGCCGGTAGAAGTTATACTTCTATACACGCGTTCGCCGTTACAAATTTATATGGGAGTCAATCTGCACAATCATTACATATTTAATGCTATAGGTAAGAGAGAGCAGAAAGAGAAAAATAATTAGGTATATAGGTATATGGTGCATCGTTTGCTGTATATAAACATTTGACCTGTAATAGGAGTATAGGAAATGAAGGATTGTATCAATATTTTAATGAAAATATATATTTTTATTTTCATATATGTATAAAAGGAGTTGAATGCAAAAAATTTTTTTTACGCATACTCTGCAGTAAAATGCATTGTTTATTTTGTTATTAATATAAAAATTACAATACAATACACTGCATCATAATTCAATATAATAATACAATACAAATTAAAATGCAATATTCATAAGTATTTAAAACTGCCAATATACATAACTTACTTTACGAAGATAAAAATAAAAAACCAACAACTCGGATTATGTTGTAAATTTTCATTTAATTTTAAAATTTAGCATTTTTGCGTATATTACATATATTTAATAACATTAACGTGAGGTTTTTAAATATTTCAAAAATAAAAAAGGAAATTCATATTGGGATTCGAACTCACGTACACCAGCGTTTGAACCAAACACGTAAAAGATTTTCCAATTAGACATGATACTAACGGATTTCAAAATTGACAGTTGTCTGTCATACAGTGATTATTTTGAAATGCGAAAGCCTAAAATAATTATGAACATTTAATTAATAATACAAAACATATCACATAAATAATAATATTAATATATATTATATTATATAAGTATATAACATTATATAATATAATATAATATAATATATTTATAATATTAAATATATATACAAAAGGAACATTTTTATTCCCGAGGTAGGAAGAGAGAGAAAATATATCTTATGTCTCTCTCTTACTCATTATCTTACATATGTAATGATTTCACAGATTCACTCCCGTGCAAATTTCCAACGCCGACCGTGCCTATAGAAACATAACTTCAATAATGCCACTAAAGAATCACAGAGCATAATTCAAACTTTAGACCTATTTTAATACATGGATGCGAATCATGGACAAAATAGGAAAGAACTACGAATATATGAAATAAAAATAATAAAAAAAATGTTTTAACCTCATTATCATATCGCTTACCAATCCGTATAGAATAAGAACATATACTGAATAAAGAAAGCTCTTATACCGATATTGTTCAGGAAAATAAATCGCTTAAGGTAGATCAGACACATGCATAGACGTCAAGATGTCAAACTTGTAAAACTGGTATGGAAGGAAGTTAGCACACAAGAATGCCACTTGGGCGTCTCAGTATGCAATGGAGAGAAAACTTCCAATCATATCTCAAAAAATTAACATTTCGTTTGATTACAGATTCGTGGAAAATCGACCAACTTGGAGAAAAGTTAGCGAAGACTCACCCAATGTTATAGCGCTACGTAACGATGATGATAAAGAGAAAGGAGAAACAGTGACAAAAAGCAACAAAAATGGACTAATGGAGCAAAGCTGCTTCAAAATCTTGATTGGAAGGGATTGAAATGAAAGTATAAGAAATACAATGGATGAGGGGGATTCACTTATGAGGGGCAGAAGCAATATCAGTACTATAATAAGGCGTATAGTCCTGGACTGGCTAATCGTTGGATAATAGGAAACATGAGTGTAGCAGTTTTAATGTTTTCTTGACTGCTACCTGGGATCGGGGAGCAGAGATATCAGTACCAAGTTAAGGCATATAGGAATTGTTGCTTGAACTTTAATATTATTAAATAGCACTATATTTCCTAGTAAAATCGTCATGACTTTACAGTAAGACAAATATTCGAACATTGGTTATAGAAACGTTAAGGACATACCATCGAGTTCCCTATGTCGATATCCCGAAAAATCTTTGTAATAATGATAACCGAACCAAAAAAACAGAGATTAAAATAGGCGCCAAGAAACTGTGTTATAAAACAGTCGAATAAATACAGATTCTCGATTTAAATATTCAAAAAATTTATGAACAGCTTACTAAAATAGAAATAACGCATATTTAAGATGCAATCCATTAATGGACCAAGGTACAAAGCACTCCTAGCATATGCTAATGATATTGATTTCATAAGAAACTCTCTCCCGTCCGCAAACGACATTAACAAAGTGAAGAGAGTACGAAAAATGTTTCACTTAAAATCAACAAAATGAAAACCAAATACAAGCGAATCAAAAGAAGAGAGCAATTCAATACATCTAGATAAAATAATAAAGTCAACAACTTCAATTTCGAAAGTATGGATTACTTTAAATATCTTAGATCAATAATCACGGTTAATAATAATGTCACTAAAGAAATACAGAGCATAATTCTTCTAAAATTTTTTAACCTCATTATTATATCACTACAAATCCGTATAGAATAAGAACATATACTGAATAAAGAAAGCTCTTATAACGATATTGTTCAGGAAAATAAATCGCTTAAGGTAGATCGGACACATGCATAGACGCCAAGATGTCAAACTTGTAAAACTGGTATGGAAGAAACTTAGCACAAAAGAATGCCACTTGGGTGTCTCAGTATACAATGGAGAGAAAACATCCAATCATATCTTAGAAAATTAACATTTCATTGAAGATTCGTGGAAAATCGATCAACTTGGAAAAAAGTTGTAGTTAGCGAAGACCCACTCAGTGTTGTAGCGCTACGTAATGATGACAATAAAGAAAAAAAAAGAAACAGTGACAAAAAGCAACAAAAATGGACTAATGGAGTACAGCTGCTTCAAAATCTTGATAAGAAATACAATAGATGATTGATGGATTCGAGAAACTTGAGACTTGAGAAAGGCACTCTGCCGAAACAGCTGTAGTGATAAGATACAATTAATTTGGTGAAAGTTTTGAAAACAAAGTTTTTAGTATTTTGTTGTTAAATAAAATGGAATTAACATACGACATTATATACGCTATAATAACTAGACAACTTGTATGATACGGACATATAAGGAGAAAGTTTCATGAAACAATAAACTACCCAATATTCGTTATGAGTGAAATCGATATGAATAAAGAAAATAAGGAAAACTATGGCAAAAAGGTAAAAAAAAGTAGTAATTAAAAAATGAGAGAGGTACCTTGTGGACAACATGTGCTTAATTAGGAACGAATTGAGATAAATAATCAAGACGACAAAGAACATTTTAGATTGATAAATCTATACGATTTTTAACAATGCATATTTATAGGTCATTTTCAGAGCCAACGTGCTAATTGTATGTAAAATGAAACTTTTTAAGGTTTTTAATGTTTGTATGAAAGATAAAACCGTATGAAACATGAACGTGAAATTTATATACCAATCTATAAATCTCTTTTAAAAGAATACTGACACCTATACATTATCACAATACTACATATCGTAATACTAAGAAGTCTGTTATTTTAATCTAAGAATAGGCTTTATAATTTACGAGAGATTTAATTTAATGTATTTAAAATTTTCCAGGATCCGGTATTGTAATAAGAAACAAAATTTCACTACAAGGCTTGAAATTGTGTTAAATTTGACTTTAGATATTCTTTTTGAGATTTAAAGATTTTGTCTTTCTTCCCAAGACTTTTCTTCCCTCTACTCTTGCATGATGACGCGTAGAAGAGAGTATTTATCGTTTGGAACTATGTGGCCCAGATACGATGTCCAGATAGACAATTCGTTTGAGACTTTTACAGTCCAAGGAATTTTAAGAATACGCCTATATAGCCACATTTCGAATGTCTTTAATTTGTTTACAGATTTGGCTTTCAGGGTCCAAGCTTCTACCCCATAGAGCAAATGCAACCATACATAAAATTCGACGATCTCAATCTAATAACCATACTCAATTTCTTATTTGTAAACATTGACTTTTATCTGTTTAATTTAGTCCTATCTTTTTGCTTTATCTGTTAATGATTTATATAAGAATTTGTAAATCATCTATATTTTCTGTCATAATTGGGGTTTAGTATGCAAATTTTTTGTTATTAATGATGCTCACTCCATTCCTTACTTCTTTCCCATAGTGTCTCCTAAAATAGTAGTTGGGAGTACACATTAAATAATTGTGGTGACATTTCACATCACAACAAACATCTCTGACTGACTCCTTTTTGAATTTCTGCTTGATTTGTCTCATCTTTCACCCGCATGACCGCTGTTTGATTTTAGTAGATTTTTTATTAAATTAATATCTTGGTATCTAGGTTTATGTGTTTTAATGCATGTATGGGCTTACCAGGTTGAACTGTGTCAAATACTTTTGAAAATCTATATTAGATAAGAATACGCTTTCATTATAATCTCTTCATTTTTGTAATAGTACCACCATTGCGCACAATTCCTCTTTTGTTCCCAATCCACCTCTAAATCCAAACTATGTGTTGTCCAATTGTTCTTCAAATTTTTTATTGACAGACAATTTAATGTTGTTATTAACCGGATGACATTTATGACTTTTATTAAATTTTGATAATCGTTACAAATCAAGTCTTTTAGTGACATATTATTCTTTTAATTTTTACTTCGCATTTAAATTCGTAAATTAAATTTTTAATTTCCAAAAACTTATGATACCTCCTCAATCCGCAACCCTGCGCCACGGACAATATCTATTCCGGCTATCGACATCAGTCTAACAAACCTATCTCAGTTAGTTTCAAATTGTCGTCAATTACAACCATCTTTTCGGCTGAATTATTCGCAATTCTAAAAAGACAACCCCCTTCTACTTCTTATTAAAAAAGAACTTAAAAACATTTCAAATAAGAACATCCAAGTTCATTTTTATGGGTGCCTTCTCATGTCAGAATTGAAGGTAACGAAGTTGTAGATAAACTAGCTAAAAACGCACCAACTAACCTGATGTCCGAAGAAAGTAACATAATGGTACAAAACGATTTAAAACCATACTTAAAACAAAAAATAATTCAAAAATGGCAACAAACTTGGAACAACACTCCATTAAGGCTATACGAAGTTAACAAACATCCATATCTTTGGAAACCAAAAGTAAAAGACAGAAGAGAGCATGTGATGCTTACCCGTGTCGTCTCCGGTGTAATTAATAAACGTATGAAAAGTCGATAGCATCTTGGTGCAAGCTTCCATGTTTATTAATGTCTCAAACTATTGCGCAATATGTTGCAATATTGCGTAGTTAGCCGGTACGCCCTTATTGTGGCATTGTCTTGAAAAAGACAATGCCTTTATGGTTTATTTACTTTTGT
Source organism: Diabrotica undecimpunctata (assembly GCF_040954645.1). Taxonomy (NCBI): domain Eukaryota; kingdom Metazoa; phylum Arthropoda; class Insecta; order Coleoptera; family Chrysomelidae; genus Diabrotica; species Diabrotica undecimpunctata. The sequence goes on along the minus strand of NC_092807.1, from coordinate 86,258,240 downwards.
AGAAATAAAACACAGGATTTCTAAGAAGAAAAAAACTCAGCTTCAGAGTCTTAGAAAATTCGCAGAGCCCTTCGAGCAAAGTGCTCTAGGGAGCTACCCTAGACGGGTAAAACCATACTGACTTGAGATCCGAAAATGTCCCATATTTAAAGATAAATTAACTTTTATATGAAACTTTTTCATTTCTCAACCAATTAAATTTAATTATAAGTTCCAGAAGGAAGGGCGATGCACATCGAGGTGCGTGATTGGTGGCACCTGATGACACCCGTCTCCGTATCGGCCAGACACGACTTACTCATGGCTATTTACTACAGCGCAAAAATAAACCAGTTTGTGAAGTGTGCAACCATGTTCTAACGGTAAAACATTTTTTAATACAGTGTCCTAAATATAACAGTGAACGACTCAAATATAGCATACCCAACTGCCCTAGAAGAAAATACAGATACCCAAAGAATAATTTCTTATCTTAAAGACTGTCAACTTCTTCATAAGATTTAAAACATACATTGTAATACACATACATATTATTATTATTAATTGTAAACTAATATATATACACTATTTGTATCAAGTGTAACATTAATCTAAATACGCTAATGCCTCTGCGTGGTAGATGCGTTTAAAAAAAAAAGGTATTTTTATTTGATTATAGATTATATTAGATTTATATTAGATTAGATATTCAGTTTTGTGAAAGCGCCTGTCTTAGACAAATTAAAGGAGCGCTCCTAAGACTTTTCGGGGTTTGGCTTAAAATTAATTCGTAGTTTATTTTTATTATATTTAAGGCATCATTTAGATTTTTTTTCACTTCAGCAACAAAAGTTTTGGTTGTGCAATGTATCGTCTACATGAAAGTCCTAGTATCTACTGGTATCGGTTAATCATTTGTGTAAATGTAATACAGCGTAGGTGCCATTACGCTACCCCAAGCGAGACCATTCATCTGCGTTCTTCATCTTACCATTTAATGATACGAAAAATTTTCTGTTCTGAAGATATACGTGGATAAAACACGTGATGTTTTTATCTAAGGCGATGTCATACAGTTTTTGAGAAATGTCCTCTAATTTAATGTCGTAAGTGGCATTTAGATTGACAAATAATACCCCTGACACCCGATATCTTTTGTACACGTTGTTGCTTTTTGCAAAAACGGGTACGTTATTAAGTACGTTAATAAGTATTACGAATAAAAATAAATAAGCAAGAAGAATATAAGTGATCTATATTTAAACCAAATGACAAAAAAAAAAGAATATTATATATACATTTACTTCTAAATTAAATATTAAATTTTGATATGCCTGACAGTGAAAGATACAAAAACACAATTATTTAAAGTTGAAATAATGATAGCTTGTACAATCACAAAGCATTTAAAACAATAGGACCGAACATATTATATGTAATTGTAATAGATATGTTGCCGAGAATCAAGTTACACTAAGGTACCGAAATATTTCTTCTTTTTGTATCTGCCATAAGTGTATCTATGTGTTTATGTGTATCTAAAATATAGTATATAGGATATTGAATTCCCTACATTTAAAAATCGAAATACTGAAATTAGACAGTAATAAATTGTTATAATTCAAATTTTACTACTTCATGAAACAAATATTTTATTCGTCATAAACTGTAGCAATCGAAACATCGGAACGTACATTTATAATATAATAAATGTTTCAGTGCCAATGCATTAAAAAACATACTAGTACATAAAAATGGACCCTTGCCTTTTCAAAGTTTATAATAGACACTAATTTAAGTTTATCTATAATTAAAGCAAGTAATATAAATTACCACCATAAAATATTTAACTACAATAACCAAGTACGTATTTGTGAAATTTCTCGATGACTAAATTAATTGATATTTAAATAAATTTGAAGATCCAAAACGTACCTGCTGTAAAATTTAAAAATCTACGACTAATCAAATTATTGGCAACATCGGAGGAGTTTAGTTGTGTACGCAAAGAAATGTACACGGATCCCAAAAGTGTTTTAACCTATTACGGAGTCCACTTAATCCGACGTGTTGGTCGGAGTCCACATAAAGCGCTACCCAGATAATAATATACACGGTGTATATTCGCCTGGAGTTAGTATAATACCGTTTTAGAACGGAGCTTACATTAACCGCTAGATGTATATATATATATATATATATATATATATATATATATATATATATATATATATATATGTGTGTGTGTGTGAGTGTGTGTGTGTGTGGCTTGGTACAAAAGAAGTGTCTAAGTCAAAATTTGGTATTTTTCAATAAGACCAAATTTATCTCCCTTAAAATTGTGTTGTTGTACAAATAGTTTATTTAATATATTTTTGACACCAATCATGTGATTTTGTTGAGATAATAAATTAGTTTATAAGTTGTAGTTAAAAATTTAACAAAAATTCTTCTTTTTTTGTATTTTTGAGTGACAGTCATTTTTTGAAATAAAAATTTTAGATACATTATTAATTCTGTATTGACATAAAAGATGGGCAAGTAAATTCCTGGTGTTTACATTCATCTTCATATATGCGCTCGTCAGGTAAATATTCATCATCTACAGCTTGGGCTGGCGCTGGTGCAAAAAAAATTAATAAAAGTACCTGTTTGATACAGAAATGTAAGGCATTAAGTCCTTGAGGTCCTTAATTTTTTTATCTGATAGTGGAATTCTCTGATTGGTTAGTGAGTTTCGCATAACTTCGCATGAACTACTGCTTGATGCAAGCCCAGACAGTTGAGCTGAACGTGTAGCACATGTTGCTCTCTTTCTTGATAAATCCATTACATTAAAATAATTTGATCAAAAAAAGTTTTATAAGAAACTTTTAAAAGTGCATATGTGCGATACTGTAACCACATATTGTGAAGCCAGGAAATATTGTCATTGTCAGTGTTTAGTTTGCGATGCACGTAGTGACTTTTTAAAATTTGTGAGAAATTCAGGAAATCTTTTTGTGGCATTTCTATAACTTCAATACAAGGATTTCTCGGAACCATTCAAATTAAGTTCACCCAGTCTTTGGGTACTTCTATTTTGACAGTTGTATATTTCTTGACTTTTTCAACAGCTGCATGAATAGTGTCCGCCTCTTGATGAGTATGCCCAGGTTCAAGAAATTTATGATTGATCACAAGATCTCTTCCATTTCTGTTTGAAATCTTCGATCAAAAGTGACACTATAACAGCAACATAAATATTTTTTGTTTGTCCTGAACAGCAGACACTGTACATGTTAATTTTAGTAATATTTGCCAGTAAGGACAATATATATGGTCTCAAAGAGGATGCTGTTTCTTGTCCTCCTTTAGCGCCTATTGATTCGTCCCAAACGTAACAAACGGCATGTTTATTTTTATTTGTGCAACTGTATATAGTGAAGTTTAAAGTCCAAATAATCTTTTATAAAATGAAATATTGTTTTGAAGCATGACTCTAGCTAAGCATTTTTCTAAATCAAATGACAAAAATGCAACACTCAGAATTACAGCTTCGGAATGTATCATTTTTTTCTCCTTGTATGCTCGATCTGCCATGACAAGATGCTGGCTATAATTCTCTTTATGAACTGCTTGTTCTTGCAAATCAGAAGTTGTATCAATTAATGAAATATACCGATCGCACTTGGCACAAGTATCATTAAAAGAAGGGTGAAATGACAGGTTAAATTTTTCGGCGAATATTTTTCTATAAAATGACTCTAGTTCAGGTGTTACATTGTGGGAACGACAATGATCTTTGTATAGCCGATACATTTTCGAAATATTTATATCTTGAGACAAATATTTTTTGCAGTATGCGATCTTGAATAATGGCTTACATACGAAGGAAAACTTTTAATATGGTCTTTTATTGTCGTAATTGCTTCGTCAGTGACTTTCTGTTGGCATCCATGCCTTCCTCTTTGGTTTTCAGGGCAGATACCACTTGAACAGTTATTTTTTAATACTTTTATTTTTCTTGGTTTTATATCAGGAGTATTTAAAAACATAGCACGGCAAAGTTTAACTTTTTGTCCCTCATTATTTAGAAAATAAAAAATTGTAAACTGTCTTTTGCTAGGCTGTCGATTGTGTCGAAGTCTTTCAACTTTTTTTTCAACTTTAAAAAATTCTGAGCAATAAACTGATTTTGAGAATTTACGTCTAGTGCATAAAATTTCTGTTGGATTTCTTTTTCTCTTCCTTGTTTTCTCTTCTTTTTTCAATGCATTTCTTTCTTTGCCTTTTTTTATGCCAGTATTGAAAGGATTCTCAACTAACTCATCACCAGATGACGACTCATGGGATGGTTTATAAACATCTGAACTATCAGACAAATACTGTTTAACTGCTGTCTGTCTTAGTATCCAATTGGTGAATGTAATCCAGTTGGGGTAGATAAATGGTAAGTAGATGATATCAACTTACCATTATCAGAATTCCGTATACCCATTTGCACTAAAGTATTTCCCCGTTAATACATTTTATACACTTCTTGTCTATTTCAATTTTTTATACCGAACTTAATTTAGTCACAAAAATAACTTCAAAACAATGACAAAAACTAAAATCCCATCGAGCACTTTATTATTTTCAAATTTGACATAGAGACTACACAAATCTCAAATATAAAACAACCCTTAAGCAAACGTTGCGATGTTGCCGGTGCAAAAATCATACATTTAAACAAGAAGTGACTGTTACGACATAGGCAGTTCTGACATTAAAAATTTTAATCTCAATAATGCCAAGTCGACTTATGCATTTCTTGTACAAATTTTGAGTTTAACCAGAAAACCTATGTCTATATAGGTATTTCTAGTACTAATTTTAAACGAGACTTTGAGAGATAGGTGTTTTTTGATTTTATGAAAATGTAATGTTTAACGTTATACTGACTTAGGCATGTCTTGCACTGAAACCGTTGTGGTTTTTTAAGACACTTAGACCAAAAATGTCAAAAGATCAAAAAAGTGACTTAGGCACTTCTTGTACCAAGCCACAGATATAATATATATATATATATATATATATATATATATATATATATAAATATATATATATATATATATACATATGTATATATATATATATATATATATATATATATATATATATATATATATATATATATATCTAAACTAGCTAATGTAAATTTAAAATAAACTATCTTTAAATTGAAATTCTTATGAACTAATTAAATTCTATAGACAATGTAAAATTTAAACAAACTATTTTCAAAATTGAAATTGTTATGACACTAACTAAATTATATCAACTAAATTTTGTACCTTTCTGTCACTGAATGCCTAAATGAACTGTTTTCCACTATATAGATTCTAATCACTCCTCAATGTCTTCCTGCTTCGGTTATCCTTGTATCCCTATCAATATATATATATATATATATATATATATATATATATATATATATATATATATATATATATATATATATATATATATAAGTAAGAAAAAAGAAGTACTTGTGACTCGTTTGGAAAAAATATATAAATGTTTTGGATGGATTGGAGTCAATATGTATTGTTTTTGTGTTAAGAAAATATTTTCAAAATTATATTAAAATTTCAGAGAAGCATTTATTAGATAAGGATATTTTTGTATTAATTCCTTTTGAAATGTATTTGCAGCAATTTAATTAACCAAATTAATTTTATTTGGTGAGTTAACAAACAATTTTTTTCTTTCTAGTTCAACTTGGTAAGATATTTTGTCTTTTTTAGCAGCTCTTGATAATAATTGTAAACACAATTGAAAGCTCGAGATAATAAATAGTTAATCAATAGCCCCTTTTATTGACTCCAACCCATCCAAAACATTTATACATATATATATATATATATATATATATATATATATATATATATATATATATATATATATATATATATATATATATATATATATATATATATATATATATATATATATATATATATATATATATATATATATATATATATATTGTTATGTTTCTTCTTTCCCAACCAAAGAAAAATAAATAAAAAAATCCATCGAAATAAAATTTCAAGATATCAATATAAACAAATTGTATATAGTAATTTAAGATAAGATTTAGTGTAGATAAGAGTAGAAATCGTTTTCCGTTTCAAACAAAATTATCAAAAATCCTTTGTTTAGAATTCGAAGACATTGTACCTGAAGGTTAATCTCTTCATTGTTTGTAGAGTCGAGTATTAAATGACCATATTCTAATCTTTTGAAATATGTATAAATGATGTATTGAAAAAAACCAATTTTAAAGTAAGCTATTTAGTTTTCTCTGAAACCGAAATTAGGCTTTTCCAATATCATAGTAAACACAATTTAAGCTTTTTGATTGGACGGTCGTTTTTAAATGGGAATTTGGGAGTCGATGATGAGACAGGAGAAGTCAGTCATATTTTGGTCATCGAAAGGAAACAGTCGTTTTTCTCAAGATAGGGTGTGGTTTCGTGAGTTTGGATACCGGCGTAACGAAAAGAAGTGAATAGTTGGAAGAAGGAGATAACAAGTAGATTAAAAGAGGTCCTTGTATCTACCGTGGGCATTTTATAAAGTATATGTGAAAGTATTCTTACGGCATCAAGTTGACAAAAGGAGGTCCTGGTGTCATAAATAAGTAGCGGAGTTTGGAGAAGTAAATCAGGTGTTTTTTGTGTAGTCTGCAGGAGGTTTGCAGAGACGTTCAGAAGGAGCCGAGGTGCCAAAGAGGGGAGATCACATCTTTGAGGAGACTGGACTTTTCTGGGTATGTTCCAACATACAACTCAAGAAGAAAATAAACTGTAAGTGTTTGTACAATTGAATTTTATATCTGTGAAGGATCGTTTCGACATCATGGTCATTAGCATTCAAATTTAAGAACTGAGGTTTTGTTAGGCTAACCAAAAGTTTAAAGTTTTGTGTTTTCTTTTTTCAAGTAAAGAAAATTTTAAGTAAAATTGGTTTTTCACGTAATATAAATGTATGTAGCTTTATAATCTTATTATCATAATAATTTGATTTATTTTCTTGTATGCTGATTGATAAGATAACGACAGAATTTAATAATTGTTTTATTCGTTCATATAAAATAAAGAAACGTAAATTTTTGTAATATAATGTATTTGTATTATTATCCTTTCTTCTCTATCCCGATAAAAGAAAACTAGAAAATCTTTTGAATCCATCGAACACAGGAAATATAAGGATTATTTTACTTTTGATAACAGATAAGTTATAATTTTTTTTATTGGCTCAATAAACTAAGTTTGAACTCAAAATAAACAATCATAACAATATATATATATATATATATATATATATATATATATATATATATTATATCTTTATATAAAAAAATCTCGTGTCATGATGTTTGTCCAAGCTAATATTCAAAAACCACTGAACGGATTGTAATAAAATTTTGTTATAGCGTATTTGTTGGTCTAACTTAGGAGATAGGATATTTTTAACCTCGATGAATAATTTTTAATTTTAAATTCAAAATATTTTATATGGCTTCACCTCTACAATTTAATTTCATTTGATCGAGTTGTGAAACGTCATTTTATGATATTTTATAACTACATATAATAGTTATTTATGTACCAAGGGTATTAAATAGATGCTTATGCCCAGAGGGCGACGATGTTACAAACCCGAGGTCCTCTGGCCCGAGGGTTTATAAGTCACCCGAGGGCATATACATCTATTAATACTCGCGGTGCATACAAAATTTTACGTCACACTAGTTCGTTATTGCATTTACAAATAAATATGTTCTAAAAAATCCGAAAAGTCGATTTTATTAAGACAATATATTTACTAGTAGACATTCTATCGTCCGTGTTATGTTGCTACGCTACGGCAATGCTGTCAAACGTGTCAAACTAAAACCGTTAAAATGCAAGAAATTTTTGAGATCTCTAACCAAATAATAAATAATCGAAATATCACCGGATCCTTTCAGAATTACCAGTTTTATGTGAAGTCTAAATAATATTTTGACGTGTTGTTAGATTAGATGTATCTAATAGTTTATCTTTCTGTTTGTATCTTTACGCCCGTGCAGTCCATAAAGTATACTATTACGTAGTTGGTAACTAAGCAATAAAAACACAATAATAAACTACTATGACATAAAATAATAATAAAATGATGTTCAGTAAACGTCATTTTATGTTTTCATAACTCTTTTTATATGCACTTTTTTTAACGACTGAATGGATCTGGCTTATTTTGGTTTTAAAATAATTATTTGCTGTCCTAGGAAGAACTTATAGGTGGGAAAATATGATAAAATTATCAAGAAAATAGCAGAAACAACGTTTTATTTTCACATACAAACAGTTACAATATAGCCTTATACAAAATGTTTTATTAAGACTCTACGTCTACTACAGTGGTAGTTCATTTAAACATAAAGTGACGTTTCACAAATGCCATATCTATTTACTTTTCTCGTTTTGCATAAACTCGAGAAAATATGATAAAATGGTACGGAAAATAGTAAAAGCAGGTTTGTTTCCCCCTACACTCAGTTATAATATACTGATCTATACCATATACCATCAGATATCAAGTTTTATTAGTTGCATATAAAGTGTTTTCGAGAGTAAAATTTTTTTTTTTTTGGCAGAATTATGTATGATTAACCCTTATCCGGAAAAGGTGTGTCCATCGGACACACTTATAGATACGTTACTGTATATTTCAAAAATTGCACTATATTATTACCTCAAAAATTACGAGTTTGTTGGCTTTAAAGTAAACTTATTGGAGACAACAACTCAATATTTTAAGCTAATCATAATAAAATATAAAAAAATAAAATTATTTTTACTGACGTAACCGGACAGTGCGTGTCCGTCGGACACAATTTGCTATTCGATGCGGTCACGCCACTGGTCATCAATATTTATCGACTGTCGGTCACGTGAAGTACTAAACAAGCTATGACTAGTTTGACTAGTAATTAATAAGTAACTATAAAATAAAACGTAGATTGAGACTAGTATACTTCATGATAAAATTTCAGCTCTTGAACAACACATCAGAAACAGTCAACCAGAAATGTATGTTGCTAAAGATAAAACTGAGTGGTGATTACAACCTTTTAGGACTAGACGAACAAGAGTTCATAATTTAGTAAAAGAACCACTACACAAAGTTCAACTTCCACATGGAACACGCATTGAACACCCACTAGACACATTTCGCTTATATTTGACTGAAAATGTTGTGGATGACATTGTCCCTTACACCAATCTAGATGCTCATCCTGTACTGCAAAATAAACCATGTAAGTCCTACCATAGAATTGAAATGTATTCTTTCTTTGGTCTCCTGTTTACCGCCGGGCATCTGAAATCAAAGTGTGCAAGTTATGAAGCTTTGTGAAATTCAATTTATGGACCACAGATTTTTCGAGCCACTATGGGTATAAATCGGTTCAAAGAGCTTTTGCGTTTTATTTGTTTCGACGACAAAACGACAAGATCCAAGAGACGTAAAAAAGATAAACTAGCTGCTATACGGGATATACGGGATCAAGTACTAGGAAATTTGAAAAATCATTATTTGCCAGGACGAAATACGACGAGCAATTGTATAAAATATGGTGGGCATGTGACTCAGAAACTTTTTATCCTCTAAATGTGATTCCATATCTCGGCAAAGAAGGTAATCAAGTAGCTACTGGTTTGGGACGTAAAATCAACAGAAACGTAACATGTGAGAATTATTTTACGGACTTAGATAATGCTGATAATATGCTATCTAATGGTTTAACAATTACTAGCACAGTTAGAAAACATAAAAAGTTTATTCCTTTCAACCATGTAAGAACAAGGAGCCATTGTCTTCTACATTTACAAAATAGCAATATTGATATCATACGTGCCTAAGTCTATGAAAAGTGTCATAGTGTTGTCAACAATGCATTACTCGAATAAGATTAGAAAAGAGATGAACCATAACCCAGAGATTATAATTCTCGACTATAATAAAACAAAAGGTGAAGTTGACTCGCTCGACCAGATAGTGGATCAATATATGTGCAAACGTAAAACAAACCGTTGGATTTTCGCATATTTTATGAATATGTTAGATTTATGCTGTCTAGCATCTTATGTTATTTGGATCAACCCTCATCCAAACTGGAACATAAAACGACACGAAAAAAGACGTCTATTCATAATTGAAACAGAAGAATAACTTATAAAGCCCTATATTATCCGCAGATCGAACGTAGGACTGTCTAAATCAACTAGATTCCTTATGGCGAACTTTGCAGGAGAAGCAACTGCCACAAGTGTCACAGCTCAGTCAATACAGAAAAGAAGATATTACTTATGTCCATTAAAAAAATCAAGAACAGAAATGTTTTTTTATGTTTTATAGACCGAGCACTCACTAATTACAACTTTATTAGGTAAAAGTAAAAAATTCAAATAAATTGTCACATATTTTAATAATTATAACATGAAATACCATAATATTATTACCCTGTGTCCGACGGACACACTCTGTCCTACTACGTCAGAAAAAATAAGTGTCCGGATGAGGGTTAAAATTAAAAATAATTTTTAAATGTTCAAGATTCTTTATTTAGTATTTTGTACACGTCCAATAGAAAAAGTCGTCTAAAAATAGAAGTGTCGTCAATCTGGCGATATCGTCGCGTCTATTCGTCTAGTAGAGATCTGTCGTTCGAATAGTTGAGTAATATTTTTTGTTGCAGCTGAGTTTTGTTAGAATTCTTAGAAATACGAGAGTGTGACGGTTTTGTGTACATAATACACGGCGCGCCTTCTAGTGTAAGTATTTTATCCATTAATTATTTTACTTTATAAAAAGTTGTAATTCGAAATTAAAGTCAAATTAACTTTAGTTTTACTTTATTTTAGGTTGAATAGGATATTGTAACATAATTGAAAAGGAATATAACGGCTACACTGAGAGAATATCATGTAACAATTTAGTTGCATTGTTATATTATTTGTGTGTTACTTTTTTTATTTTTACAGGGCTAGAAAGAAGTTTTTAACTGAAGCTAAGTTATATAAAATTCTTAATGAAGACCCCGAAACAGAAACTAGTGAAATAGAATATTCCGATGAATCTGAGACAGATGAAGAAATAATACACCATGATGACCACAATTCTGAATCTGAACAAGAACAGAATGACCACGACAGAGCTAGTATCTTCGAGGATAATACTGCAGTAAGTACGGCTGCTTTCGAATATTTTCAAGGTAAAGATAAAAAAAACTGCATGGCGTAAGACTCCGCTGTCGTCGCAATCAAAAATTAAAAAGAAAAATATTATCAAAATACTTCCAGGACCAAAGGCAGTGGCTTCAAAAGTGACCTCAGAACTTTCAGCTGTTGAAAAAATTATAGATTTTGATATATTAGAGAACATGGTACAATTTACTAATTTGTACCAATTTGTACATTGATAGTAAAAAAGAATCTGTTCAATATAAAAGAGAACGAGATATAAAACATACTTCAAAAAGTAAAATAATGGCGTTACTAAGAGTGCTTTACCTCCTAGGCACTAAAAAGGCTAACCATACTAACGCACTTGAACTTTGGACATCTGATGGAACAGGTATAGAAATTCTTAGAACTGTAATAAGTTAGAAAAGATTTTTATTTTTGTTACGTTCAATGCGCTTTGATGACAAAACCACAAGACATGAACGGAAAATATATGACAAACTTGCACCAATTAGAAAAATATTGGACGCATTTGTTAGTAACTGTAAAAATTCCTATAATCTTGGTGAATTTGTTACAATAGACGAAAAACTAGAGGGATTCAGAGGACGTTGTAGTTTCATCCAGTATTTACAAAATAAACCAGCAAAATACGGTATCAAGCTGTTCATTTTGGGCGATGCACAAACTTACTTTGTTGGAAATTTAGAGGTTTATTGTGGACGGCAACCTGAGGGGCCTTATGCTGTATCAAACTCTCCCAGTGATATTGTAGATAGGCTTATTGATTATATAAAAGGTTCAAATCTCAATTTGACAACCGATAATTGGTATACCAGTTATCCTTTAGCTATTTCCCTTTTGGAAAATAAAATAACTACAATTGGCACTTTGAGAAAAAACAAAAGGAAATACAAATTGAATTTTTACACCAAAAACAAAAAGAAGTGGGGACGTCACTCTTTGGATTCCAGAAAAATGTCACTTTGGTTTCATTTGCCACAAAAGGCGGTGTGGATACTATTGACCAAATGTGTGCATCATATTCTGTAAAAAGAATAACCAGAAGATGGCCACTAATTATATTTTTTTCTCCAATGGATATGGCGGGTATCAACGCGCAGGTGTTGTTTTGTGCCAATAAAACAAATCCCAAAATATGTCGCCGAATTTTTCTAAAGAATTTAAGCTTGAGTTTAATGAAAGTACATCTTTCAGAAAGAGCGACAATTCGATATTTTCCTCAGGATATTCAAGGTTTTCTAATGAAATATAAATCATGTGAAGAACCTACTAGAACAGAAGTGCAAAGCTCTAGAAAACGTGGACGTTGTGCAATATGTCCAGGCTCAAAAAATTTAAGCACAACAGTTAGATGTGGGCTATGTAGAATATTTGTATGTAAAATGCAATCAGAAACCACAATTACCTGCGTAAAATGTAAGAACAATGAACGGCAGCAATCAGAAGAAATCGAGTGAAGTAACCAGTAGATACATGTTTTATGTTTATTATTTTATGTAACAATAAACTATATTTGTAAATCGTGGTTGTCATTTTGTTAAAACGCACTAAATTTGGTAAAATCAACTAAAATGTGTTTTGTTTACAAAATACACAGCGCGCCCGGTTATGAAACGTTAGTCGGCGCGCCTGCTGTAGGGTTAAAAACGATTTTTTAAGATTATCTCTGCAATAAAATTAAAAATGTAAGTTTGTGCATTATTTCAATATATTTTAATAAATAATTAAAACTTTAGTGAAAGAATTCTAAATCAACGTAAATTCTAAAATCTATATTGTCGAATGTTTTTAACCCTTCAACCGCGAAATTTATTTTTTGCAAAAAAGGAAAGGAAAAATCATAAATATTGGTCAAAACACTTTATTAAACATATTGGTACAAGTATTTTTCTCAAAATATATGTAATTTAAAAAAAAAATAGTCGTTACGTTTTTTTGGACAAAAATTTTTGGACAAGAAAATTATCACTTTGGGCTGTGAAACATTATATTGCACTCTAGACATAATCCTACATCACATTTGACACACATAGTACGAATACTTGAGCTACAACCTTCTCCAGCACATCGACGCCTCTTATTATTGGGGATGTTTATCAAAAAATGGTCTGTTCTGTCATATCTCAAGTTATCCGAAACCCTATTAAAAGATAAACTTGATTTAGCAGCCGCAGCTCTTCCAGCACCTTTTGAAGCCATGCCATATTTTATCAGATAGGCTTGAGCAATCTCTCGTCTAAATTCTAGTTGGGTAAGCTGTGTTTGATGTTTACACTTCTTGGATATACACCAAGCATTGACTATAGCAGCTTCTAGTAGCCAAGTAAAAATTGACCACCACCACTTCTTTCTACGAATTGAAATCCTGTATCTGGATATCTGCTGGTCCATGAAGTCGGTGCCTCCCATAAATCGATTATATTCAGAAATCAGATAAGGTTGTGGTACTTAAATAATTTTTTTTTCGGCTCGAGAGTAACGTTTTACTTGAGTGACTGGATTGACGCCATGACATGTAGATGCTACTGTCACTACATTATTATCCATCCACTTGACTAATATTATTGCATCTTCTTTGTCGATGACAGATATCGTGTCTCCTCTTTTTTTCGATTTCGAAATAATACTTTTTTTAGGTAACTCACAACTTGTAGGAATTTTATTTTCCCTCATAGTTCCCGTACCATCATACCCTCTTTGTTTCAAGGAATATAACAAATTAAAGCTTGTGAAGAGATTGTCGAAGTAAAATGTGAACGGGAGCTTTTTTATATCATCCGAAAATTCATCTATCATGCAAAGTAGAGGAGCAGCACATTTTCCAAAATTGCTTTCGTAACTGGTGTTTGACTTTGGGTTTTTTCCTTGATATATATCAAAGTTCACCAAATAACCAGAAGCAGAGTTTAGGCACCACATTTTATACCCAAATCTGATGGGCTTATCCCGAATAAACTGTTTACATGAATGCTTCCCAAAGTGTTTGATCATAGCCTCATCGTAATTCAAGTTCTATTCAGGTATCCAGTTGTCAATAAAGCGGCGTTTCAAAAGGCCCATCAGTGGGCGTAGCTTCCACATTTTGTCACCATGTACAGGCTGTGTGTTGTCGGCGCAGTGCAAATATTTTAAAATTTGGCGAAACCGATCTCTTCTCATAGATTCAGTGACTAAAATATTTTTCATATCTTGTTTGGAATCCCAGTAAAAGTCCCTTCCAGGTAACTCATTATATCCTGTAACAATCATAATCCCAATTACACATTTCATTTCTTCGTTAGAAATGTTTGGATCCGGTTTATTGCAGAAAAGTGCGTATTTTCTTGATTCGGTCACAAGTAGTTCAATTATTTCGCTATCAACAAACATCTCGAATATATCTAAATAGTCCATATCACTATATTTACTATAATCTGGTTTAGGAAATTACCTGCTCACACGTTCAAAGTCACCTTCAATCCAGGATATTTTTTCTGACCCAGGGCGATATTTGACACTGGCTCCGATTCAGGTACATCGATAAAAGCTCTGACAGCACGAGGAGGGACGATTTCAGCTCCTGGTGTCAACTGTCGACCGCTTAAATTATCTAGAAATCCGCCACCATCTTCATCACCAGAATCCTCATCGGTAAGGACATTCGCATCAGGAGGCTCGATGAATATTTCATGAACGTCCAGGTCTTCTTCATAAACCATTTGCAATGCTTCTTCCAGCGTAAACCTACGCCTAAAAGTAACAAATGAATATACTAGACAATTATTAATACATAAACAAGAGTCCTAGCTTTTCTGATCGCATATATACCACATACTCAACACGCAAGACATTTATACACGTACAATATTTTTTGTCTTTCTAAACCAGCTAGCGTTACCATACGGTAACGCCAATATTTCTGAGGTTACATTATAGAACTTGAAATACTTTCATAACAAAATTTGGTCTGGAACTGAAGAATAACTATCTATAAATACTCTTTTGTAAGTATTTTTCATAACAATTCAAAAAAGAAGTTTTAGTAATACTTACTCTAGACGGATGTCCATCTTTGGAAGCTCGTAACTGTTACCACAATTTTTAAAATTTGAATAAAACTGCCAAAAAGATTTTACATTGACGTTGTACCCAACAATGTGTTCATTCACATACTAAAAGCGTGTTGACAAATAACCAACGCATTCCGATGAAACCAAAAGCTGTGTTGCCACTTCTAAAATGAGGTTGTCTACCGTTACGATATGGTAACGCTAGCCGTTTAAGGGTTAAATAATCTCGGCCTTCCTTTTAGTGCGCCTGGCAGAATATTGATGCTGAAAAAGTCCGATTCTTTATTTAGCGTTTTTTTATAAAATAACTTAAAGCGCTGTATTCTTAACCACGATACTGGCTTATTATCGCAATTCACTTTTCTTTGTGTGATTGCTTTTTTGAGATTGCAGGCACTTTTAAAATCTTCGCTAACCATCTGTGTTTAGTGGAACGATTTATGTCTTTGTGACTTCATAATGATAGAATACCAATCTTTTGGGACATAAATGCCTTTCCTCTGGAGTAGGTTTATATTGATCCAAAGTCTGCATCGTTGGGTAGGTAGGAAGGACCACTAACCATAAACTTTAGATCAATTGTTTCCGCCTGATTGGTGTCACTAAGTACTATCTTTAATTAGGATAAGACAACGTTCATGCAATGACAGCATCCACAAAAACTGCCACTTGGCTGATATAAAAGTGGTGTAAGTCAGACTTACACCACAATTTATTTACGATATGAGTAGTTTCGCTTGCCGATCAAACCGATGCTGTTATCTATGAGACAAGAAGACTTTTGACTTACACCATTTTTTTTGCTAATAGATTTGAATATAGACAAAACGAATATGAGCATAACTCAATAATGACAAATAACTGACTTACACCACTTTTATTTTAACGGCCTCAAATGTTAAATTAATAATTTAGAGTAAAAAAAAATATGTCAAAACAATTTTCTGCTAGCGGCTATCAAATGAGAAATTACCAAGATAACTTAAGTAGATAAGAAAATCAAGAAAAAAAAAAAGTCAGGACAAGGAAAAGTACAGGGGAAATAAGATCGAAAAAATACGAATAATAAGGATAAATGGCATAAGGATTTACGCAAAGAAATAAAAAGCTACTGAAAAATTAAACTTCTTAGTTTTATGACAATTAAAAAAATTTATTAATTAGAATTGTATATAGGTTTCATCTTAGTTAAATGTGTTATTTTTTACACTTGGGATAAGTGTCAGTTGATCCTATTAATTACGAAATTAGCATCCATTTAATTGTTTAATTATGCACTTACTAGTATTTCAATTTAGAGTTTCGTATCGACTAAACTGTAAATCCAAACAAATTCAGTCCAGTAGGCTCTAATACTAGAAAACATAACTTTAAACAGAACCGCTTCTGCTCAAATCGCTCTAATTTATTAGGTTACCCTTTCAAATCGTCTGGAAAGCAAACGTTTGAATGGAGTTTCAAAACACCTTTAATTCACTCAATGAGTTCTTGGTTCGGATAATTTATGGAAGGAGAAGTTTCTATTCGCTCTAAGGCCAAACTCCAATGGACACAGACAATGGTATTTTTAATGATTCACTACCAAAGTTTGTTGATAACATTAAAACTGTTTGTATTATCGGTTTGATTGATTTATGTAATAATAGAAAAATATACTGCTTATTTGCTGTTTCTAAAGAATTATATACCGAAGCTTGGAAATACAATAAATAAAATAAAATATTAAGGTGTTTCGCGAATGACGGCTTTCCGTAAATAATTTAATAATGATTAATCGAATCTGAATCACTAAAGGCTTTTTTGCAAAACAAAATATAATTGGTATTAGTTTTGATACTAACACAGCTTTTGAAATTGCGTGAGAATATCTTATTTCAAAAAAAATACATTGGTTTAAAGGGAATATGTTATGTAATTTATTCTAATTTTTTTTAATGACATGGGCATTCTAGTTACAGCAAATGTTTATATTCAAGCACAGGACATTTTTAAACGATACTCTCCAAACTTCAATATTAACCCTTTCTTTATCAGATCTGATCAGCGACGCAGTGCCACCGTTCCCAGGGTTTTTGAAGGGCCAGCAGTACCAGCGACGTATATATACGGTTGCTCATTAAATGCAAAGAAAAACTTAGAAAATGCTCTTTAATGATTAAAAAATATAAAACGAAAGTATTTTTAATAACTAGCTATAAATTAAATATTAAATGGATACGAAAGTAGTCATTAGAATTGTTCATGTGTATGGTAAATGCCAAAGCAAGGATGTGCGCAGAGACCTACGTCACATTCCCGACACATGTACCTTGATTCGCGCCGTTTCTTTGCTTGAGTCCTTGTTGTTGAGCAAACAGTGTATCTACGAACTTTGTTGTTGGGGACAATATCAGGAAAATGTCTACCTACAAGACGAAAAACGTTTCGCACATTCACTACAGTTGTACGTTTTGGTAAATGATACCTACAAATAACATCTCATTGTAATAAGATGATTTCAAGATTAAATTCACATACCTGTCTAGAAGCTGACGAATAAGATTCAAGTGAAACTGGTCCAATGGTGTTTTCTCTGGGTGTTGTGTAAGGTATATTGCATGTGCATTTAGAACAGAAAGGTCCAGTATGTGAAAGAAGAGCTTTTTATACCGTTTGACGGTTTTCCTGACGCTTTCTGTGGAACTTAGTAGCATGTCAGTCCTGTCCACTGCTCCCATATTCATATTGTAATCTATTGCACAAGCTGGTTTTTTAATGAACTCGTTAGTCTTTCTGTCTTTTTTAGCCAATTCTAGCATTTTGTTCTGGTACATGGTAGTAAGCAGAGTGACCTCTCTTCAATCCTTTCATTTTAGTGCCAACATATTGCAACTTGACATTGAGGAAGCTGCACCTTTTTGTAGTTTTTCTGCTAAATTAAGCATGTGTATTTTGTTGACCCTGAATGTTCCACAAGAGTTAGTTTTATGGTCAAATAGTTTATTTCACAAACTAGGAGACATGTACCAGTTATCAGTAAAGAGCTAGTGACCTCTTTCCAAGTAGGGTTTAATATAAGTGGCAACCACAGATCCTGAGAGGCCGATATCCTCGTAATGATTAATTTCGGTATTTTTACCTGCATAAACGATAAAGTCCAACACATAACCCGTTTCACAGTCACACAGAAGAAACAATTTTATTTAAAATCTATGGCGTTTGGTTCTTATAAACTGTTTAAACTGCAGCCGTCCTTTAAATAGAACCAAACTTTTGTCGATTACCAGATTTTGGAATGGCGTAAAATTATTAGCAAATGAGCTTTTTACCTGCAAAAAAACGCCTCGCACCTTGTAATAACAATCCGCTTGAGGTTTATCAGCATTTTCAGCGAAGTGGAACATTCTCAGTATAGACTGAAAGCGATTTCGGGACATTACACTAGAAAATATGGGTGTATATAACAAATCGTTTGTTACCCATTTTAATGCAAGTTTGGCTTTTCTATGGCTTGCTGCGAACAATAGCACAGCACACATTTTCTGTAAGTGGTGACCAAGCAATCTTTTTATTTTTGCAAACTTCCGCTGCAGCAAAATTATTTGTTTCATGTATAATTAAATTAACGGTACCTGGATTCTCAATATTGTCTAAATAAGCACCTGAATTTCTGTCATCTGTTTATCCCACTGTATACTAAAATCATACGCTAAAGCTCTTTTGCTTTTATTTCTCGATGTATTTGCAACCACAACTTCGGCTTCGTCCTTATCAGCACCTTCATTTTCAGAAATAGTTTCATCATTTTCATAAATAATAAAATCAATCTCCTCCTCTTCTGAATCATCGATATCCGCTACATAATCGCTTTTACTTTCTACAGGCTCTTTATAGGAATCCAAGCATGCCAGTATATCATCATATCCTTTTTGCGTCAGTCCACACAAACCACCTGTATCGCATGAGCGCCTTCTTTTTCTCGCATCATACATTTTTTTGAAATTTAACAATACATTTTCACTGCAGCAGTAACAGCAGAATACTGCGTATTCTGTGCTAATGTGATATTTGCGGTACAAGACGCATGTTAAAAATAGACCAAAAACTCGACCATACCCGGAAGTTACCAAAACGCCGTGTATCAGAAGCTGCCGTATCAATAGGGCAGTGGGTTCATCACAATGCATGTTCGAACGTACCAATACGGGCTTGGTGCTAATGGCACTGTAACAATGCCGGATAGCTGCGGCAGTGGGGCTGGCAGAGGTGCAAAAAAAATTGATGCCGTATACAAACGGCATGGTGTTAAAAACGTTTTGACTCGAGAACGTATATATACGTCACTGGGAACATTGGCACTTTTCCCCAAACCGTATATATACGTCGCTGGTAAAGAAAGGGTTAAGGCATTCCCTATTTCTGCTATTAACGATATTTTTAACAAAGTAGCAAATTTTTGAGGCTGGATTTTCATTTAGTCAAGTGAAAGAGAGTAAAATTAATGTTTTAAAAATATACCAACTTAAATGTTCATTTGTTTATTTTTTAAAATAAGACAAATACATACTATTTTAGTTCTAAATAAACCACAATTATAGTTTAAAATTAGTTTATTTTTGTCGTTTTGATTTCCACATCGTAAATCGTTTACAAAATAAAAAACATTAATAAATTAAACAAATTCTGTTTGTTTGTTACTTGGAAAAAATTCTTTTCATAACTTAATTTTATCTAACTCATGTATGTTGACAATTCAGAGATATATGTATAAAGTAGACGACTTCAAAATGATATTGATAATATTTTTAAGTTCATTTGATTACATGAATTCAACTTTAAGTTGAGAATACTGATCAGAAAATCATAGCATGTGATTCGTTTTTGAAAAAACAACCACATGAAATGATTACAGTTAAATTTTCCCATTAGCGATTACATAGTAAATCATGAGAAAAATACCAGAAAAAAAATCTTCATAATACTATTCCGACATTTTTACGTATGTTATTTAAAAACAAAAACAGAAATGATGTATCATCCATATATTATTGACTTATAATAGTGGAATTTTAATTTTATTGATCTCATTATTTAATAATATATTTTTATCGTATCTATTAAGAAAGTAAGCTTATTATCTCTAAAAAGTATATTTTATAAAAAAAATTATAATAATTTACAGTCGTTGAGTTGCGCCTAATGTACGCAACTTACAGTTGTTCTAAGTAATGCGCAATGCTGAGATATAATTTTACTTAATATCTCCTTAAAGTAACGAATAAAATTCAACATTATTTAATATTGTAACCGTTTCAAAAGATTTAAAAGAAACTCATTATATATTTCGATTATTTTTTTTTAAATAAAACTTCTAACCCCATCTATCTGTCAAGTACCTACTTGTAGCCAACTCAAGGATTCTTCTGTAATTCCTAAATATATCCGGTAGATGAGCATATTTTTCAACTTGTCACTCACGCCCAATTTCCAGATTCAGGCGCCATGATAGCGCTTCGCTCTTTTCTGGTAAGACCGTCCAACCGTTAAGACGTGTTTCCAAAGTGGGTCTCAATTCAGAGACCCTTATTGGAGAGGCTATAATGCTGATATTATATTTCTAATACTCGTCGCAAGATAGTATTGCTATGGAGTTATTCCAGATCATGGTCCAGTAGCAGTATCTTTTTATGGAATCCCTAACCCCTCTTATCTAGGATGGTGGTGATTTGATATAGTACGTAGCTGAATCAATTTGGTGACTGATTAAATAAGAAGAGAAACAGAGCAGATTAAGGTTGCACCAATTTTTATTATACCTACTTTCAAGACAACAGAAATGATTATGAACTCAAAAAAAAATGAAAATATAGTGAAGTGTTCTAATTTAATTTAAAGGTTTATTTTCTTCATTGTTCCTAGTTGATAAATAACTATATTATTTTCAATGTAAACAAATTTCGAAATTTGGGGTTAATATATATATACATTCATTTTCTTTATAACCAATTCTTAATTTAATACGATACAAAGATTTTTTGTTTATGATAATGTTAACATAAAATAATATTTTGGAATCCCTTTGGGATGACGTAACTTTTAATGTTTTCTTTTTGTTCATTAGATACTAAGAAATAATAAAGAATAGTTTTCTTGTAAACTTTCAATAAATCTTAATTTTTTTTTGCTCTTCCCCTTCGAGGATAAACCAGGGGTGGCGTCCAATAATAAATAATAATTTCATATTATCTAATTGTGCTTGAATTTAAAATACGATATAGTTTCTATAACCCCGCCCTATTCTCTTCGACAACGAGCGATTCTGGCCTTGTAATATTATTGTAGCACGGCAAGTGTCACAATATTAACATCTCATATTTAAAGGAAGGATTCTAAATGAATTTCATTATTTGCTGAAAATGATTTTATATTTTAAATTATTATGCAATTTCAAAAATATAAACATTAAACCTTTGATTTATTGTTTGACAAAGTTTTATTTTGCATGCGTTAGTAATGAAGAATTCGTAGTTTACAAGCAGACAGACATGACTGGTTATTGCTCTCTTTATATAAATATAAGGATTAGATTAATTCACGTTTAACACAATCGTTTTTATGACAAAATATAGAAAAAGTTTTATTGGTCATTAATATAAAATTACAAGTGCACAATGATCTATCGGCGCAAATATTTTCCAAACATTTGCTAAATATTAGAAACAGTAAACTGAATCCAAATACGCAAGGCATCAAAGTTTTAGATAATTTCTGCAATTTTGTTGGGACCAAACATGAATTAATAATTGTAATTGTAGTTTCAGCTGTACTGAAAAATTACTTAAATTATAATTGGCTCAGTAAGCTTTTACTGTTATGGCATGGTGAGTTTCTCTATGCAGGTTTTATGATCTTTGGAAAGATCGAGATTTCCTCAATAGAAAGGTTATATATAGGTAATATTTGTTTAGTTATAATTCTAAAGTTGTTAGTTTTTAGGTAAGCACCTGCAGCTTGTTTGTATGATTTTTAGAGTTTCAATGATATTTTCGTTTCTGACGACTGCAGTATATTTGTCCATATAGCCTGTAGCACCAGTTGTAGAAAATTAATTGTATTACAATAGTTTGTAATAAATAAACTATAATAATTAAATTATTCTCACTAATATATATCACTAATTTAAATACATACGATCAGTATTACATGCCTCCTTTCTACTGTATTGTATCTTCTGCGCATATCAGTTTTCCATATTTAAACTATTTAATTAAACTACCCTTAACGCACTGTGCCTTTCACTTCTCAAATAGAAGCACGCAAGTCAAACTTTCTTTTTAGCTTCTCAAATAGAAGCAAGTAACTAGTTCATCTCACGTTTCTCAAATAGAAGCATATATCAAGTTAATTTTATTTTATTAAATAGTTAACTATATTAAATTCAGTGTTAGTGCATCTAAAATGTAAGTACCTAAAATTATTCTTTCATATAGAAGAAAATGAACAGTTTTTGTACCAACCCTTTGCAAATGCCGTTCCGAAAAATTACAGGGTTGCCGGATATACAACTAAACTTTCTTGTTCTATAAATCGCATTTTTTTATAGTTTTAAGAAATAATAATATAAACAGTTGTACGTTTTAAGAACATGTTACTTGAACATTTATGTTTTTCATTATCGTACAAGGGTGGTTTGTTGCCGGTTTCGCTACTTCTATTTATTTATGTAAATAATAAAATAAAAATATTTCTACCGAAAATATTATTTTAATTATTCTATTTTCCACTTTACTAATTACCATATTATTAATAATCCACAATTTTGCGACTTATGGGTCGCTGGTTCTTCGATATGTACATTTATTTTTTTATCTATCGAATGTAGGAAGGAGAGACTATAATTTGTTAAATATTTACTAGTAAATCATCGATCCAGCTACCTCATCCTTTCACCTACACCAGTGTCCCATGATTTCTTGGAAATCAAATAAATTAGCAACTTTAAAATTTCTGTATTCGCGTTTAAAAACTTTGTTTTTAAAAATCTGGAAAAGTACTCCAAAATCAAGTGACAGTCTATTTAGTAGTTAAAAATAACATATCTATATAAATATATACTTAAGAAGTAGAAGAGAAATGCTACCATTTCCCAATGATAATTTTGAGGATGCTGGTATATCATTATCAATTACCTCTTTAGTATAATATATGATGAATCATATTTGTTCAATTATTGTTTATATATATATATATATATATATATATATATATATATATATATATAATCTGAAACATAAATGGTCTGGTCTTTACTATTACCATTACTATTAAAAATTGCAATTAAAATTAATAAAATTTTTTAATTTTAACTAAAATTTTAACATGTTATTAACAAGTTAATAACATGTTATTGAATATTATATATTATGACGTCAGCTACGATCTCGTAGCTATTAGCAGTCCAGTCCGTATTAATCGGATTTATTAGACCCAATAAAACGTGCGAAGTGTGAAAAGAAATAAAACCCAATATTGACACAATTTCCCATCTCCTCTCGTTTATATAACAAGCCCAATCAAATCACAGCCAACTCAATTCAAACAAACATATGCTTCAAGGATATAATCCGGCGACGAAGACAAATATAATAAATGGACGACCATGGAATAATCGAATAAGCAAGTTCAAGCTCGCGACCCGAACTAACTCGATTTTAATACTCTTGTTGTCTTTAGGGATAGCTTACAGAAACAATAAGGTCCTACTCTGTTTGTAATGTTTTTATAGCTACCTCTCTAATTTACTTTGTCCTCCAATTTAATTTGAGAAATGTCGCCGGTAGCTCACTTTGAAATTGACGCTGGTGTATTGTTAAGTCGCTTGAAAAAATTTACCAATAGAATTTTTTATTTATTTTTTTTACAGAAACCTAACATATTCTTTTTAATAACATAATAAGCTATTATACGCAGCATTTTATAATGATACAAACGAAATCCGATCAGATTGTTGCTCTAAATACAAAAGAACGAGTATTATGTATGGTGAGTTTTTTTTTAACACTTTTGAAGCTCCTTGACAAAGTTAATAAATGTAAATATGATAAATTATACAAACATTTAGTTAACCCAATAACCACCAAGCAAAGAAATATTGCAATAATATGTAATATATTTTATTACCTAGGGTACAATAAACTTCGTAAAATTCGTATGAATTTGGTAAATTCGTATTCGTAAAAAATGGTTTTACACTTTGATACTGACAGGTTTCACAACAAAAAAATGATTCGTGTTCGAACCGTTGGCGAAACTGAGATATAAAAATTGAAATACACAATTTTATTTTTTGTGAAAAGTTTTAAAACATTTAGAGTGTAAATGGACCTGCCATTTTTATAAACAAAAACAGTATGGTTAGAACACTGCCTGCATCTTCTTCTTGCATTTTCTGCATGATTTATTACTAAATGGCCTATCTAATCTTTCCAGATTTCATCTGGTAAGCTATTTTTCGACGGTATGCCCATGTTTATTGTCAACGGTACAGTTGACTTTTCATCTTCTTCACTCTCATTCCGTTCTGGTTCTTGCTATTCATCTTCTGAATTTATTAGATAAACAACAATATGACCGAAAATCGATTTGGTATATGGAGCTTTTATTTGCCAATCTGAAAAGTGTCCACTATTTACAATGGAACGTTAAATTACGTTTTTAAAAAGTGGCCACTACCCTTTCTTTCCTTGTAGAGCAATCCTGTAATTCGCAATGCCGTTGTCATGTAAGTCAACGCCGCCCATACATCAATTGTATTCTTGGATAATATTCGGCATGGGGATATTTACTTCTTTGCGCTGCTTGCGTACTTCTTTGCAAAGCCTATGGGATGGACCGGACAGTTATTGGAGGTTACTGTTACGACTAAGTTATCATTCCATCTAACTACAGATACTTCAGCTTCTTTGTAAAAAACGAAGTGGAACGACCCTCTATCTTCTCTAGAAATAATTTTTGGACAGTGGACACTTCCTTTGGACAGACAATGTTTCCAGTGGACACTTTTCAATCCTGTTTTCTCGAACTGTGTCAGTTTGATACATTTCCTTTGCTTTCAATATTGTGAACAGCGTATAAGACGAAAAGAAGTTGTCAAAAAATACCCTGTGATTAGAGTGAGTTTCTACAACACAGTAATTTTAATATTACATCAGCACCTAAGCCTAAATCTGATTTTGTTGTAATAGCACCACCATAGGAGATAAACTGGTATAGGTATTCATCAGATGAATACAGGCACCATAACTTATACACAAAACTTACAGAGTTCCCCTTTAAAATACGGTACCATTTCTTCGTCTATACATAAATTATAAGAGAAAATACCAAATTGCAGGAAGTTTCGATACATTATGTCGAAAAAGAGGCGAAGTTTTGCAAATTTATGATTTTTTTGTAACACTGTATTATCACTTAATGAATATACTTTTTGATACTCCAAAATTAATTTCTACTCATACAGTTCCTAATGAATGTCACGGTATTATCCTGGTCCTTGCTCCAGTATATATCCCTTTGTGGCAAGTTGTGATATCTTGTAAGAATGAGAATTCCCAAAAACCTTTGTAGTGATGCGTTTGTCAAATGAAAATGGTGACAGTTATTATTAGGGGCATATTTTGTGGTAAAATTAGAATGTTGTAAATTTCATCTTCAAAGAAGAGCTGGAAACATTCGTAAGGGGTATTTCAGGCGACACGGTTCTCAGTTTCTATTCCTTTTTCAATTTGATGTAA
The DNA here is from genome assembly GCF_040954645.1 of Diabrotica undecimpunctata. Lineage (NCBI taxonomy): Eukaryota > Metazoa > Arthropoda > Insecta > Coleoptera > Chrysomelidae > Diabrotica > Diabrotica undecimpunctata. The sequence continues at coordinate 86,232,155 of NC_092807.1, read as the reverse complement.
TTGTGGTACTGATAAAAGTGTCGGATCAGTTTTTATAGACCATTTTGGAGTTGTCACACTACATAATTTACGTTTTTTATTTCATTTGCTAATTGTTGGTTCGATGTCGAATGACTCCCTAGTATAAATCTCTACAAAGCCTGTAACTTCGGATTTACTTGTAGAAGGTTACCGAAGAACGGTATCTTAAGCAGTAATCTCAAATGTACCGGCAACCTCTCGAATCTTATTGTCATTTACGACGTCACGTAATATATGATAAGAAAACTAAAAAATAATAAATAGTTTACCTGTTATAACATCATCATCAATAATTTCTTCATCCGTCAATTTGTCACAGTCCGAAGGTATTATATTTCTGCGACCCCATGATCATTATCGCTTCTACTTCTTCATGCTCCGCTCCTATCGGAGATTGGAAATAATTCTGGCAATTGTAATTTTGTTTGTTCCGCGCCTGAATAGTTCAATTGAACTGCATCCAAACCATTCACGGAGATTGTGTAGCCACGAGATTTTACGTCTACCTACGCTTCTTCTGCCTTTGATTTTACCCTGCATTATATTCCTTAGTACCTAGTTCATATTTTTCACCTCTCATGATGTGCCCCAAGTTATTCCAATTTCCTGATTTTTATGAAATTTAAAACTTCGCATTGTTTTCCTAGTTGTTCGAGAACTTGTTCGTTTGTTTTGCGATCCATCCATGATATTTTCAAAATACGTCGGTAGCACCACATTTCGAATGCTTCTAGGTTTTTAATGTTGGATTTTTTAAGGGTCTAAGCTTCATCTCCATACAAAAGTCTAGAGAAAATATAACATTGAAGCATTCTTATTCGGAGCGATATATTAATATCGCGATTACAGAAAAGTTTTCTCATGCTATTAAAAGTTGACCGTGCAATTTCAATGCGCCATCTTATTTCCTTTGTCTGATCAGTATCTTCTGTGATCCATGCTCCAAGGTATTTGTTCAATTTCTGTATTATCAAGTACTAGCTTAACTTTGATGTTTTGTGCTTTTGTAAATATTATGAACTTGGTTTTTTTCAAATTTATTTTTAGTCCATAATCGTTGCAATATAATATTTAGTTTTTCAGCAAGGTGTTGCAGTTCTTCTAGTTTTCCTGCCAGAAGGACGGTGTCGTCAGCATATCTTATGTTATTAAGTGGCTCACCATTTATTATAAGGCCCTTACTGACTTCGGCAAGCGCTAATTCTGAGATGGCTTCATTCTATAAATTGAATAAGAAGGATGATAAAATACACCCTTGGCGGACTCCACGGCGAATTTGGATATCCTCGGTTAGTTCGTTTTCAACTTTCACTTTTGCTGTTTCGTTCCAATAGAGGTTACATATGATTCTAATGTCTCTACTGTCTATGTTTTTATTTAATAAAATTTCTTTAAGCCGATTATGCTGCACTCTATCAAATGCCTTATCAAAATCAATGAAACAGGCATATACTTCCTGATTTATATCTAAGCATCTCTGCGAAAGAACACTTACTGCAAATAGTGCATCTCGTGTTCCCAATCCTTTCCTAAATCCCATTTGTGTATTACTTATGCCTTCATCTAAGATTGCCTCGTCATGCCCCATTATCACTGAGATTTTCCAATTAGGCTTCTAATTCCAACAAAGTTAGAGCCCTTTTAGGGTTATTTTTCCAAATCGACATATTGTCTACAACACTACACAACCTCACAACCCTAGATTATAACAAAACTGAATACCAGAATACGCATATTTTTAACACACAAAATATAATATGCCAATAACCGCCAATGGTTCGCTATCGAACCATTATTTTCAAATACGAAATTTGATGACTCAAAAAAATCTTTTTAAGATTTTTTTGAGGTATCAAAAAATCTTTATGGATAAAAATATTAAGTTTCAATTTCTTTGATCACAAAAGTGTTTAATAAAGTTACTACACTAAAAATAATGTGTCGAAGGACTGAAATTGTCGGATATTAAGAAAATATTTTTGTTTAAAAAAAAAATGAGTTTGGAAATTAAAGAAAATTAAATAACGTTACACTTATACCTTCTGGTTGCTAAAAAAATAAAAGGATTAAAAAAAAAATTAACGTGTGGTCAATAAAAAATTCTACAAAAATAGTGCGTTTTCGCACCATTGGCGCTAAATGGGTTAACAACAAATAAATCACGTTATTATTAAAATTCTAGAAAATTATCCACTTAGGCCTTTTACCAAAGTTATTGTAAACTAACATAACCTATCTGATACTAAAAAGAAGTAAATGAGAGACAATTATTGCAAATTTACAAAGTTTAAGTCGAGAAAATAAAAAAAGGCACGTATTGACTTCATAACGTCTACATGTTCAACAATAAATCAAGACTAATATAAACCAGCTGAATCATACAACGAAATATGTCAAGGTTGTCGTGTTAGGGGTATTTAGTTTCCTGTAATGACAAAGAATGGTAACTATTTTATTGTAGAGGGCACCAGTATGTCAAAATAGCAGCTGTACTTAACCCTTATACGAGAAGCACATTTTACTTACGTACGGGCAACTCGGATCCGTTGGGCCCACCACTGTTCTTGAATGTACTATTCATATTTACCTATATAATTCTAATATTCTTTTTTGATTCAATTTAAACTGTCTAGATTAAAAAGAAGATGCTACTATAGTATGCGGTCTATCTCGACGGTGCGATCTACCTAAAGGATTTGCACAAACTAATGAAATACAAGAAACCTTTTGTAGAAAAAATATTTATTTACAGTCATATTTTTTAACGTTTGGAGCCAAATAAAGACTTAATAAATAAACAAAAACTTTTTTAAATCTACTAGGCCATATTATTTAAAAAGAGGGGTTGATGTTTACGCATACCCTGGAAAAAGGTTACGGTGTTGTTGCCTTTCATTAGTGTGAAAACCCTTCTGAGAAAAGATTATGACAATTAGCAGCTCATGTATAATGTACGGATTAAAACAATCTTTACAAAATGAATAAAACGCATAAGTTAGAAGAATATTATTATTTTACTTTTACAAACCAATACGTTGTCATATCAATGTACTATTTTCGTTGGGACTAAGTTACAAAATTAGCTTATTTTCAACTAGAATAGCAAATTGATATAACACATTAAATTATTATTAAGTATTAGATAAAAAAAAGAATAAAAATAAAAAAAATTTTAGATTAGTCATTTATTTTTCTTTATTGCAATACTTACAAACTTTTTTAATTATACAGTGATCGTTACACAAATTTCTACTGCATATTTCACAAATTTGTTTTTGTTTCCTGTCCTTTTTTGTTGGGCGATTTTCCTAGTTTTTGCTTTTTGTTATATGGCTCAACTTCCTGTAAGCATTTTTCAATACACTGTTTTGTTTCCCATTGTAGTCCCCTTGATTTTCTTCTTAAAGTTTGCGGCAACACTAGTTGTTCTGCTGTCGTTGTAAGAAACAATCTTCGCTTTTAATTTTTGTTTTCGTTCCATTTTTAATGTAAATTTGTCCAAGTAATAAATGAGGCTACCCCAGCCACGTCTAAAATACTAAACATGACATAAAAAGACGAACTATTCGTTGGCCTTTTGCACATATGCTATTTATGAACCATTTTGTCTAGTGTATCGATACCACATTTTGTACCATTATGATAAAGTATCATATCTGGTTTTTTTCAACATCATCTACACAGTAAGCATTGTGATGCATGGTAGGATGTGCTAGGGCACTACTTTTTTTTCGGAACGATGCTTTTGGAGTGAATCCGAAAATTGAGGATTTCTCTAAACGGTTCTTGTTTGCTAGAAATTCCCGAGGAACAAATCTCTTATTTTTTTACTGTACCCACAAGAGTTAGTGAATTTGCCAGTAATTTATGTGCAAGAGCAATATCAGTGAAATAATTATCACAATAATTATACCAAGTCACATTCCTCTTAGAGTTATAATAAGGGTCAACGAGGTGCTTTACAACCTGAGATGCAAGACCTTTGGCTACTGTATTTCCATTTTTTCCTGTATATAGCATTTCACCCAAATGTTTTTTCCTTGTAAATAGTATTTCTGAAAGTTTTGGTTGACTTGATTCCACAAACCGCATATTGCTGCCAATTTGTCGTTCCTTCTTCGTTCAGACCTCGAGTCCTTAATGTCACATCGAACAAATCTCAGCAAATTTTTAAATAGTTTTAACCCATGATAGCTTTAAATATAGTAGGTCCATAAAACTTACTCCAAAGTATATCTACATTATGGATGTTGGCACTCCGGTGCCCTGCAGTTAGTAGTAGTCCAATAAAGGCATATACCTCTGTAGAGTAGCAATATTTTAAGTTCTCTATCTTCAAGACTTTTTGGCTTCTATATCGGCTTTATCTTTTTTGGCTGATAGCAGATGAATTATTTATTTCAAAATATGTATAGGTACCTATCCATATTTTCAAATAAGTAATACCTAATAATGATTGTCAGTTTTTAAAATTTATTTAGAATAGATATAACACCTATTGTAAGCATCTGTTTGATGTTCACATCAAAGAGATGTTTACATTGTTTGTTACACGTTTAGACTTTATTATTGGATTTCCGGAATCATAAAAGTCGTTTAGATAATCCACAAAAACATTACCTGACTGCCAGATTAACTTATGTAACAAAGATTTAGACTTTAGGTATAGATACAAATAGGGTCCGACGGGCCCGTGTTGCCCCTTTACGTGACAAAATTCTTTCGACGCAACAATTTCAACAATGATAATAAATATTTTGAATAGCTTATGACTATGTTGAAGGAAACATACTTCTAAACAAATTCAGTGATGCATAAAATTCAATAAAAAAATGTTGTATCAGTTTATGATAAAAGAATTGGCGTCTCGGACCCATTGAACCCACCTAGCCTGGATCAGGGTTAAATAAGTGTAGTGAGCGCTAATGGGTTAAACTTTAAAAATCTAATTTTGTGTATTCAGTTGGACTTAAAAAATCTGTCATAACTCACTTACTAATATATAATATAAAGTAAAATAATATTGCAAAAAAACTTTTACAATAACAACACAGGAGCTTTTTAAAATTGTAAGGTATCTGGTAATAATTTTATCAAGAAATATAGAGCTGTGAGTCTGCGCTTCTTGAAGCGCACAATTGAAATAATTCCTTATTGAGTCATCTGATACCTACACTGTTTGATGCATAATCCACTTAACTTTGTAAGACTAACTCTGTAAGAAAATTTGTCCTATTATCAGATCGAGTAATTCAAATTAAATAAGCTACATTCCAAGTCGATATAAATATATATTACAATCTATCTATACAATTCTAGGCACCAACTGGATACAAAGAAAATATCGTGATTGAAACATTTTACCAAGTATCAGAAGTCTTAGCTATGACAAAAAACACGAACTCACGCTTATCATGGGGGACCTCAATGCAAAAGTGGGATCAAAAAGTACTCTCAATATTACTAGAAAGTTTGGTCTTGGACAACGAAATGAAAGAGAAGAACGGTTAGTGCAGTTCTGCCAGGAGGAAAAATTTGTGATTATGAATACATGGTTTTGTCTACCAAAACGTAAACTATATACTTGATAGATTTACTCTAAGGCCCAGGCACTCTTTACAAGGTTTTTTAAGAAATTAACAAGTTTTACGAAATTAGACACGAAGATACTAACAAAATGGATGACTGCTGGGAACAAATAAAAACAACAATAATCACTGCAACTCGAGAAAATCTTTTAAGGCAACAAACCATTAAAAATGACTGGATAACACAAGACATCTTAGATCCAATGGACGTTAGGAGACAGTACAAATCCATAGACAGAGAAACATATAATAAAATACATAAAGAAATCCAAAAAAGACTTTGCCCTAAGTCGCAAAAAGACCAATGGCAACAAGAATCCTGTTGAGAAATTAAAAAACTGGAGCAACTTCACGACATCTTCCATTTGGATAAAAAAATTAACAGGCAAAAGCAGAATTTACATGCAAAATATATTACAAGACTTTGGTGGTAAAATTTTGATGATTTTAATGTTTTATAGATTTCGAAAAAGCTTTTGATAGAGTACCACATACACTACTATTTCAATGCTTGGACTCAGTTGATCTGGACACGTATGACATTCGATTGCTCAAAAATTTTTACTATATTAAGACCGTTTGTATTAAGGTGAATCAAGTGGTTTTGGTCTAAGTTTCTATTAAGCGTGGTGCCAGATAGGGCACCGATGTGTTATTGCACCAAGGTTGTTTAATATCTACACTGAACCAGTTTTTATAATAGCGTTTAATAATCGTCGCCAAGGGATTAAAATCGGCAATGAAATTATTACTAACATACGATACGCAGATGACACCGCTATAATGGCAGAGAGCCTAGAAGACCTTTAAACCTAGCTAAACGCTATAAACAACGAATGCATTAAAGGGGGGTTAACAATCAACACAAAGAAAACCAAATGGACGGTGGCCGGAAAAATTAATATTACAGACTCAACACTAAAATTAGATTGAAAAATCCTGGAAAGGGTATAATACTTTAGATATCTGGGAAGTTGGATTGACTGCAGGGTTCAAAGTGACGAGGAAATTTCAACCAGAGTAGAAATTTTACGAAAAAGCTTTCTTAACTGGCGTTCTGTATTGCCGTGGAAGTTTTTCATTGACCACACGTCTAAGACTATTGAAGTGCTACGTCTGGTCTGCTGCTTTGTTTTATGAATGTGAAACCTGGACAACAAAAATAAAAATAAAAAGCGTTAGAGTTGTGGTCTTATCTACATATCTACCGAACGTGTACTAGAGATCATGCACAAAGAGCGAGAATTAGAGCGAGATTTACATTATCAAAATAGGAAAGGACCAATACTTCGGTCATATAATGAGAGAACCTAAATATCGCTTACTTTGGTTGATCATTTAGGACAATATTAGTATTAGTCAGTATTAGTAACATTGGACAGGTCGAACGGTCGAACATTGTTTCATCTAGCTGTCGGTCACGAAACATTTCATTAGCGTGTTAATACGACGATAGCTAACGGTTCAAAACAAGCATGACACACGAAAAATATTTTTTTATCAGCTACCTTGTAATGGAAATTTATTCTATTTTTAATTTGCCTTACATAAATCCAAACTGATTTTCAGATATTTTGGAATATCTGAAATTTTAAAAATATTCCTTTATATAACCGTCTATCAATTATTCTCTCCTATATTTTTATAATGTGTATAAGTAGTTTTATGACTCTGTACTATATGCATTTTTGTATATCTCGTTGGTTTTTGTGAACAGTTACTAACATAATGCTTCGTCATATATTTGTTATCAAAGTTGTTCTTGTATCTTCTACATCTGTCCTTACTTTCTCAGGAATATCATTGAGTCAAACTGCTTTACCTTTCTTTTTCCTTTGAAGTGCTTTAGCAACTTTCTCATTTGTTATTTTGGTGACCATTGATGTTACTCTTCTCGTTAGTTCGGCTGATTTTTTGTAAAATTATTCATGTATTAAACTATTATTGTATTTTTTTATTGTTTTTTGACATCCTTTTCGTAAAGTAATATTTTATTATATTTGTCTTGGATACAGTATATATCTCTAAATGCTTCTGATTTAGCTTTTGCTACTGCTACTTTCGTTCTTTCTTTTTTGAAGATGTGTGTCGGGCCTATTTTCTGGCCACGTCCCTTTATTCTTAAGCTCCTTTGGAGCAAACGAATATTGCGTATATTTTTCGTAAAGATATTAAAAAAGCGGAAAGTATTTATAAACCTAGAAAATTAGAGGATGTGTGTTCTAATCAAGAAACAAAAAAGTAGATCTGAATGTGAGTATTATCTAGAGAAAACATTTAAAGATAAAATAAACGTATTATTGTCTAATGTTTACTGTAATAAAAGACCTAAAATTACAGTTAGTGAAGTAGAAACAGCAACAAAAACCACCAAAAAGGGTAAAGCGGTAAAGCTATTTTACGGATATTAATTAAGATTTATAGTACAGGTATTATAAACTGCCACAAGAATGTCTAAAGTCTACCCCGAATGCTGTACTGAAAAAACCTTATACAAAAACTGTCAGGAAGGCAGCATCTCAAGAATAATATTAGCTCAACTAGTTACTTATAAAAATTTGTGTGAGTCTTATTTAATATTTAATGAATAGAGACTTTACAGTAAAGCAGCCCTGTAAGACAATAACGAGGCATACTAATAAATTTAGAACGTTTGAATAATTTTAGAAATACAGACGACACAATAATCTTCACAGATAGCTAGCATGCAACACATAGACTCTTACTACATTACAAAGGTTACAATGGAAAAGGTGTTAAAAATACGGCCATATCGTAACACTTAAAACAAAGTTTATGATCGTAGTAAAATATTCTACATTTTGCTGCCACATCAATTAATCATCAACTCATACTCAGTAACAGAAGTTAATATCTATGTTTATTTGTGTAGTAATTTAACCCAGTAGTGGAATCTTTCACGTATAAATACATTTTTTAAAATTCATGAATAAAGTTCAAAATTTCGCTTTTTTATTCTCATTTACTAATAATTTTTTGCAGTTATTATCGAAGTTAAATCACGTTTTAAAAATATTTTTATTTAAACAATATTATTGGCGATATTATACATTTAACTGAAATAGTAATGGAGAAAGTTTGTGGTTGAATATATTCTTAGAATGCGGAACCTACAAGAAAATCTTTTATTTGTATGTGCCATTGTGTATGATAAGGAAGACCCAAATGCACTGCATACAAATGGAAAATTTCAAATGCGGAACTTTTTATTTATAGATAATTTTCCCCATATTTCTATTATATGCTCGCGCTTGGAATTAAATTTGAACTTATTTTTTACTTTAAACTTTAAATTTTTATTACTAGGTGAAATTTTTTTATCCATTAACCGTTATTGGATTGTATAAAATAACAAGAGAACGGAATGAAAGATTATTTTGAAAGTTAATTTAAAATTATTATTTAGAGTTTATTTTTCTATGATCACTGTTGTTGATGTCTTTTTCCTCAACATAATATTTCAGTCGTCAGAGACGAAAATACCACTAAACCCCTAAAAACTATACGAACCATCTGAATTTTGCTGTTTTGCACGGTATTTCATATATGAAATACCGTGTCTAGGATGTGAAAAAATCTACATTGGCCATACATTGCAGTGGCTAAAACAACGTATCACACAGCATAAAAGTGATTGCCGCTTAGGAAAAAATTCTTGCGCAGTTGTCGAGCACTACAAAAACGCCGGTCATCTGTTAGACTACAACAATGCTCGTATTTTGGCACAGACTGAAAATTACAAAAGTAGGATATTTTTGGAGATGTACCACATTAACAAAAATAAACAAATTTTAAATTATAAGACAGACACGGGGCAATTAAGCAACATATATTGCAATATATTAAACAAAATTTAAAACTACACTCACCTTAATGATTAATTATACTAACTAGCCTTTATGATTTATTAAAGAAATACTATTCCTCTAATGTTTTCTTACATTGTTATTTTTTGCATTTTGAAATCATTTTTACTTGTTCCATCTCATTTATTGTTAACGAACGTGCTCAAAGATATTTTAAATTTTAACATGCATTTTATTAAATGTAAAGTTTCATCAACGATAACGTTATTTTAATATTCAATTTTATTTATGTGTATAATCTTTTAATTTCTGTAAGTAGTGTAAATCAAAGTGTACGTCAGTGTTTTGAAATGTTTTTTTTTTACAGTTACAGTTAAAGATTTTTATTTAATATAGACCACATACCCCATATTTCCAACATATTTATAAATTCATATAATGAAATCATGAAATATCATGAAATAATCACGTTAAATATATATATATATATATATATATATATATATATATATATATATATATATATATATATATAGATATATATATATATATATATATATATATATATATATATATAGATATAGATATATATATATATATATATATATATATATATATATAAATATATATATTATATATATATATATATATATATATATATATATATATATATATATATATATATATATATATATACAAAACCACCAGTTTATTAAGGCTGTAGTCAGAAGGTTGGCCGAGGTGCAGCCCTAATAAACTGGTGGTTTTGTTTATATCGACAGTCACGAATATCCTGTATTTCATAATATCATATCATAGTTTATAAATTGAGTTATTAGTTATTTTAAAATGTATTTTGTCCAGTATTTGACATGTTATATTTTATATGTATGTTTTTAATGTTGAGTGTCGTAGCTTTACACAAATAATCTCAACGACTAGTAAGTTGTAATGACAATTTGAGATATATTTACACTTTCTTCTAATTACAGTGTCTTGAAGAAGGAATAAAAGAATTCCGAAAGCTCGACCAACAGTCAAAAGAGTATCCCGGCCAAACCTACTGACTGCAGCCCTAATAAACTGTGTTGTTTGATATCGACAGTCAATAATATCCAGTATTTCTTATATATATATATATATATATATATATATATATATATATATATATATATATATATATATATATATATATATATATATATATATATATATCTGTCCAGAAATTCTCCTGACAAACGAAGACCGGAGATTATCCAGATAATTTTAAGTCAATTTAACCCAATTCACCTATTCCGAAAATACTTTCTAAGGGAGCTAGAGCTCTTTTAAGATGGCACCTTGTAATAAGTTTTTTTAAATACCTTCAGAACGCTGCTATTTAGAAAAACGAAAACTTGTATTTATCCTCCAGAGCTGAATCAATTCCATTAATTAAGAAGGTCTAGTACCGGTCATAGGCGTCTAGTTTCGGTAAGTCGGCGGTTATTTTAACTGATAACTTTTTTGTCTTTAACTTTTAAGCATTCTTAATACTAGATTATTAAATTTTCAGGTATTCTAGTACTAAGAGATACTTTTACTTTATGTCAGTAGGATACAACGTTATCTAGAAAAATCGATTTGAAAATTTTAGTTTTTTGTCATGAAAGATAAATTAATATTTTTTAAACTAGTTGGCTTTAAACTGTCAACATATGTATAACCGACGATTTTTATTGTCAAATTGTAGTCAGTTTGCAAAATTTATCTAGTTTTCACTTTACGGCGTTCAAATACAACAATATCAATTCAAGGAAAATGGTTTTTAGTAATTAGGAATACGCTGATATGCATTTAGTTTAAACTAAAATTAGAAAATTTACCAATTACCCAGATACCATGGGTAAGTGAGTGGGATCACTCAACATTTACAGCTCTTTTATTTTAATAGAAGTTGACGGAAATCTAGAAATTTTTCATCTTCCATAAGGTACGAGCACTGCTACAAGAAGATTTTCGTGAAGAATTCGCTAGATGGTTAAAAATCAGAAAAATCAAAATAAAGATTTTTTCTGTTTTGCGATAAAGCTACATTCACAAAAATGGAATTGTTAAATTGTTAGAATATACTTGGACCTGTAGAATTACCTGCTCGTTTAAATGGTGCTGATTGCTTACATTTCTTTTAAAACGTTTTACCTGATTTGTTAGATGATGTCCCTTTAAATATTTGGCAAAACTTATGGTTTTGTCAAATGTGATGACGGATATCCGGCCCACTTAATCAGGAATGAACGAGAATTTCTTTGATAATAACTACGAAGACCACTTGGTTGGAAGAGGTGGTCAAGCTTGGCTAGCAAGGTCACCGAATGTAAATCCTTGCGATTATTGTGTTTAGAGATATATAAAAGCATTTGTTCATTCCGTTCCGATACAAATCGTGCAAAAATCTGGCTAAGGATACAAGATGCTTGCAACTAATTTAAAAAATAACTTTGGAATGTTTGCAAGAATCTTTAAGTAAAATGGCAAATTTATGCATAGAGACTAATGGTCTTCATACTATCTACCTTTGATACTTGTTCTTTTGTGTTAGTTTTGTTCTATCATAATAAATATTTTGTTTTTAAAAATCTTTAAAAAAACATTTTGATTTAATTTAAGTTTTTGCTTCTTTTCTTAAACTTTCTTTACGAATTGTGTGCTGCATTAATTTGTTGAAACAAAATCTAATTTATAAAGTTAATTAAGGTACCTAATAATTTCATTTGCATGACAAAAAACAAAAAAAATTCAAATCGATTTTTCTAGAAAACGGTGTATCCTACCGACTTAAAGTAGGAGTACCTTTTAATATTACAATACCTTAATATTTAATATTCAAGTATCATTAATTCTTAAAAGTTAAACGCAATAAAGCTATGCGTTAAATAAACGTTGACCTACCCAAAACGGATGCCTGTGACCGGTATTAGAAATTCGCTATTAGCGGAATCAACTTAACTCTTTAGGACAAATAATCGTACCAGTTTTGTCTTTCAAATAAACGCGTTCTGCAGGTATTTAAAACAAACTAATTACAAGACGTCATCTTCAAAGAGCTCTTTTTCCCTTAGAAAGCAGGACTAGGTGAATTGGGTTAAATTTTCTTATATATTTCAAAAAGGCTTTTGATTATATTATCCCAAGGCAGTAATAGAAGCTTTGACCAACCATAGCATTGACAAACCATACATAGAAACTTTAGCAAATATATACAGACAACCAAAAGCTAAGATAAAAATTTATGAAAACATTCTAGAATTTCCCACTACCAGAGGCGTCCGACAAGGAAACGCAATATCACCAAAGTTCTTCACTACAACTCTAGAAAATGTATTCAGCAAATTGAACTGGCAGAACAAAGGAATACCTCAGCCATCTAAGGTTTGCAGACGACACGTTCTGATTGATAATAATCCTGCAGAACTACAAGAACTTATAAGCGACCTAAATGCAGCAGCAATGAAGTTGGCCTAAAAATGAATTTGACAAAAACAAAAACCATATACAACGAGCTAGTGGATGTCCAAGATGTATTAATAAACAACACTGCACTTAAGACAGTAGACGAGTATATCTACATGGGACAATTAGTATATAAATATGGCTCCTTACTTCCAGAAATCAACAGAAGAATGAAGCTAGCTTGGACATCTTTTAGTAGATATGCAGTTATATTTAAATCGAAGATGCTAATTCACCTGAAGCAAAAAGCATTCGATCAGTGTATACTTCCAATCATGACATACTGCAGCTAAACTTGAACACTAAAGAAAATGATAATATCGAAACTCAAGGTCACTCAAAGGTCAATGGAGCGATGCGTGCTAGGTATAACAAAGAGAGATAGAAAAAAATAGAATGGATAAGACAGAAAATAAAGGTTATTGATATAATATAGAATTAATGGCAAAGGGACTACTAGAATTACACTACAATTACACTGTGGTATCCAAGAGGCATCAAGAGACCAAGAAGACGTCCAAATTTAAGATTTAAGCCGGTACAACATGGCACAGAAAATCGAATTTTAGACAATCGTGGCAGATATGAAGAATAAATATGTAATGGAGGCTACACCATAGTCGGTAGAATATGCTACCGAATGCTACCGAATATGCTACATGAGAATGAGGATGATAATATATATATATATATATATATATATATATATATATATAGTATATATATATATAATATATATATATATATATATATATATATATATATATATATATATAATATATATAATATATATATATATATATATATATATATATATATATATATATATATATATATATATATATAATATATATAAATAAAACCATGGTACATAAATTTTTCTTTTAAGAGCACATTAGCAATTATTTTGTTTAAATGATGCTGGTTTTATGTATAAGCTTTAAAATGTCTTACTTTGTATATATTAGCCCCAATTATATTTGTTACTAATTAAGGTTCCCCATCGCCTATGTGTGAAAAGTGTCACAAACGATTAATGTTCTCTTGATAAATTAGCAAACTAAATAGTTTCCTATAAAAGCAGTTATATCTAAATTGTTACATAAATGAGCATAATTGTTTTAAACTGGCCATTTGTCTCAAGTTACCTATGCTTTAATATTAATTTTAACACAAAGATTTACCTGGCAAGACCATGACAGTTTAACCAATTATTAATATTTCCCAGTATCGTGTTTCTAGTCCTTCACAAAGAACAAAGTCAAATTTTCCACAACAATACTGCTTGAAAATATGCTTTGCGATATTCATCAAGACAATTAATTACATTTCATTTTTTAGTGTAAATAATGTGGTTATTAGTTTTAAATGGTTGATGTTTTACTTATTTATAATTTTTAAGGGACGGGATAATAATAAAGGGACAAGAATAATTTTAAAATAAAGAACTTTTAGAAAAGTTTATATAGAACCTTAAAAAAACATAATTTAAGGAGGATTTGGTGATACCGAAATACAAGATAAAAATTAAAATGTAAAAATTTTATATACAAATGGTTTATGTATATTAGCAGTTTCTAGAAACATTAGACTAAGCACCACTTCCTTTGTTATGTTTCTGTTAGTTTCAGTTAGGAATCGAAATAATCGAAAAATAATTTCCAAAATGTTTTTATTTATATATGTTTATATATATATATATATTATATATATATATACAATATAAATACATACCAGATTTCGTATTATGTAGTCAAATATTTCAAGCATATTATTCCGCCTCCTATGTTGTCGCATATTACACATCTTGTCGTTAGCAGGCCATTAGGTATATACACAGAAACCATTATTCACATTAATCTCTGTTCATTGAAATTTATACATCAATCATGTTAAAAGCAGAGTCAGTAAACAATTGTACTCTTATATCAAATCTTTACTGTTGTGAAAAATGTTTATTTCAAAAAAATTAATAATGATTTCATAGCTCTCTGCAGCGCAGTATTGAAAACCTCAGAAATCGTTATCTTGGTATAAAATGTGTTTAAATGGTAATATTTATTATAATATATGTCAGTAAGAACAATTTATTTCGTTATCTAAAATAAATTTAAATGTGAATTTCGATGTGAAATATTCACCAAATATTTGATTTCGTTTATTTATTTAAATATCTGAAATTGAAAACAAACAACTTAATGTTTGAACAAACTTAACGAGTTTCTAGTTTCGATACGGGGGTTTTACTACATTGAGCGTTCAACTCCTTCCCTGGAATCTTTCTTGGGACCAGCTAACTTTATTGTAAAATACAACAAAAAGTTAAGGAGGATGGCAAATAAATGGAACATAATCTACTATTTTATGAGGTGCAAATCAAATACGTCGTTAGCTAAGAAGAAACTCGAAATGATATGGGTTCAAACTACTTGAACAGCTCTTCTTATATTTTACTAAGTAATACACGGTCTCTAAGAGATCCACTTGAAAGAACAGACGCAGTCACGGTGTGTTTTATCAAATTAAAATTTGGTCATCATAAATTTCACAATCCTTAATTTTTTACTATCTATTAGTTGCGTTCCATGAAGGCATCTTAAAAGTATTGTCTACATCGAACTTTGAACGCATTTGACAAATTTATTTTAAAAACTTAAAATAGGTAGATAACAACGGTTTTTGATTAATTTGTTTGAGTAGTTATTTATTTATTAATTAACATATATACCATTTTTACATAAATACAACGTTTACTTGTAAAAAGCATAAGTTGCGAAAAAAAAAACAGACTAAAATTAGAATTAAACTAAATTAAATTAGGAACCTAACTTATTAGGTAATCATACTCAAAACCTTTTTGATTTCTTAAATGTTGTTATGGGTATTCCAAATAACTCCAAACTATTGCTGTGCTAATTGGCCGTTCTTAACATTTTTGTAGTGGGTTTATTTTGACCAGTTTGTAGTGTAACGTTTTTAAATAAAACGAGCGGTTCGAATTTATATATATATATATATATATATATATATATATATATATATATATATATATATATATATATATATATATATATATATATGTATATATATATATATATATATATATATATATATATATAAATATATAACTGTTTTGGATGGGTTGGAGTCAATAAAAGGGCTATTGGTTAACTATTTTTTTTATTCTCGAGCTTTCAATTGTGTTTACAATTATTATCAAGAGCTAAAAAAGACAAAATACTTACAAGGTTGAACTAAAAAGAAAAAACAATTTTTGTTAACTTACCAAATAAAAATTAGTTTAGTAAGTAAAAATTACTGCTTACATCTTCAAATTATTTAATACAAAAATGCTTTAATCTAATAAATATTTCTCCGAAAATTTTTATAATTTTGAAAACATTTTTTTTTAATACAAAAATAATTGAATTTATAAATAAGTTCAAATAGCAATTAATTACAAATAGCCTCAATGTCATAAATGCCAACATAAAATTTTTATTTTTGACAATTATATTGCCAAAATAAAATTTTGTTTAAACATTCTTTTTTGTTTAGTAACAAAAAGAAGAAGATTTATTCACCTTTGACAGATAACTGAAAGAATGTAACAGATATATGGAGAATTAAATATGACATTTTACAAGTTTTATATATAAATCATAAAGAAAGAATATAATTATAAATTTTGCTTAAATTTTGAATTTCTGATCTTTTGTTTAAACTATTATCACTTTTGCTAATACAAACCATTTCCAAAAAAGTCCTTTTAAATTTATTACTTTCACTACATAAAATTTTAATGTTATCAAAATCCATAATATGGTCTTTATCGATTACATGTTCTGCCAAAGCACAAGATGGTTTTTTAATTCTGAAATCACTTTTGTGAGAAATAATGCGATTTGAAAGATTTCTTCCGGTCTCACCAACATATTCAGCCTCACACTGAGTACAACTAATGCTGTATACTAAATTCGTTTTTTCAAATTTGTCTATAGGATATTTAGTTTTAGAATATAAAGATGAAATAGTTTTGATGTTCTTTGTTGCTATTTTTATATTGTCAATAACCTTTAGTGTTTGTATTAATTTAGGTGTTAATGATGGTATAAAAGGTAGTGAATGATAATAGATGTTCTGATTGTTAGATACAATGTTTTGAGATTGAGCAAAAAATGGTGTTAAATTATTTATATTACCAATATTAGAAAAAAGCATCCTATTTAGCATATCTGGAGGATAAGAATTTTCAATTAGAATATTTTTTAATAATTGAAGATCTTCTTGTAGATATTCTTAATGAGAAAGTTTTAAAACACGTTCTTTTAATCCTGTTATAAGGTTCATTTTCATCTTATTTGGATGGTGAGAGTAATAGCTTATAAATCTATTACTACATATGGGTTTTTTGAACCATCTGGTTTTCAACATATTGTCTGTATTTCTTACAATTCTCATGTCAAGGAATGGTAGAGAATTATCTACCTCTTCCTCAACTGTAAATTGTATATGTTGATTATGACTGTTGAAAATGTTGACTGTTTCATGAATTTTGTGTTTAGGAAGTGCCAAAACTAATTCATGAAACAGTCAACATTTTCAACAGTCATAATCAACATATACAATTTACAGTTGAGGAAGAGGTAGATAATTCTCTACCATTCCTTGACATGAGAATTGTAAGAAATACAGACAATATGTTGAAAACCAGATGGTTCAGAAAACCCATATGTAGTAATAGATTTATAAGCTATTACTCTCACCATCCAAATAAGATGAAAATGAACTATATAACAGGATTAAAAGAAGGTGTTTTAAAACTTTCTCATCCAGATTATCTACAAGAAGATCTTCAATTATTAAAAAATATTCTAATTGAAAACTCTTATCCTCCAGATATGCTACATAGGATGCTTTTTTCTAATATTGGCAATATAAATAATTTAACACCATTTTTTGCTCAATCTCAAAACAGTGTATCTAACAATCAGAACATCTATTATCATTCACTACCTTTTATACCATCATTAACACCTAAATTAATACAAACACTAAAGGTTATTGACATTATAAAAATAGCAACAAAGAACATCAAAACTATTTCAGCTTTATATTCTAAAACTAAATATCCTATAGACAAAAACGAATTTAGTATACAGCATTAGTTGTACTCAGTGTGAGGCTGAATATGTTGGTGAGACCGGAAGAAATCTTTCAAATCGCATTATTTCTCACAAAAGTGATTGCAGAATTAAGAAACCATCTTGTACTTTGGCAGAACATGTAATCGATAAAGACCATATTATGGATTTTGATAACATTAAAATTTTATGTAGTGAAAGTAATAAATTTAAAAGGATATTTTTGGAAATGGTTTGTATTAGCAAAAGTGATAATAGTTTAAACAAAAGATCAGAAATTCAAAATTTAAGCAAAATTTATAATTATATTCTTTCTTTATGATTTATATATAAAACTTGTAAAATGTCATATTTAATTCTCCATATATCTGTTACATTCTTTCAGACATCTGTCAACGGTGAATAAATCTTCTTCTTTTTGTTACTAAACAAAAAAGAATGTTTAAACGAAATTTTACTTTTGGCAACATAATTGTCAAAAATAAAAATTTTATGTTGGCATTTATGACATTGAGGCTATTTGTAATTGGTTGCTATTTGGACTTATTTATAAATTCAATTATTTTTGTATTAAAAAAAAATGTTTTCAAAATTATAAAAATTTTCGGAGAAACATTTATTAGATTAAAGCATTTTTGTATTAAATATTTTGAAGATGTAAGCAGTAATTTTTACTTACTAAACTAATTTTTATTTGGTAAGTTAACAAAAATTGTTTTTTCTATTTAGTTCAACCTTGTAAGTATTTTGTCTTTTTTACCTCTTGATAATAATTGTAAACACAATTGAAAGCTCGAGAATAAAAAAATAGTTAACCAATAGCCCTTTTATTGACTCCAACCCATCCAAAACAGTTATATAATATATATACATCATACTATCATTTTCGCATCGATACATTATGCTTTTACCATCAATTTAGCATCGTCTTGCAAAGTAGCATCTGTATATCGACGCTACTTTACAAGACCTTAATAACTTTTTTCCTGTACTTGTTACAAGAATTTTAACCATATCATTGATTAGAGTGTTGATACCGTGTTGATATTTTAAAATATCCGCTTTCTCTTTTTATCCCTTACTGAGTTATACAAGTTTATTCCAGAAAATGTTTGAGTCTAAAATGATGGTACAGTGAAAATATTATATATATTTAGTTCAGGGTTTTACCGTTTACTCGCTGCCATTATATACATGGAAATGTATATCCCACTTTCATTATCAATCATTTTAGCATCAGAAATTTGGCATCGCTGTTGAATATAATATTACCCACAATGAAATAGTAAATTTAAGAATATATATATATATATATATATATATATATATATATATATATATATATATATATATATATATATATATATATATATATATTCTTTTCATCCACAAATCATTCTGGCATCATGGTTGGTTAAAAGTAACGGGATATGATATATTGCAACTACCTATGGTATCTTCGCTCCAATTGGTCCAGTCGCGACATACAGCCCCTCAAATGATAGGATTTAACCAAAAAAATACAATAAGACAAAAAAATCAAATATAGCAGCATGTCAAAAAGGCCTTAATTATATATCTTCGTTTCTTTAAGTCCAATCGTGACGTACAGTATCTCAAATGACAGGATTTAATGAATTGAAAACAATGAAATAAAAAAATTAAATACATCAACATGTCAAAAGGGCCGTAGTCACGTATCTTCGGTCCTATTAGTCCAATCGTGACGTATAGTACCTCTAATGATAGGATTTAACATAGAGAATACAATGGGATACAAAAATCAAATACAGAACAATGTCAAAAGGGCCTTAGTTGTGTATCTTTAGTTCTATTAGTCCAATCATGACGTACAGTACCTCAAATGAAAGGATTTAACAAATAAAATACAATGAGGTATAAAAATTAAATAAAGTAGCATGTAAAAATGGCCTTAGTTATGTATCTTCGGTCCTATTAGTCCAATCGTGACGTACGATACCTCAAATGATAGAATTTAACTAATAGAATACAATGAGATAGAAATCAAATACAGCAAAATATTAAAAGGGTCTTAGTTACGTATCTTCGTTTTTATTAGCCCAATCGTGACGTACAGTACCTCAAATGATAGGATTTAACCAATCGAATACAGTAAGATAGAAAAATAAAATACATCAGCTTATCAAAAGGGCCTTAGTTATGTATCTGCGGTCCTATTAGTCCAATCGTGACGTACAGTACCTCAAATGGTAACATTTAACCAATAGAATACTACGACGTAGAAATCAAATACATCAACACGTCAAAAGGACCTTAGGTATATATCTTTGCTCCTATATATGTTATGTCAAAAGAGCCTTAGTTGCGTATCTCGGGTCCTATAGGTCTAATCAGGATATATGGAGCCTAAAATGATAGGATTTAACGAAGATAATACGATAGTGGAGAGAAATTCAACATGGCTGCATCTAATAACACCTTAAACTGGCAGCAATAAAACGAATTTACGCACAGAGGTATGTGGCATATTACGTGACAGGATTTAGCGAATACCATACGATTACGTTATACATCTCTTTGCATACGTCCTCTTTTAGTTAACTACTTAGTATGTATTCAGTACTTAGCTTTACGTGTTGAGGCATGGACTCTTAAACAGAAGAATATTACAAATCTTGAAAGCTTTGAGATGTGGTGCTACTGCCGTATACTAAAAATAAGTTGAGTGGATAAAATTACAAATGAAGGGGTAATGCGTAGAATACATAACGATCCAAAAGTTATACTGAATATAAAAAAGAGAAAACTTAAACACTTTGGCCACCTGATGAGTTAGTGATGAGTGAATTATTCAAAACAGCAGTAAATAAAATTAGAATAGCCCTAATGATATCCAATCTCCGATAGGAGAGACACTCAAAGAAGAAAATATGAAAGACTCGAAAAATCTCCAACGTTCACTATTAACCATATTCCTCCCGTTCACTGCACACATTTACTGCTCCTTGACGCTGTGACGAGAATGAGATAGGATTTAACAAATAAAATGACAGAAAACTAAACAAGACAGTGTGTCAAACGTGGAATGCGTCGTAGAACGTGAAATAGCGTCAAATTATATGATGGCCATAGACGTTTCTTTAATACCCAGCAAACGACTCGCTTTGTAAAGTTACATAGGCGGGATCTGTGCGAGAAAAAGTCGATCATTCGTTTTATAATCCAAAGGAGACCATAAAATATTCAACGTTAAAATGTGACATAATGTAACGTTATGACAAATCTTTTTTCTCCCACACGGGTGCATGCCTGTGTACCTATGCAAGGGGAGTCGTGCATAACCTTTAAGTTGATCGTAATACATAACTGCAACAACAAGTATGTTGACGGTTTGGGTTAGTATATACAGTGCATTCCGTACGTTTTTTAAACATGATTAGGAAATTGTTGACTGGAGGCTATTAAAGAAGTTCTTAAAATTTTTGCGGGTCACCCCCTTTTCTGTAAATGGAGTGAATATTGTTATCCGTTTAATTTTTTCCCCAGTTGAATAATTCCTACTGGTATTTGGTCTAAGCTTACTTCTTTTCCCCATTTAAGCTGTTTCATAGCTAATTCTACTTTCTCTTTATAGTACCCTGTTCACCTGGCAATTTCGGACTATTTCATCTCTTATAACATAAAACAGTTGTTTAAGATATCTTTATCGCGTTTCCTTTTTTTATGCATGAATATGCTGCCGTTTTCATCTTTTACTATTTCATATGGAACTACAAGATTAATAATTCCAAATCAAGAAAACACAAGTAACACTCCGAATTATATTATACAACTAATAGTCGAAAAATGAAGAGCAAGAGTTAGATGACCAAGAAGCCGAAATCTTAATGACGAACACAAATATAATCGACTAATCAGACAATTAAGATCAGCGCTACATGACGCACGCAATGCCACATTTGAACACTACATTAGTACATTGTCTAAAGAAGATCGTTCAGTATGGATACCAACAAAAACACTTAAAGAGACCTGAACAACACAACCCACAAATTAAAAAAGATGACGTTAGTTAAGGAAGATCAGACCAGGAAAAAATGTCAACATTTTCAGAATACCAGATGATAATAATCAAGCAATAGAACACTGAAAACTTTTGTTTTTAACTGTACGCCCGTCGTGAATGACATACCATTTTTTAAATAACACTTAATATTGCACTTTTTTAGTGTATTTATTTCATGTTTTAAGATAATTCTTTTAGGAATATATTTATTTATATTTATTTATTATTTAAAAGTTGCAGTAAAAGATTTTTCTAAATATAGAGTGTAAACCATATTTCCAATGCTTTATGAAAGAGAACCAGTTTATAATATTCTGGACGACGTAATAACACCTTATTTTAGAATATTGATCGATGAATTGAAATCATTGTTCAAGAAACGAATTATTCATGTGCAGATGTTTTACTCTAAAAACATGTAAAACTAAAATCTCGATTAAAAAAGTTGCAACCAGTTACTCTCGATAAAATTTAACCCCATTATTGATTTTACGAGTGATAAAATGGGTCGACAAAAGACCAGTTTTAATCCTTGCAACATTTAAACATAATAGTTGTATCTTGGTTTAATCAAATAAAAAGAAAAATTATACACAAGTACTAAAACCACAAATTATTCTCGATTATGACTTGGTGAAAAAGAGTGTTGATTTTAGTGATCAAGTGGCTTCTTACCAAAGCCCAATACGCAAAATTCTGAAGTGGTACCATAAAGTGGCAATGGAATTAATATTTAATACCGCAGTAGTCAATGCTTAGTTGCTAAATAATAGAAAACGTAAAAAAAGAGACAACCTATCCTTGAGTTCAGACTGGAGTTCGCGAAGGCATTTACAAATAAAGAAATGTTGTAACCCTCATGACCAGTTACACCCAAAAATACCATCTAAGGCAAAGCGATGTAGATAATACAAAGAGAAGAAAGTGTACAAGATGTTACAAAGTTTTAAGAAGAAGCATGACTAGTAGAAAGGCCGATAAAAAAGTTAAAAAAGTTAAAACATACTCTGAAGAATGTGATGGCAAAACTGAAATATATCTAGTGTGCTTCAATGAAGCACATTAAAAAACAATTTTACTTATACAGGAAATATTACTGAGTAAAAACGTATTGTGGCTCAAGTGGCCTTATAGTATTGGAAGTCGTAAGTTGATAGTTTCCAGTAGAACGTTTTTATTGTTAATTACCTCCGTAAAAGTGAGTTATAGTATTTATAAAGAAATGGATGCAAATAATATGCCTTCGACATCTAAAAAAGGTAGATGTGAACATAAACGTAGATTGACCACTGCTGAATTACAATCATTGTTAGAAGCATCGGGCGAGGACGATGTGGATTAAATGAATGGTGAAAGTGACTGACAAAATACTTGCACACAGTCGTTCAGAAAACTCGAGGATTGCGTTTTGGAAAGAGACAACACAAACAGAATTTAAGACTTTTCTCGAGCTTATGTTCCATATGGGGACAATTAAAATGAACCGTCTGCATGACTACTGGAAAAGTATAGGTAACTATAATAGTTTTGACTTGACTAGACAATTGTTCATAGGCCATATGAAGAAATAACCGAATCCTCACTTGTCAAAGAAACTAAAAAAACGTTAAGTGGTCTAAAAACTAAAAAGTCCCCTATTCAAACTGGTTTTTAATAAAAAATTTAATAATATGTTAAAAGTTTTTTTAATATACCCTAAAACTGAAAGCGCAAAGAATCGATTGCAAGTTACAAAATACTTATAGTAATACGAGTTTGGACAAGTACAGTTGTTTAAATAATTGCTTTCTGTGATAAACAAATTGAATAAATTGTAAAATATTTTTTCATCTGCTTGATATTTAGCACACTTTAATAACTCATCAATTGCCATGATTTCAAGTAGCTATATTATCTGTCGTTAGTCACAAAACAAAGTTATTAACATTTATAAATTACTACAAACATATAATATCTTAGAGTTTATGGTTTTTTGGAATTATCTCAATTATTTATGTATTTAAATTTGGTATTTCTCTACATAGAAAACTTTTTATGGTCTACAACTTTTATTTAAATTATTTTCCTTTAGAATGTATACAAAACGTTTTATAAGCAAAATTTTTTATTTTGCCTTTTACGATTGTTTAAGAAAACAAAGCAAAATCAACTGTACGTCTTTACGAATTTTTCGTCGGCTACCCCTCATACTATTTAGAATTTAAATTTCTGTAAGATTTTTTAAAACTATTTAGCGAGGTTCCGTTAACTACTTTCTTATGGCATGGTCAAAGTCAAATATTATTTTTTTATGTGATTATGCCACAATTATTGGTCGATATTGAGATGAAAATTACATTTTTAATTAATTAATATTTAACGATACGATTTCCAATATTTAACCTTGTTTATTGTACAAATTATGTAAAAATGTGTATACACATTTTGTACAAAAAACGTTTTTTGAGAACGATTTCCTGAATTGAAATCAAAATGTTAAACATTAAATATTTAAAAATGTGATTCTCATCCCAATCACAACCAATATTTTTGACCTAATCCCATAAAAATCTAATATTTATCTTAAACTATTCACTGATAGCTTCGATTAAACAGCTTGGAAATTGAAATATGTAAAATATTCCTCTACACAACTCTCTGGGAAAAAATATCTAAATTGAATAAATATAACAACTGAACGTTGATATAAAAAAACTAGTTGGTTGAGCCCAGCCGGTCGGCAGGTAGTTTCAATGTCTTCATTTGAACTTGACCCAAAACCGATCGATATTTTTATGTTTTCAAATATTATTTAAGTATTAACACTGGCAACATCTATTGGCTTTAAAATGATACCAAATACAGTAATTTTACCTCCCAATGTTAAAATGATGGTTTGATGCAAAAAATTTAATTTATAAAAGAATCGGATTATTGAAAAACCGACAACGGTGTCAAGCCTACAAAGGTGCACTAAACGAACATACACGACTTAATATAAATAGAAAATGATAGCATTTCTTGGTGATGCTAAATGATTGCAACGTGAAAAGAGCTTAAAACGATAGTGGGATGTATATATATATATATATATATATATATATATATATATATATATATATATATATATATATATATATATATATATATATATATATATATATATATATATATATATATATATATATATATATAAATATATATTAATAATTTTACAGCACGAAAATATCTTACCAACTCTACTCTACTCATAAAATCGTTACATATATATACCAAAAGTATTGTACTAGAAACATCTAGAGTAGTCCCACCTCTACTTCGTTGTTTGACAGATCGACCTCTTCCGCGCTCGATACATCTGTGAAAAGTTCTCGGCGCTTTCGAGATGCAACCGTTACATGGGCCACACCGAATGCATGTTCGTAACACTGCTCCCCTCTTAGATCTGAGCGTCCCGATCAGCAATTATATATGTAGGCCCAGGATGGCGGAATCTACAGGACTCTCCAGCTGTACATGAACCCCTCGGAAAGAAATAACAGTCTACTGACTTTGAAGGATACGATCTCATCGGCTTAATGCAACAACACAGTAATTTGTACGCCGGTTTCTCGGAAGATTACTTCAAGCATGCTTCTGACAATCTTCCAATCCAGATTTTCTAGTGCATTGCCATCTTGGGTATGGCCAAATTCTTGA